>NW_006200742.1:1993357-1997652 GCF_000334495.1 Tupaia belangeri chinensis | reverse complement strand
CATTCCTGGAGAGCAATGTGAAGAACCCAAGACTTGGAATTGGCAGGGAAGCCATTGTAGAAAATGTTGCTTACTTTCTAATTTTGCCTGAATAGTTACCCACGTTGTGTATCTCATGGACGTGCACGAGGATGAATATTAGTAAATAATTATCTGCCCAATATTTGGGCTCTTTAATATGTTGGATCAACAGTAAATGTTGTTCTCACCAGTGGTATTCACAAAAAAGGACTGACAGCTCCTACCAAGTTCTTTGACATGTTTGAGGTTTATCGTGGTGGTTTGCAGTGGTGGTTAGGAGTCTGAAGCGTGTCTATGGGCGTATCCCACATTAACCAAGTTGCTTAATATGTGTGGGACTTCATTTCCTGGTTTGTAAAATTAGGATAACAATAGCATCTAACTCATAGACGGTAAGGATTAAATGAGATACTACGTGTAACTCTCAGAATCTGGTACACAAATATACAAAAACTACAATATTCTGTTAGGTATCATAGGCAGACAATGAGAGGTTTTAAATACATTTATTAATATATACCTGTATAGTTTTTGTATACATTCATAGTCAGGAAATAGTAGTTTCAAAGGCCACACTCATTAGCAGAGTCTTAGATACATTTTGTAGACATGTCCATTCAGAAATGGCTACAAATTTTAGGGACCAGCAGTTAGCATAATGGCTATGTCGCTGGACTCCCATGTAGTCGACCGCGGTTCGCATCCCAGACCTGGTGGCTTAAAACTCACGCCGGGCGCGTGTGCGTGCGTGTCCAAGATCCTGAGAGGAGAATGGAGGAAAACGGATTGTGGCATAGCCATCCCCCCTGGGGGGGTGATTTCTCACTTTCTGTCTCTCTATCTCTATCTGTCTGGTGAGCGCACGTGCCGTGTAGCAAAAACGTCTCCCACCCCCCCCCAAAAAAAAAGAAAAAGAAAAAAAAAGAAATGACTACAAATTTTAAACATTAAATCTAGAGATTTGCTTTCCTTCATTTCAGTCCTTTAACAGTTAATTGGCTGGTAGCATTTAAATTAAGAGAGAAGGCATCTAAAGTATTTACCTTTTGGAGCCTAGTTTTTTACACTCACCAGCTGGGAAATGTACAAGTTGCTAAACTTTTGAGTGACATTTCCCTTCTCAATAAAATGGTCAACAGTAGTTGCTTGCTTCACACACCAGTGGTGTTAAATTTATCACGTCCTAGAGCTACTTACTTACCTACTTGAGGTAGGTAAGTCACTTTCTTTTTTACTTTCAAGAACTCATAAATTAGTGTGTGTCGGTGGGAGTGTCAGCTCTCCATTTGGGTTGTGCTGGGTAGACACATGTCTCCCATTTTAGTTTAAGTAAATCCTGGATCCCCCTGAAAATCTATTTTGGAGTCTAGAAGAGCGTTGGTTTCCATGTGGTGTCATGTATCATGTTGAACTTGTGGTATACGTTGATGAGGGTTTTAAGGCAGCTGTGAATTAACTGTCACTATTTTTTTTTTTTTTGCAAACTCATAAAATCCCAGAACGAAGGGGTCTGTTGTTTATTCGTTCAGCCCTTTCTGAGTCATTCAGGTACAGGGTGTGTCTGACAATTGAAACTACACAGCGGAGGAAGTTTTGAGTTCACATTTGCCAAGATGGGACGGCAGCGAGACCAGGACTGGGTGGATACCTTATTGTAACAGCAGAGCAGGGGCAGAAGTGCCCTGAGCTTGCCCTTCGGGCAGATATAACCAGGGTGGCCTCTTCCTCACACTTTTAATTAGCATCTAAGCAAAGGGAAGGACTGGAGAGGTGCGAGATTATTGAGATTTGGGGGGTTATGAGGTGCCCCTCAAGTTGAAAGGGAGAGATGGGTGCGGGTAGCCAACTGGGCAGGCACAGGCGCCCTGCTGGGCCGTCACGCAGCTCTTCCCCTTTGGAAACTCCTGAACTGCTGGAGCTATTGAAATGTCTCAGGACCCGGCAGCCGGCTCGTCGCTTCTAAGGCAGCACCACTGACCAGAATCTGGGACACGGGGCCTAAACTGGGGGCCAATTGAAAGAGGGGAACCACCACCCAACATCAAGGTGCTGGCCCTCTTCACTGGTGTCCCGAGAAAGTCACTTTCTGCCGCTTTGACTACGGGTTTCCACGTCGCACTGCGATCGGTTGAGGGGCAGAGGGGCAGAGAAAGCTCCGAGTCCATTCTCCCTCGCTGTTGCTGGCCTTCTCCATACCTCCCGCAGCCCCTTCCCAGCCTCTCCTCCCCAGAGCGCGGCCAGGACTAGCTGGGCCGCGACTCTGGCTTCCCCTGCCCTCGCGGAAGTGGCCCCCGGGACAGCCGGCCACAATCTCGGGACTCGGATCCTGCAAGGGCTGCGGCGGTGGGGGACCAGGGAGGTGCGCTACCAGACTTCTGGTGGTCCTCTGTGCCTTACGACTTTACGGAAGAAGTTTCCAAAGGCTTTCCAGCTCCTCTCTTTGCAGGGCTCCGACAATCCTGCCCACCTCGCAGGAGACGCTGCTCTCAGCGCGAGGGCTGTGATTTATACATTAGAATTCAAGGGGTACTGGGCTCCGCCCCTTCTTTTTTTTTTTTTTTTTCTTCGTCTTCAACTTCTGGTTGGGAGGAGGGTTTTTTTTTTTTTTTTTTTTTTTTTTTCTGCCCCAGATCTTTCCAGGACAGATCCGGGGCCCCCTGCTGCTGACAGGGGGCGTGGTGGTTAGGCATTAACCCCTCCCAGTCTCTTCCTAAAGAAGCCACTCAGCCTTGGCGCGGCGCTAGGCGACTTCACCTCGCAGGCAAGCGCTGGCCGTGGCGAGCGGAGCTGGCCATTGGAGTGCACGGCTGCGGAGGGAGGGGACCCCGACTGCAGTAAGTTTGAAAAAGCACCACGCAGTCAGTCGCGGGCAGCAGCAAGATGCCGAGAGCTCCGTGCAGACTCCGACCTCTCCGAACACAACTTCGTCCTGCCTGAGAGAGGTAAGGGGCTGCGAGCTGCGCGGGCACTGGCGCTGGTGCGGGCGGGGGCGCCGGGAGCCCCCCTACCGGAGGGGTTGGTGGCAGAAACGAATGTTTAAACTGAACGAAGAAAGCAAAAACTTCAGAAGCACCCATCCCTGGGAGTTAAAGCCGTGCATCTCTGGGCTGTTAAGAAGCCCACATCGATAGGATTGTTCTTGGGACAGTGGTGATTTATGGAGTTTGAAAAAACGGCTAATTCCCATTGTAGAAGCGCCTGGGGAAGGGAGAGGGAGGCATGGAAGCCGCGGTTGGTCCGGGAAGAAGGGAAGGAGCTTTTTTTTTCTTTTTTTTTTTCTTTTCTTCTTCTTTTTTTTTTAATCCTATAGACAAAGAATATGGGGGCTGGAGGTGACGGCTTGAACTTGCAATGCCCGCTAGCAGAGTGTGGAATTAGATGGGGAAAAGGAAGATCTTTTTGGCGCGAGCAGCTTCTGCTGTGTGGGGCATTGCTGGGTTTGCTCCCGCCTCCGTTACTTTACTTTTCTCACTCTGCTGCGTCGCGCTGAAACACTGGAGCAACTAACAGACTTTTGCGGGCCAGTGCTGTGCGTCGTTCCTTTCACACTTTCTGGTGTGTCTGCGGGAGGCAAAGCAGTGGACGACCTCAGTAAATAAAACTGCCGGCGCCGGCTTAGCAATGCACCAGGCGTCTGTTTTTGTGAGTTTCTGGAGAGTTAGTTTTGCATTCGAAATTAGGTATGTGGTGGAGTATACTATTACTATCAGCAGTAAACTCTCGTGTGTGTAGTGTGTGCGTTGGCTAAACTTACGCAATCAGTTAATGTGCGAGACTTCTGGGATTTGCTGCAATCTCTTATAAATGGTTTTCACTGAATGCCTTTAAATGTACTTGCACTGGCTTGCGGGGCAGGGGGGTGGGTGGAAAGAAGAAGAAAAGGCAGTTGCTTCACCGAGGCGCAAAGCTTTCCTGTTTACCGCAAGGCAGGGGCGGTCCTCGCTGTCCACACCTCGCTGCGCCCTTGGACCCTAAGCACACCTGCTCCTAGAGAGTTATTAATAGAGCCCCCCAAAATGACTTACGCTGTCAAATGATTTTTGTGCAAATCAGTTGCTTGCATGGCAATTAGGAGGTGGTGCTAGTCTTTTCGAGCTAGGAGGTGGGGGGCAGAGAGGTGTGCGACTCCGCCCTTGCGTCGGCGGTTGGGTCTCTTCCAAGCGGCTAGTGGTGAATGCGCCGTAGAGCCGGCAAAGCTTCGGAGAATCTCCCCCAAGCGGCTAGTGGTGAATGCGCCGTAGAGCCGGCAAAGCTTCGGAGAATCTCCCAGCTGG
>NW_006200742.1:1972718-1990719 GCF_000334495.1 Tupaia belangeri chinensis | reverse complement strand
GCAGAGCAAGGGGTCGGAGCGAGTTAAAAGGGGGGCTCGCCTCTCCAGGTCTCCTATTTCCATTTGAGTGAATGTGACCATAGGGAGAGTTTTCGTCTTGTCCCGTTGGAGTTTAGAGTTTGCAGAAATTGTTGGTTTCCTTTTTCTCTCTTCCCTTCTTGCTATATTCGCAAGAAATGGTAATTGGGGTTTGTGAAGTCCCTCTCCCTGCGTTCTCTCCAAGTTTCCTTAAAACAAATCACCAACAAAACTGGAGCAATGCCTTAGCTAGAATGAATTATACCAGTGTGCTGTGGCTTTCCCCTGACTCTCCTCTTTGTGACTTGTTTAAGGCTGCGGTTTCCGAGGCCCTCTCCAGCCAAGGAAAAGCTACAGAAAAAGCCTGGATCTCTGAATCATCCCTGGGGCGAGTGAAGGCTCTCTCGGCCTCGCCCTCGCCCTCTAGCGTTCGTCGGAAGAAGCGCCACCCCCCCAGGTTCTTGGGGGCTCATCAGGCACCATGGGGTCTACCAGCATCCCGCTGGTCAAGGCCCTCCGCAGCTCAGTCTCCGACTATGTCAACTATGATATTATCGTGCGGCATTACAACTACACGGGAAAGCTGAACATCAGCGCGGAGAAGGAGAACGGCATTAAACCGACTTCGGTGGTCTTTATTCTCATCTGCTGCTGTATCATCCTGGAGAACATCTTTGTCTTGCTGACCATTTGGAAAACCAAGAAGTTCCACCGACCCATGTACTACTTTATTGGCAACCTGGCCCTCTCGGACCTGTTGGCAGGAGTAGCCTACACAGCCAACCTACTCTTGTCCGGAGCCACCACTTACAAGCTCACCCCTGCACAATGGTTTCTGCGGGAAGGGAGTATGTTTGTGGCCCTGTCTGCCTCCGTGTTCAGCCTGCTAGCCATCGCCATCGAGCGCTATATCACCATGCTGAAGATGAAACTCCACAACGGGAGCAACAGCTTCCGATCCTTTCAGGGCCTGCTGGGTCATCTCCCTCATTCTGGGAGGCCTACCCATCATGGGCTGGAACTGTATCAGCCTGCTGGCCAGCTGCTCCACCGTGCTGCCGCTCTACCACAAGCACTATATCCTCTTCTGCACCACGGTCTTCACTCTGCTCCTGCTCTCCATCGTCATTCTGTACTGCAGGATCTACTCCTTGGTCAGGACTCGGAGCCGCCGACTCACCTTCCGCAAGAACATCTCCAAGGCCAGCCGCAGCTCAGAGAAGTCGCTGGCACTGCTCAAGACAGTGATTATCGTCCTGAGTGTCTTCATCGCCTGCTGGGCTCCCCTCTTCATCCTCCTCCTGCTAGACGTGGGCTGCAAGGTGAAGACCTGTGACATCCTCTTCCGAGCGGAGTACTTTCTGGTCTTGGCGGTGCTCAACTCCGGTTCCAACCCCATCATTTACACTCTGACCAACAAGGAGATGCGGCGAGCCTTCATCCGGATCATGTCCTGCTGCAAGTGCCCCAGCGGAGACTCCGCAGGCAAATTCAAGAGACCCATCATCGCAGGCGTGGAATTTAGCCGCAGTAAATCAGACAACTCCTCCCACCCCCAGAAGGACGATGGGGACAACCCAGAGACTATTATGTCTTCTGGAAACGTCAACTCTTCTTCCTAAAACTGAAAGCTGCCATCTCATGGGAGCTCTCCTACCCGGTCACCCACCACCCTGGTGTTTTGGAAAAAAAAAAAAAAATCTCTGGGCCTCAACTGCTGCCAGGGAGGAGCTGCCACGCCAGAGGGAGGGAGGAGGACAATGCAACAGCCTGGTGGTGCCGGGGGTTGGTGGGTAGAGCTAGCTCCATGAACAATGCACTGGGAAGGGTGGAGATCAGGTCCTGGCCTGAAATACATTTCCTCCTCCCGCGGAGCTTTGATTTTGCACTGAGCCAAAGGTCTAGCATTGTCAAGCTCCTGAAGGGTTTATTTGGCCCCTCCTCAAAGACTAATGTCCCCATGTGAAAGCTTCGATTGGTCTGGAGCTTTGTGGAGAAGATGTGTTCTTTCACTTTAGTTTCAAACCCAATGAGTATGTGCACTTCTGCTTCTGTAGGGATGACTGCACATCTGCACATCGCTCCTCCCTTCCCCTTCATACCCTTCCTCAATGTTCTTTTACTTTATATTTTAAACTACCTGGTATTTGTCAGAACCGAGGTTGTGGCATGGTCCATTTCTTGATCATTTGGAGCAGATTGGTCAGTCGGAGTTGGCAGGCCATGAGAAGATGGAGATGATATGGAGATGTAAAGCAGTATCATTTGCTGAGGCCAAAGTTTCCAATGTACGCTGGATCCGTTTTCTGGAATTTGGTTGAAGTCACTTTGATTTTTTTTAACACCTTTACTATGAAATGTGTTACAGTTTCATATCCATTGTGGTTGAAATCTGCACAATGAAGTCCACTTTATCTTAATGATATCAGATAGGAGAAAAGAGGAACACAAGGTGAGAACTGAAGGGATAATTTTATGTAAACCAAGGGGATGTTTTTCATTGAATTAGTCTAACAAATACAACATCTGTCTTTGGCACTTTTCTGGAAGTTTATTTCGGAATGTTGTGTGATTCATTTCAATGAACAGGAGAGTTGTATTTGTTCTGTTAAAAGTACTTTTCATGATTTTTGAATGTATTTGCTTCAGCCAGAGGTCATATTATTGGATTTTTCTAACCTGTGTTAACACCACTGAATGTGTATTTCTTAAAAAAAAAAAAAAAAAAATACCATCCTCGTATGCCCTTAAAGCATTACTTTAACTGGTAGAGAACACCAGACGTTTTTCAGTTCAGCTGTTCAGTAGATAGTAATTGAAGATGTGTGTCACTGTTACAAAGAATAAAAATATACCACTGTCTCTTTAGTATGGTTTTCAGTGCAATTAAATCAAGCAATGTCTTGTTTTTTAAAAAATAGTATTTAATAGGTTTCTGACTTTGGATCATTTTGCACATAGCTTTATCAACTTTTAAACATTAATAAACTGATTTTTTGTAAAGATCCCTTTGTGAAGAGCATTTTTAACCACAATTATTAAGATGTTTTATTTGATCATGTGGCTATTCTTTGGAATAGAAGGTAAAGGCAATTTTCTGTTACTCAAAGGATTTTACCTTGATCAACTAGGGTGTGAAAAAAATGTGGTTTGTTCAGAAACCACTCTACCTTTTTCAGGAAGAGAAACTTCAATAAGTTAACACTGAAGGCTAGTAAAGAAGGAGATAAAAACCACCAACCTCCTGAATACCACATTGGCAAGTAAATGTTATTGTTTGGGTTTTAAATTGCATTTGAGCCAAACTAAATTAAGTACAGTAATTCTACTCTAAAACATGGGTTTTTAAAGAAAATGTATACAACACTGTAGTTGTAAATCTAATACTCAGACTAGTTCGAACCCATCAACAAACACATATATTCTTGGAGTTCTACCAACAGAGGGAAGGGAGAATGTGTAAAGCGGGATGTGAGAGATAAAATTAAATCACTTTATTTTTATCAGTACACAGGTTTGGCTTCTCCAAGTCTGTTTTATGAACACTATGGAAATATACAACAGCAATGAAATGGCTATTTGTAGAATATGGACTGTGTAGCATAGCATCTTTTATTTGAAAACTTTCTTCACGATATCTGAAAGATTTAACATTCCTAGGCTTCAGTTTCTCCAGCTAAAAATGAAAGCAAGGCATCTTGCAAGCACCACAGAATTATGATAATCATGGTTTTGATTGAAATGGCAATGTGTTTTCCTTGTTGGGGATTAAATCAGTTCTTCAGTACCTTTGACTCTCCAGTCCTATTGTTGCTTTCAATTTTTGTGCTTTCAAGTGTCATTGCCTATGCACAGGACACAGTTGGGAAGTGAAGATAAACCTCACCTACTGGAGTCGATGTCATTTCTGGGTAAGGTTAACTGTGGGAAACAGAAGTGTGTTCACTAAGGAAACCTTAGGTCACCACCTCCAGTTTCCTGAAGGAAATGCCAAAAATGCTCCAAAGACAAAAGGCTGGAAACAAACTGGAATGTTTCTATCCATCTGTCTGCTGAGGCGGAAGGAATGATTTCATGTTACACTCACTTCCTAGAGCTTTCATTACAGAGTTGAGCATAATGGAAAAGCACGTCCATTTGGTGCTTCTGTGGAGGATAGAATGTTTGTACTCTTGGCCTTATCTTCAGAAGCAGAACAGTGACTCATGACCTGGGGGAGGTTGGGATAGGATGGCCAGTTGGTGGGGAATAGGAGCACCTGGGTGGCAGGGAGGACAGCTCACCTATGCCCATCTGCATTTTCCAATAGTTAGATGTGCTTTCTCCCTGGAAACTCCAGGCAGTGGCAGTGCATTTCATTCCAAGGAAGCTGGCCAGTCCTGGCCTGTGGTTTTTCTGGGCATATGTGTGGCAGAACCCCACATCTGGCCATGAAGCAAAGGCCAAGATGAAGGAATCTTTGGTTGTATCCTAATATGAGTATCTGGTTTTAATTCAATATATTCTGGGAAGTGAGGATGAGAAAGGAAAAAAAAAAAACTTCAGTAACTATGAGCTTTTAGTATAAATATGCACATATAGAGTTTGGTTTTAAAATATACGTAGTGCTTTTCAAGAGAAGTACAACAGAAAACCGGGGCTAGGCTGGTTATATTTTTGCAGAAAGTTCAATTGGCTCAAATATTCAGGAAAATTATGAAATGACATCTTATAATATCTTACCTCTAGCAACATTAGATGTGACTATAATTTTATAGAACATTCAAATCAAAATCTTTTATAAGGCACATTCTTGTTTTGCTTGTTAATTTTCTTATAAAGCACATTCTTGTTTTTGCTTATTACTTTTCTTATAAGGGACAAATCTAGTTCTTTCATAAAAGTTGATCTAGTGGGACCAATGGGTGGTATGGTAGTTAGGGCGCTGGACACTCCCACATGGCTGACTACGGTTCTGGACCTAGTGACTTGCTTTCTCACTCTCTCACTCTCTCTTTCTCTCTCTGGTCAAACTAAAAATAAATGCATGAATAAATAAAGTTAAATAAATTATTCTTTTTTTAAAAAGTTGATCTATATTAAAAATTCAGAAGTTTCTAGTAATAGAAACTTTGCATTCACATTGATTAGATACTGGATTCTCTTTTAGTAATATCAGCACTTCAGTTGTAATGTATATCATCTCTGCTTTTTTCCCCAAAGTAAACAGTCATTGTAAAGATATTAATTTCATTTCTTTTAAAATCGTATTCATTTCTGTTCTTTACATTGCTCATGTTAAGAATATGCCTGGGCCAGCCTGTGGCATGGTGGTTTAATTGGCCAGATTGTGCCTTTAGAGTCTCAGACCTGGTAGCACAACTCTGCATGTGTCCAAAACCCTGGAAAGAGGGAGAAGTGGAGAAGGGAAAGTGGCATGGCCATTCCCTATGGAATAGTGTTTTCTCTTTCCCCCTCTCTGTCTCTGTCTATGTCCTGTGAACACACATGCTCTATGAAAAAGTTAAAAAGGAAAAAAAGGAAGAATATGCCTACTGCATATCCTTGCAGTATTTCCAACCTAGATTGTACTTTTTGTATGATTTTGACTTCTCATGCCTCTATTTTGTACATCACTGTGATCTGTCACTTTTCCTAGGCAATTACACAGCTCTGTTGGATCTACAACTTTGCAAGAACATCTTCAGAAAGATGTGGGTTCTATTGAGGACATTCTGCAAAGTGAGAACTTGAAGTACAAGTAATTCTGTGTACTACCGATCTTATTTTCAGATGAAAAGCAGGAGATCATACTGGAGTGACCCATTAAAGAAATATTTTACATACAAAACTGTTGAAGTTTTGACCTTTCAGTCACTGGCTTAAGAATTCATCTCTAGCTAGGAACCATTATTCACTCACAATTTTGTAATAATGAGTTTTTATAATTTCTATATAATGTTCCATTTGTTTTTGTATAGTTTATCCCATACTCTTCAGCTGGAATGACATTGCTTCCTACAGGTACTTAACTAACTGGATCAAACCATATTTGACCTCATTTACCTACTTATCTCTTTGTTTTTTTCTCTAAATAGGTGATAGAGACAGGAGGTGACAGAGTAGTAAAACACAATGCTCCACAAGGCTCATCCACATGGAAAGGTTTTGAGTTCAAGGCCAAAATATGCCGGGCACTGGTGCCCGTGGTCTGAGACTGGCTGAAGTTGAGGGTGGGTGTCAGTGTTGAAGCCTTGCTGAGGGCATCACTCTCTCTATTTTTCTCACTCATGGAATAAATTAAAAAAGCTTAAACAAACATAATGCATAGGTTATAAACACTTCGAGGGGAGAATTACAAATAACAATATAATAAAAACTTCGCGGGACCGGCCCTTGCCCTATACATACAGTAAGTGCTTGATGATGAGAAATCGTAAACGCATCATTTCCTCCAACCTTCCTTCCTGCTCTTTTGATGTGTGTTTCATATGATCCAAAGAAAGAGACCCAAAATACAATACTTTTTTATATACACCTTGCATTTACTGACGTACTGATTAGAACTAGAGTCACATTTCAGAACACTCAAGCAAGCCAGGTTTATCTGAACAACTAAAAAAGTCTTTAGATTGGCTACAAAGAAAAAGGATTTTTAACCAGTGATCAAAAGAATTAGGAGAGATAAGAGGGGGATAATAGTGAAGGGGTTAGGTCCACATTTAATTCAGTCTTTTCACAGTCTTTGACAAGAGCCAGGACCTAGAGCAATTCTGGTTCATGTTAAAAATATCTCCCCAATATATCCTACCCCTCGCTCCTTGTGCTTTTTCCTCAGATTCCAATTGTCGCATGATTCCTGTGTTTCCCAGGATCTCTTTTTCTCCCCTTTGAGGACTGAGAACTAAAACTCAGGTGAATCTCTGGGTATAGCTATCAGTAAAAGTCAAGTGTGGGTGGCAGATTTGGATAAACAAGAGTTGCTACATTTGTTTTATTGAAGCATCTTCATGTACCAAATGAAGAGTGTCTAGATTAATAATGAATAAGCAACTGTAGTAAATTCAGAAATGGAATACTATTTGGCAGTTAAAAAAGAACCACTACTGATGCTCATATGAGTATCAAATCTGTTATGTTGAGAAAAAAAATAAAAGTCAGAAGAGAGAACATACAGAAGAGAACCTACTATGTGATTCCATTTATGTAAAGTTCAAGAATAGGGGGAACCAGCAGTTAGCATAATGGCTATGTTACTGGACTCCCACGTAGTCGACCGCGTTCACGTCCCAGACCCGGTGGCTTAAAACTCACGTTGGGCGCATGTGCGTGCATGCCCAAGATCCCGAGAGGAGGATGGAGGAGAAGGGATTGCGGCGTGGCCATCTCCCCTGGGGGGTGATTTCTCGCTTTCTGTCTCTATGTCTCTCTCTGTCTGTCTGGCGAGTGCACGTGCCCTATAGCAAAATAAATAAATAAATAAATAAAACCTCTTCAAAAAAAGAAAAAAAAGAATAGGTGAAACTGTGCTGGTTCCCCCGTTGCCTAGTGGTTAAGGGATCTGGATCCCTCATGACCAGTTTCAGTTCAAATCTCAGCCCAGTCGCTTGAAAACATGCCAGCCTTGTGTACCTGCTTGCCCCAAATCCCAGTGGGATGGAGAAATGCAGGAGAAGGAATTGAGTTGTCACCATGCCCCACTGGGAGGTGCTTTCACCTTCTCTCTCCTGGCAAGCGCATGTACCCATTGATAATTTTTTTAAAAAATGAGACAAAGCTAATCTGTGGAGATAGAAATCAGAAAAATGATTCTCTAGAGGAAGGGGATAAATTGGAAAGGAACATGAAGGAACCTATTGGGTTTTTAGGAATGCTCTATATCTTAATGTTTTAGTGAGTTGGTTACTCAGGTGTATGTATTTATTTAAACCTATCCAGCCCTATTTTTAAAAGCTGTGAAATTTGTATATTTATGTGCATGTGTGTGTGTGAGTATGTATTGGAAAAGTAAATTTTCTATGTTTTCCTACACAAAAATGTATTATGACTGTTCTGACCACTCAGTAGTAGACCACTTCTGAGAATGAGGGCTGTACAGGACTTTCTCTGTGAGATTATGGGAAGACGTACTGAAGTTCAGTAGAGTATGGCAAAAGTCTGAACGTATCCCATAGAAGGAGCCTATGCCCGTTTAGTATCACCCATGGCCCAGAATCAAAACACTAAAATGCTAAATAATTGTGACCCACTGATACTCTCTTTGGTTCCATAGGATGAGAATTTGGCTTAGTGTCGGTATTTGTAATCCCTGAAGAATTTCTGTGTCTTGAAAATGGCTAGGGATGTATGAAACTGTCCCTATAGAAGTTTACTCATGTTCAGATTTCAGCTTTAGAACTGTATGGTGGATTGTAAATGACCTTTTGAAGCATGGACTTTTATCCGCTGGCAAGGACACTGAAAGAGATTAGTACTGGAGGCACACAACGGAAATGCGCTGGGCCATTTCTTACTGTGGTCACCTGATCAAGCCCATAAAAGGCATTCAGTCAGATAATAGCACTTGCCCTGAGTGTAAGTACTGCACTGCTAAAAGTAATGGGCAGAGACACAAAGGGCGTGGAAGGCAGGCTCCTGCTCCGAAGGGAGGGCGTTACAAGCTTGGAGCTGGCTGTGTTGTTAGCTGCATTAGTCCCATCTATGGAGAGCCTCCCGCAGCCAGCCCTGAGAGTAACTGGGCAATGGAAAAGTGCCTTGGGCGCTGCACTGGGACTTGGACAGGCTGATTAGATACAAAGCAGGAGTGGAAACAGGAAAGAAGGGGCAGCGCTACCTGGGCTGACAAGGAGGGTGGGGAGATAGTAAGCTGCTTATCTTTTTCCCTAGGCTTGGACTCCTACTATGGCTCCACTTTTCTTCTGTTTGTTGATAGCATGGTAAAAAGCACTGGCATGGCTCATGCTGTGTGTTTCCACCGCTCTTGGTAACTTCACCCAGCCACTCACCCATGCATTCAACAAGCATGCGTGCCTTCTGCTGTTTGCTATAGATTCAAAGGTAAAGGATAAACGTGGAGCCTTCATAGAGCTGTTGAAATGTGCAAATGAAGTCTACATTTGACTAAGTCTAAGGTGATGTTCTTATTCAACTTGGATGAATAAGAACTGATGCTGGGTCTAACTTCCTGGCAGCACCAGAACTCTGCACCCCAATCTTTTTTACTTTATTTTGTTTGTTTATTTATTTACTTACTTATTTGTTGGCAGGGACCTTACCTTGTGTGCTTGCCAAAGAGAGAAAGCATCCCCCTAATGGAGTGTGGTCGTACCGCAATACGTTCTCTATTTCTCCACCCTGCCAGATTTGGGGCACATATGCACTCATGCCTAATGTGTTTTCCAGACCACTGGGGCCAGAATTAAAACCTCAATTTGCCAAGTTAGATACAACTTAACCAATGCAGGTGCTTAATCGCCGTCCTACAGGGCCTGGCCGGCACCCCTGCACTGATCTGAGGCAGCCTGCCCAGGTTTGCATACTGTTATCAGGAGGAAGACCCTCAGAATGCCAATAGCAGATGTCAACACATTGTTACAAGATCTACCCTCGAAGCATAAGTTCTGCTGGTGGAAGGATGAGTGGCGTTGTTGTTTTTAACAAAAGAGAGCATACTTAGTTCTAATTTCAGGGTTTCTCTGGTTCTTGTCTAGACACATGAGAGGAAAACAAATTACCCGGTAAAGTTATGTTCTAAAATAAGAGGAGACATGCTACATCACTTGTAAAAACATTAACTCTTATACACTCTGCTCTCACCGAGCTTCTGCTGGCCTTTTGTGGTACCAGAAGTAGTGGTTAGCTCTCACATGCTGTTCTGCTTCAGCTAGCTTCATGTGGCCACCTGCAGAAATAGTTCTTAGTTTCTCTTCCTTGTCTAGATGCTGGTCAAGGCAGCTTTTAGAAAAACACAGATTTTCATATTCCCACTCACACATGCAAAGTGAATTAGGGTTTCAAAGAATTGCCTAGATTCTTCAATCCATAAGATCCCTTGCCTAGATGAACTGATTATTTTGAATTGGCACTTTTTCCAGCCGATTTTTTTTTTCGGAGAGGTTTTTGCTATAGGGTGCGTGCGCTCGCCAGACAGAGAGAGACAGAGAGACAGAAAGCGAGAAATCACCCCACAGGGGGAATGGCCACACCGCAATCCCTTCTCCTCCATTCTCCTCTCGGGATCTTGGGCACACACGCGCACGCGCCCGGCGTGAGTTTTAAGCCACCGGGTCCGGGACGCGAACTGCGGTTGACTACATGGGAGTCCAGCGACATATCCATTACGCTAACTGCTGGTCCCTCCAGCCAAATTTTTTATAATGCCATGGGCAACATAGTAGGAGATGCAAAATCAGAATGAATTTGGGAGATATACCCGCAAGGACCTTCTATTTTAAAAAGACAAGGACCAGTAGTTAGCATAATGGCTATTTCGCTGGACTCCCATGTAGTCGACCGCGGTTCCAGTCCTGGACCCGATGGCTTAAACTCACGCCGGGCGCATGTGCATGTGTGCCCAAGGTCCCGAGAGGAGAATGGAGGGGAAAGGATTGTGGCGTGGCCATCCCCCCTGCCGTGGCATTTCTTTCTGTCTCTCTGTCTCTCTCTGTCTCTCCGGTGAGTGCATGTGTCCTATAGCAAAAAAAAAAACCTCCAAAGAAAAAAAAAAAAGACCCATATAATGACATACAGTTTGAAAAGCAGTTTTAGACCAGCTCCTTTAACTCAGCAGTAATGCAAAGCTCTGCAATCTTATGATCACATGGGGTGGGTTGGTGTCCTGAGGTCTCCCTGTACATGCCAGGCACATGTCTCTCTCTTTCTGTCTTCTGTCTCACTGAATAAATACATAAATAAGCTTTAAAAAAATAAAAGTCTTTTTTCTTCAATTGCCAGAGAGCACATATACTCACCAGAGGAAGAGAGAAAGAGAAAGCAGCCCCAGTGGTGCATGACCATGCTGCAATTCCTTCTCTTCCATTTCTCCTTCCTGTCAGGATTTTGGATTCACATGCATGTGTTGTGTTTTTTTTTTTTTCAAGCTACAAGGGTCGGGACTTGAACCACAGTAGGCCATGTAGGATACAGTTCCCAGTACACAGTGCTTAACCAATGCACCATGGGGCTGGCCCACAAAGCAGTTTTATATGTATTATTTCATTTTATATATTTGTCTTATTAATTTTTTTTTAAGAACTATGCTTGGGTCAAGCCTGTGGCCTAGTGGTTAAGAGAGCCAGTTCTCACATGGCCAACTACATGGTTCAATTCCCAGCCCTGGTGGCTTAAAAAACACATCAGGCATGTGTGCATACCCCAAATCCTGATAGGATGCTGAACTGGGGAAGGAATTATGTGTCAACACAGCAGATCAGGGGGTGCTTTCTCTCTCTCTCTCTCTCTCTCTCTCTCTCTCTCTCTTTCTCTGTCTCTTTCTGGTGAGTGCATGCACCCTCTGGCAAATTTTTTAAAAAAGTAAATAAAGATAAAATCTATTTTCATTCAGTGTTTTATATTTTGTTTTGCTTTATAATCACTGATTTTAAATTGTGGTCCTCATTAGCAAAAATTAAAATGTGTAAGCAATTTAAACGTATTTAAGAGGTCTGGCTTCATAGCGGAGCAGTTTGGTACTACACAGAGAGAGCCAGACCCCATATGACCTACCAGGGTTTAGTCCCAGCCCCATCAGCCTGAAAAAGCCTACTGAGGGTATATACTTGTCTAGGGTCCTGATGGGATGGAGAATTGCTGAAAAAAGGACCATGGCATGACCAGGCCTGTTAAAGGGACTTGCTTGCTCTTTTTGCTCTTTTTCTTTCTCTCTTTTGCCTGTGCACATGCCCTCCCACATAACTTTCTTTAAAACAAAACAAAACAAAACACCCTCTGTAAGATATTTGTGTCAAATAGATTCTGCTTTCTGTGCATTTTCTTTTTTTTTTTTTTTAGAGGTTTTTGCCTTAGGGCACTTGCACTCACTAGGGAGAGAGAGACAGAGACACTGAGAGGGAAAGTGAAAAATCACTCCCCAGGGGATGGCCAAGCCACAATCCCTTCTCTTTCTGGGATTTTGGGCAGGCACACACAGGTGCCAAGCATTAGGTTGAAGGCACCGGGTCCAGACCTTGAACCATGGTCAGCCATATGGGAGTCCAGCAATGTAACTGCTATGTCATATGCTGTCTCTATGCGTTTTCTAAGAATTTGATAGAAGTCAGTTCGTCACTGAATTTGATACCCACCTAAGTGTAAAGGACCTATTCGGATTGTACTGTCCTCTTCTAATCCACGCTCTAGGGTGTGTATCTGGAGTCTGTGTGAATCTAAATGTTCAGAACAACTAACTACCGAAGAATTGGTAGTGTGGCATCTTGGCTACCTAAATACACATCAGATTTCCCACTAGAAAAAAATAAAATTGCCCAATCTTCTGTTTGTCTTCTCAAAAAAGGAGTGAATTAACTAGTTTCTCCATAAAGAAAAATTTACAAAAATGTATTAAAACAGTGTTGAACAGTATTTGAAAACCTAAAATATGCTTAACTTACTAGATGAATAATTATTTTTACTCTGTGTTTCAAAATATACTTTCTTTTTTTTAATTACCAGGGGTGTGTTTTTGCTCACTAGAGAGGAAGAGAGGGGAAAAGCACACTCCCATGGGGCATAGTCATGCCGCAATCCCCTCTCTATTTCTCCATCCTGTTGGGATTTGGGGCTAGCATTCACATGTGTCTGATGTGTTTCTCAAACCACTGGGGTTGGCACTTAAGCCTTGGTTGACCATGTGGGATTTGATTTCTTTAACCACTAGACTATGGGGCTGGCCCAAAATATACTTTCTTTATCTTTGGATAGATAGCTTTTTGGAAGTGATGCATCATTTTCTAATAATTAGGGTCTCTTATAAGAACCAAGTCTTTCTACCTAATTTTTGCCTAATAGAATAAACCTATGAGGAATTGGAAGCAATTCAATGAACACTGAAGAAACAAACAAACAAAAAGCACACAAGAGAGACATTTCATTGAAAAGTCAGGCTATGATCGAATGTTGTGATTTCTCCCCTGATGAGGGCAGTTTTCAGGCCACCACAACTGCCTTTTGTCATGTTGGGTTGAGTTCTGGCACTGTCAGGGATGATACTTACAGCTTATGGAATTTTGACTCATGGAATTGGTGTCTGTGTAACCACAGTAAGTTCACTCTAGGTTTTGCATGTTATTATCAATTTAGAATGCACTGGTAACTGGCAGGAAACTTCTATTTGGAGCAAAGTAATCTGAACATTTTCTTATTGTTAAAAGTACTTTTACTTCTTCCTTACCTTCATTTAAATCTATCTAAAGGGAAAAGAGAAATCTGTATTCCACACAAAAGACATCAGGGACTTCTAGAGTTTCTCGATGTTATGAACTATCCACATTCTCTATGAGCTCCTGATTGAGAGGACATTTACAACATTCACTCTTATTTCAGAGGCTAGAAAATTCTGCTGAAAGCAAATAGAGTTTTCAGCATCATTTCCCTTTCCCCCACTTCCTTTTTTGGTAAATGTAAGGAGGAGCACAAATCAAGGGTGCCACTTTGTTTCCCAAATTTTTGAACTGGCGGGGTGTCACTGGGGTTCATGGCTGCCTCCTTAAATAGTCTCTTAGGACGAACACCATTCACATTTCATGGCTCTTGCGAAGAATCATTAACAGCCCAGGGCAGAGTTTTGCTTTTCACTTAACTTGTAAGAGAATGAAGAGGCCCTGCCAAGGTTCAGAAAAGGATAACAAAGCGTAAGCTCCTTAATGGGATGAACTAACATAAAAGTCTAAGTACACCGAGCCCTTTCCCACAAGCAGGCCTGATTCAGGAGCTGGCATTCATGCTGATGGCCAACGTATACCCGGAAATAGCAACATGGGGAACTAAAGTAATTTCACTGAAGCTAGCCTCGTTATGGGCTTTGGGAAAATAAGGATCGATCTGTTCAGCCTCGCTAAGATTAGGGTCTCTGTAATTGGAGTGTTTTCCATGGAACAAGGTATAATTTTATTGAAGAGAATTGTAAGACCTAGTAAGCATTAATTCAGTGAAGTATTTGAGTTCCCTTTTAAGTAGGCTGAAATACCCCTTTCAAGAACAGAAATACCTACATGTATTTGTTCTTTAGTTAACGTATCTTCTAAAATGGTATTTTATATGTCATTCATGGCACAGCAGCTGAAAAGCAATTGTAATATTAAAACAGGGCTTGTGACCTGGGCCTGATTCCTCGTTAGCGTGTTGTGCCAATCTCCAGCTTGTTTGCTCCAGCACAGAGCAAGACAGTGCTTCCATCATTTGATTTTCAGGAGTCCCTAAAATAGATCTCTAAGGGACCTTGGAGATCAGCCTCATGTCGAGATGTTGAACCACACATCTACTGAGATATAGTGTTTCTAGTTTGCTTAGATGTTCTGAATCAGAGACTGAGTGCAAATACCTTCAGGAACCACAGGGAGAACTTCCTGGAGTGAAGTGAGCGTGTAGAGACTAACAGATTTGAGAGTAAATAAGTGTCCATCTCATGGGAGGGCTTTGTCGTATGACAGTCTTTGTTGCCAGCTGAGAATGTGGCCCATTGTTGTCAGTTGTCTCAAAGGGAGCTGGAAATATAGGTTTGATGTGTAATCTTGTTTTTAAAGACTGGTAACCAATTAAGAAAAAAAATTTATATAGGCCACATGCGACATGATAGTAGCTATGTGTGACCTCAGGGCTCTTATTTTGTCACCTAATTTAAATTGAAACAGCCAAGCTCTCAGAGCTGAGCTAGTCACCTGGAGGTCCTTGATATGGGAGTCAGTCCCACATGTCCTTCTGGTGGCCTGGAGCGTGACATGCGTAGGAGGAATGGAGGGACAGGCCAGCTCAGGTTCTGGGACTCTGGGTTAGAGGAGACTTCCTGGTTGGCATATCTAATCATCAGAGGCCACCACATACCCAGACAGACAGCTCCAGGTCCTAGATGTCCACCATGATGAGCATCAATGCAGTAGCATTTCAGCCTCCTTTTTAAGAAAGATATCATCTTGTACAATGTAGTAGAATAGTGGGGAAACCAGACAGACACTTTGCATGCTCTGTACAGGCACTTTTGAAATGGTGGTTTCCTCCTTTATCTTCCCACTCTAAAATTGCTTTAAAGATAAAAAAAAAAAACTTTAAAAAATGTATTAACAAGCAAGACTTTCCTATTTTTTGATAGCTACCCACAACAATCATGTGAAGAGTGTGTATTATATATCCCCTGAGGATGCAGAATCTGAAGCTAATGAGGTTATATAAGTTGTCCACATAGTGAATGACCAGTGAAACTGGTCTTTAGTTTTCCATTACACTGCAAAGTCAGGAAAACTTCCTCAGGCTCCCCCAGACTTCGAACCATAGATTCATCCAGTTGAAAGGGACCTTAGAGGTTGACGTGTCTGATTCTCTTTTTAGAGATAAATGACTTGCTCTCAACTCCTAATCACTTTTTTCCCTGTACGGTATTTAAAAATCATAGTTACATTAGCAAGAGCAATGGTCAAAAGTGATATATTTATGTTCATTTTCATTCCTCCAACATTATTATTTTTTTTTTTGGAACCAGTCAGATTTTCTTTAGACTCCTAAGCTATTGGCCGTAGCTAGTTTTTATAGCTGGGAGAAATGGAATGCGAGTCTTTGAAATGACAAAAACTTTACTTTTGCTGCAGTGTGAATGTCTGTTGAATTTAGAAGGAGCTGGGGATCAAAGCAGAAGGGTGTGGCAGATGTTAACGTAGATGGTGGTGTTTGACCAAAACCCACCAGTGGGTGAAAGAACAGAGTCTATAATTTAAGAAGATGGTGGAGCCTTTGTGGTTTGTAACGTCACTGGAAACCCAAGCAAGTATTTATTTCATGCAATTTGGCTCATATTTTTGTTTATTTTGATTACACAAAGCCCAAGGGTTCTTTTGACATTAAAAATGCTTATTTCAGTTGAAGTACTGATTAAGGTTATGATTTCCCATTGCAGAATTGTCTTTTCTTTTTCTAGGATTGCATTTTAGTGGTTTCCCACATAGATTTTCCTACTTTTCTATGATTTCTATCTAGATAATTATTAGCATTTCAACTAGATATAGCAACTGCCACAATATCAGGTACCTTCATGGTATCATCACTGCAGCACGAATTGTTTTTTTTTTTTGCAGTGGGAATCTGGTCATTAAAGGGAACATTAGGATCCTTCCAGTAACATAAAATGGGGATCGTGAAGGGGAAAACAAAACAAAAAAAAGGCAGTTCAAAGGAGTTCAGAGAGGTCTGTGGAATGTAAGCATGAGCCTAGGGTTACACCCACCCATCAGGGTTATTACCCAAAAAACATGTTTTAGTTTAAAATAAATAAACTATAATGCTACAAAGGGGTATAGCTTTTGCAATGTGACCTCTACTTTATTTGTCCTAGAGTTCATGATGTAAAAATTAAAATGTAGCCAATTAGTTGCCCGAATTATTTTAAATAGACCAGTGTATATTCTTGACAAATAACTTGTAAGCTACCCCCTTCTTACCTGTTTCTTTGTTATATAAACCTGCTTTCTTCACAATCATTTCAGAGAGCACATTTTTGGGCAACCGGAGGTCTGTGTCACCCAGAAACTTGTCCTAATCCCTGGCTCAAATAAAGTACTGTATTTCACTTATTTTGCTTTAACCTTCTTTTTAGGTTGACCAGTAGAAATATCATTGAAATTTCTTCCATCTGAAGATTTTGGAGGAAGTACATTGAGAATCATAGCAGAATAAGTTTGGTCTGGGTTTAAATCATTTTAC
This sequence comes from Tupaia belangeri chinensis, assembly GCF_000334495.1. Lineage (NCBI taxonomy): Eukaryota > Metazoa > Chordata > Mammalia > Scandentia > Tupaiidae > Tupaia > Tupaia belangeri. Next base: position 1,973,820 of record NW_006200742.1, on the reverse strand, counting down.
TATCCCACACTCATTAGGTGTGTGGCCCTATAGAAGTTACTCAACCTATCTAAACTCTTTTCTTTACTTATAAAATAGTAATAATAATGCCAACTTCAAAGACTATTGTGAAAAATAAATAGAATCATGCTTTTTAATGTCTGGCACAAAATAGGTGATAATAAATGTTCATTTGTTCTTTCATTTAGCAGAAACCTACAGAGTATCTGCTATACTTGGGGCACTGCCAACCCAGCAGTGAACAAAAAATAGACAAAATCCTTGCCATGGTCACTTCTCTCTCTTTTCTTTCCCTCCTTTCCATTGTCCTTCTCACTAAAGCAGACAACACAGAATAAATATTCCAGCTCTTTCAAAGAATTAATTCCTTTGGAAGTTTCACCAGTCAGCAATTACATTTTGCGCTTAGACTGTGATTTTTGCATGAAACCAGAGAAAGAATGTGTGATGGAATTGCAAAATTTAATCTACATTACAACGTGATGTGCAGAAAAATGAACTTTATTTAGTCTATACTATACTGCTTCCTTCCCAAGCTCTTACTTCTGATGAGAGGGGGAAATAACCTTCACTAAAGCCCTGGTTTACAATGTAGTCCAATTTGGTAATGCAATCCTTGGAGGTACTCTTCTGCCTCCTTCAGAGAAAAATGCTTAGGCTCTGAACCTCTGCTTGCCTAGAATATGGGGGAAGGGATGAGGCTTATGCAACTCCCCAGGCACAGTTCTCTGCCTCTCCTGACCCTCCTCCAGACTGGGTCTCTTTTCCACTCAATGCTGCTTGCATTGTGGGTGTTTGTGGCTGACGCTTGGGTGGGTGTGACCTGTGGTTGGTTTCACTGGGTCTGGTCAAGGTCCAGGGGTGTGCTCAGACTGATCTGCCCTCATTTCAGTTTCCTCTGGTGCTGGAGCTCTCTTTGAAGTTTGGCTGGCCTCTCATCCAGCCGGGCTTCTCTTGCCTCTCTGACAAGTAGAGAGGCTGGCTCTTTCCGGGTCCTCTCTACTTGCTGTCTTACCATGCTACACTGCCAAGGAGCGATGAGGACTCTTGTCAGTAGTGAGCCCTGCTCTGCCTTCAGAGGTGACCTTGCTTTCAGTGTGCT
>NW_006200742.1:1941201-1972687 GCF_000334495.1 Tupaia belangeri chinensis | reverse complement strand
CCCTACCAGGGCCAAATATGGAAGGGCTAGGAAGGAGAGTTTACACAACCTTCATGATTTCTTTTCTGTTTTCTCTCTTTTCTCCATTTCTCGCAATATAGCTCCTTCCTCTCTCCACCTGGTTGGATCTTACTGACAAACTTTTATTTCTTTTTAATATATTGTAGTAGAACTCTTCTCTGTATAATAGTAAACTCTATTCTCTTTAAAGCCAAGTCTCCATGCTTAGCTGTGAAAATACTAAGGCCACAGGAAGAAGTTCAGCAAATTCTTTTTCAAAAGGCTTGAATAATCTTATTTTTTAAAGCAGTCATAGAACATTACTCCTTCTTTTGCTCTTCTGTAATAAATTCAAATTTTCTTCCTGAGCAAATTATTGCCTCAGGCAGACTAGTGTGAAGAGTTCTACATGAGAAAGCAAGAAGAGAAAAGCACTTGAAATATAAGGTTTGAGCCCTGTTATAGAACCATGGCTCTTGACTTCAATTTCTTTCTGTGTTTTCTTTTTTTTTTCTTGTTTTGTCTTTTTTCTATAGGGTGCTGTCAAAGAGAGAGACAGACAGAGTGAGGGTAGAAAAGTGAGAAAGCACTCACTTCCAGGAAGAATGGCCATGTCACAATTCCTTCTCTTGCATTATCCTCTTGGGATTAGGGAATGCACACACGCCCAGGTATTTTTTCAAGCTACTGAGTCTCAGATTCAAGCAGCACTATCAACCACGTGGAAGCCAGTCCCTTAACCACCAAGCCACTGGCTGGTCCCAACTTCAGTTGCTTTATTAACTTCTTGGTATTCTATCTTTCCAGGTAACTGAACTGCACATAGATGTAGGTGGCCTAAAATCTTGTCTTAATATCCACTGGTTTGGATTGGGTGGAAGACAGGCTTTTGAGCCAGATCTCTCTTCTTTCACCTAATGTGTCCCTCGCTTTCCTTATCACTAAAGGGACCTTCTTCTTCTCCATCCTTGCTGTTGGACACCCTCTTCTGTTTTCCTCTTTGCTCTCACAATACACAATGTGCATACATATAAATGCATATCTCGCCCCTTTCTCTTTGTCTGTATTTTACACCTGCACTCCTCTGTTGCTCTCACTTTTTCTAAGACTTTCTTCTATATGTGTCACCACTGATTCTTTAGTACATTATTATAATTTGAGCACCTATACCTACTAGAAATGAGAAAGTCCCTCTTCAATTGGCTCTCTCATTTAATCCTTGGAGTCCTTATCATGTATAGGAAGCACCTGAAGCTCAAAAAAGTTTTAAAAATGTGTTCAAGGCTACAGAAATAGTAGTTGACAGATTTGGGACTTGAACCCAGGTTTCATGACCTTATAATCCATTCCCCTAAGGGGTGTTGTGATGAACAAAAATCCACTTTTGAATGAACATTCTATGTAAATCAAATTATCCTATAAAAATTCTGAAGATGGAATTCAAAAATTATTTTATGATGACTGATCTACAAACCATTATTTGAAGGGAAGAATAGGGAACTCCTTTTAAAAGATGATTAATCTTTGATGTAATTCTATTAGAAGTGCTGACTAATGGTCTGATGACTGCTTATTTTGATCATGGTGTTGCATTACAAGCCAGGAAATGGAAAGAAGCATACAGATTTTAGCCACTCAAAATTGCTAACAGTGAAGGTCTCTATATTATTTTGGTTCCAGATTTTTTTTCTGGGCCAATTTAACCACTTCCTCTTCCAGTCTTCTGTTTTGTTCTTTCTGGTCAAATTATTTTCCCCCTTTCGGTTTAGGTTATTATTTATTGAAAGAATGATGTTTAATTTTTAAGCATATTTTACCTTTCTTGTTCATCTTATATCCCTTTTTCATTCTTTGTTTCTTACATCCTTGCTCATAGTGTTATGCTCCATAAGGTTACTAAAAATAAAATATTCTGGAACCCTCCTGATCTTCACAAGACAGACTTTTGAAGTTGACTTTCAACTTCTGTTCATGGATGGCCAGTTCATTCACCTGTTCATTCACAGTTCATTCAACTGTGTGGTTGAGGCTTTTGAAGGTGGTATGTTGAGAACTGCTGATATATTCTGATATATATATATATATATACAATTTTAATTTTATGTATTGTTATTATTATTTTTTAATTTGCTACAGTGTACATGTGCTCGCCAGAGAGAGAGACACACACACATACACAAAGAGAGAGGGAAAATGAGAAAACAAGCTATGATGTTTGGGACTTGAATTGCAGTCAGCTATGTGGGAGTCCAGTGGATTAACCACCATGCCACCTGCTAGCCCTCTGGTATATCTTTTATTCTGTGAAGTTTTATTAAAAGAAAATGAGTGGTGGGACCAACAGGTGGGATGGAGGTTAAGGCACTGGACTCCCACGTGGCTAACTGAGCTTCAAGTCCTGGACCTGATGGCTTGTTTTCTCACCTTCTCTCTTTCTCTCTCTGTCTTCCTCTGGTGAGTGTGTGTGCTCTGTAGCAGTTATAAAAAAAAAGGATAAATAAAATAAAATAAATAATTAAAAAAATAATGAGTGGGTCAAGGAAGAAGTATAACAGAGTATTCACTCTAGAAAAAAAAGTGAGTGATGAAGGAGTGGGTGTGTGTCTTTGAAAATGAGCAGGGGTAGTTAAAGTCTGCTGGATCCCACATGGCTGCCTATGTGGTCCATTCAAGTCCCTGACCCAGCAGCTTAAAAACCATGCTGGGTGTGTGTATGTGCATATTCAAAATCTTGAGAAGAGACTGGAGGAAAAGGGATTGTGACACGACCATGCCCTCTGGGGATACTTTCTCACTTTTTCTTTCTCTCTCTTTCTCCTCAGCAAGCACATGTACTTTACAGCAAATTAAAAAAAAAAAAAAAAAAAGAAGGGAAAAAAGTACACTTCCAAAAGATGACTTGCCAAGAAATAAGGTCTCAGTAATTCAAATTCTATAGCAAGTAAATTGCTTTTTCAGTGAGAATAACAGAGGATCAGATGAATATATTGTAGTTTGAATACTAGAAATGACCAAAATTTAAGAGGCACCTAAATTGCACCAAAATTTTCTCTTTATCAGAGTTAAGGAATTTCACAGATTATTTCTAATAAAGTTACTTTAAATGTGATTTGATTTAAACATCTACATTTTGAGGGTTTGTCCTTCATTTTAAATATTTTTCATTGTGACAAGAACACTCAACATGAAATCAATCCTTTTAACAATTTTTAACTATAATATAGTAGCTTAACTACAGGTAATATTGTATAGCAGATCTCTAGAACTTACTCATTTTGCATAACTGAAACTTTATACTCGCTGAACAGTGCAATAGACAGTGTTTATGTCTCCCTGTTTGATCTGTTAAACTCTTAATTTCCAGGATGATGATGCAAAGAGATGGGGGTCTTTGGGGGGTGATTAGGTCAGAGAATCCTAAATGGAATCAGTGCTTTTATGAATGAGGCCCAAGAGAGACCCTTCACGGGAACCAGCAGTTAGCGTAATGGCTATGTCGCTGGATTCCCACATAGTCGACCGCGGTTCGCATCCCGGACCTGGTGGCTTAGAACTCACGCCGGGTGCGTGTGCGTGCGTGCCCAAGATCCTGAGAGGAGAATGGAAGAGAAGGGATTGCGGCGTGGCCATCCCCCCTGGGGGGTGATTTCTCGCTTTCTGTCTCTATATCTGTCTGGTGAGCGCACGCGCCCTATAGCGAAAACCTCTCAAAAAAGGAAAAAAAAAAAAGAGAATAAAACGGGGGAAACCCCGGCCCCTTAACCACAAAGCCACTGGCTGGTCCCAACTTCAGTTGCTTTATTAACTTCTTGGTATTCTATCTTTCCAGGTAACTGAACTGCACATAGATGTAGGTGGCCTAAAATCTTGTCTTAATATCCACTGGTTTGGATTGGGTGGAAGACAGGCTTTTGAGCCAGATCTCTCTTCTTTCACCTAATGTGTCCCTCGCTTTCCTTATCACTAAAGGGACCTTCTTCTTCTCCATCCTTGCTGTTGGACACCCTCTTCTGTTTTCCTCTTTGCTCTCACAATACACAATGTGCATACATATAAATGCATATCTCGCCCCTTTCTCTTTGTCTGTATTTTACACCTGCACTCCTCTGTTGCTCTCACTTTTTCTAAGACTTTCTTCTATATGTGTCACCACTGATTCTTTAGTACATTATTATAATTTGAGCACCTATACCTACTAGAAATGAGAAAGTCCCTCTTCAATTGGCTCTCTCATTTAATCCTTGGAGTCCTTATCATGTATAGGAAGCACCTGAAGCTCAAAAAAGTTTTAAAAATGTGTTCAAGGCTACAGAAATAGTAGTTGACAGATTTGGGACTTGAACCCAGGTTTCATGACCTTATAATCCATTCCCCTAAGGGGTGTTGTGATGAACAAAAATCCACTTTTGAATGAACATTCTATGTAAATCAAATTATCCTATAAAAATTCTGAAGATGGAATTCAAAAATTATTTTATGATGACTGATCTACAAACCATTATTTGAAGGGAAGAATAGGGAACTCCTTTTAAAAGATGATTAATCTTTGATGTAATTCTATTAGAAGTGCTGACTAATGGTCTGATGACTGCTTATTTTGATCATGGTGTTGCATTACAAGCCAGGAAATGGAAAGAAGCATACAGATTTTAGCCACTCAAAATTGCTAACAGTGAAGGTCTCTATATTATTTTGGTTCCAGATTTTTTTTCTGGGCCAATTTAACCACTTCCTCTTCCAGTCTTCTGTTTTGTTCTTTCTGGTCAAATTATTTTCCCCCTTTCGGTTTAGGTTATTATTTATTGAAAGAATGATGTTTAATTTTTAAGCATATTTTACCTTTCTTGTTCATCTTATATCCCTTTTTCATTCTTTGTTTCTTACATCCTTGCTCATAGTGTTATGCTCCATAAGGTTACTAAAAATAAAATATTCTGGAACCCTCCTGATCTTCACAAGACAGACTTTTGAAGTTGACTTTCAACTTCTGTTCATGGATGGCCAGTTCATTCACCTGTTCATTCACAGTTCATTCAACTGTGTGGTTGAGGCTTTTGAAGGTGGTATGTAGAGCACTGCTGATATATTCTGATATATATATATATATATACAATTTTAATTTTATGTATTGTTATTATTATTTTTTAATTTGCTACAGTGTACATGTGCTCGCCAGAGAGAGAGACACACACACATACACAAAGAGAGAGGGAAAATGAGAAAACAAGCTATGATGTTTGGGACTTGAATTGCAGTCAGCTATGTGGGAGTCCAGTGGATTAACCACCATGCCACCTGCTAGCCCTCTGGTATATCTTTTATTCTGTGAAGTTTTATTAAAAGAAAATGAGTGGTGGGACCAACAGGTGGGATGGAGGTTAAGGCACTGGACTCCCACGTGGCTAACTGAGCTTCAAGTCCTGGACCTGATGGCTTGTTTTCTCACCTTCTCTCTTTCTCTCTCTGTCTTCCTCTGGTGAGTGTGTGTGCTCTGTAGCAGTTATAAAAAAAAAGGATAAATAAAATAAAATAAATAATTAAAAAAATAATGAGTGGGTCAAGGAAGAAGTATAACAGAGTATTCACTCTAGAAAAAAAAGTGAGTGATGAAGGAGTGGGTGTGTGTCTTTGAAAATGAGCAGGGGTAGTTAAAGTCTGCTGGATCCCACATGGCTGCCTATGTGGTCCATTCAAGTCCCTGACCCAGCAGCTTAAAAACCATGCTGGGTGTGTGTATGTGCATATTCAAAATCTTGAGAAGAGACTGGAGGAAAAGGGATTGTGACACGACCATGCCCTCTGGGGATACTTTCTCACTTTTTCTTTCTCTCTCTTTCTCCTCAGCAAGCACATGTACTTTACAGCAAATTAAAAAAAAAAAAAAAAAAAAAGAGACAGAGAGAGTAGTGGGATGAATTCTCCCTGAAGAATGTAGTTATTTGATAAAAATTCCTTCTCAGTATCCTTGAATCAAAGTGGAATTTTTTTGTTCATTTAAAATGATGATTCAGAGTGGTTATGGGACAGACATTTTAAGCATTGGAGGGGTGCTGGGAAGAGAGATAAAAGACTGAGAGTTCTCAAAGGACTATCTAAACTAAATTAAAGCATATTTAATTTCTTCCCTCTCATGCTGATATCCCTTCTTCTTTCTGATTTCCTTGATTGGCTTCTCCTTGGGGAGAATGGAGAGGATTCTTTCAGGGCTCCCTGTTTCATAACAAAGAAAGATCTTCAGTAGTTCCCGTTTCAGCGGAAGGAGGATAGATCCTTTTGTTTTAGAAGAAGCCAGGGTTAGTTCCTCAAGTTTCTGTTATTTTCAAATAGAGATTTTTTTTTTTTTTTTTTTGCCGCCAAGCTGCTGTGACTTTTAGGAAACTTCACCAGTGATATCAGAGGCACTTGGCAGAAATGAGCTCTGGTAATCCATTTTGATCTATGTAGCATCGTACAGTTTTTAAGAGGCATAAGTTATTAGTATTAACCAATTTCAAAATGTCAAGTTTGTTCATTGTTAAATTTCAAGAAATCATTTGCATAGAGATGTCATTGACTAACATAGCATCTGAATCTATGAGTTAGTCCTACGTGTACATGTCACGGGACCCGTGGGTCCCATGAAGGACAATATGTGCAGGTGATTCTTCCACATTGCGAACAGCCACAATGTCAGCCTCAGGCCACAGACGGTGGTGTACACGTGAGGCCAGGATTATTGACTCTCACGATGTCCCGAACATGGAGCAGAAAAGTGAAATGTCTAGGCAGATCTGCTTCTGGTACCTTCTCCAAGTACTGTTTCATTTTCGTTGGGAGCAATGCCATGTCTCCCTGCCAGAATTGCCTGGAAAAAAGAAAAGAAAAGGAAAGAACGCAGTGATATGTCAACCTTCGCAGACAAAGAAGAGGTCACCAACCCACTCAGAAAAGGGCATGCATTCCGAGTCATTTTTTAGTTGTGATTAAGGCCCCGCTTTAACCATTCAGCCTCCTAGTCCTCGGGCCTAGGCCTATTTTTAATTCATAGTAGGCATTTGGATTGAAGTTGGGGAACACGAGTTAATTGGTAGGGGTAATCAGATCCAAATAACTGCAAGGAGAGTGAGGGGTTCAATAATCAGGAACAAAGAAGGGTGCTTAGAGATAAAAGCTAGGAAATAAAAGACAACAATTTGGTCTTTGAGTTTTCTTGCTTTTTAAAAAAATTCAAATTAGGGTTTTATTCACAGGGTTTAAGTAATAGGGGAGTAGATTTCCAAAAGAAAGTTTAGAATTATATAAAAAAAAAAGTATTCTTTTCCTGTTAAGTAAAATAAGTATAATCAGTTCAGGAAAACACTCCCTGGAAATTATAACAAAATAGCACAATATCAGGAAGATCAACCAATAGGGTGGTCAGAAAACCTCCTTGGGGAATCAGGAAACCTAAGTCTAACTGTTCTCTGACCCTTGAAGTTCTGACAGGAATTACTGTCTTTAAAATATCACTTCAGAGATGTGTTGCCAACCCCATTTCTCCTGTTGTAATCTCCAAAAGAAACAGAGATTAAATAGGAACTGTGGGATGACAACTTTCAGATAGTTTTTAACTTCAAGAGAGGGAAATCAGAACAAAGGTTCCCAGCAATTTTAACAGTATGCCTGTCATTGTCAGCAAATTTAGCTGAATCATATGCCTTTCAGAGTATAGGAGGCAGGTTAACTTAATGAGAGACTAAATTTATACAAGGAACAGGGTAAAAAAGAGAAGAGAAAGAAAGGAATGAAAGAAAGAAAGAAGAGAAAGGAAGAAAAAGAAGAGAAAGAAAGAAAAAGAGAAAGAAAGAAAAAGAGAAAGAAAGAAAAAGAGAAAGAAACCCAGTGGGGCAGCCCCTAGTGCAGTGGTTAAGGTAGGTGGATCCTGCATGGCCAACCAAATGGGACAGGTGGCTTGAAAACCATATGGGGTGTGCACATACAAACAAAAATTCCAAAAGGAGGCAGAAATGGAGGAGAAGGGATTGTGGCATGACCATGGCTCATGGGAAGTGCTTTCTAGCATTCCTTCTGTTTTTCTGTCTCTGTCTCTCTCTTGTGAGTGCATGCGTCCTCTGGCAAAGTTAAAACAACACACACAATTATTTGATTTTCAGGTAGGTCGTTACCGTTTCCTGATTGCAATAAGACAGGCATGATGTGAAAACATACTTGGTTCCTCTAAATATGCTTTACCATCTGGCTTCTTATGCTCAAACCCAGTGAAGGAAAGCACAAAGTTTTCTTTCTTGTACAGCAAGAGATTTGTAGGGTGGGAAATGAGGCAATGAAGAGTGTGGAGGAGGCCTTTCTTGTCTATTTTCTGATAAACACTGAGTGGGCAGTCACAGGATGGAACTGCTTCTGGCACTCAAGTAGTTAAGAGATTTTCGAGGTCAAAGCCACAAACACTGAAGTAATGGGAAGCCATGCATAAGCTTTTCAAAAGTCAGAGAGCTTCTTTTAGAAGAGAACAGGAATTAGATTAAGCTAATGTTGCTTAACACATGAAATTGGTTGTTAGCAAATTACAGAGTTTAGGAAATAATCAGCTTCTACAAGGCATTCCAAACTCAAACCCAAAGCAATGACAAATGTCACAAAGAACAGAGAAGAGCTTCGAGTCAGGCTAAGAGCAAAATAAAGGAAAGAACTCCCAGATCTTATATCTGATACAATTACAGGCTGTGAATGGAGAAGAGGAACCACAAACTCTATGTAAATAGCAGTGTACCAGTGACTAGATGCTGGTGCTAAATCTTTTTTTCTAATCCACAAAACTAATGCATATACAAAAATGAATAACTACTGCTAAAATTTAAAAATAAAAATGTAACCTTTATTTTTAATATCCAGAGATAACATTATAGCTAGCACATAATAATCTCTTAATAAATATTAACTACTAAAATCTACTTTTGTTTCTAAGAAATATGCTGGAGATATTTTTCCATATTAGTAAATATATTTAGTTGTTTTAACTTTTTTTGCATTACTATTAATATGTATATGCTTCCTAACATAATACAATAGAATACTAACTATCTGGGCTCTCGCTGTAAATCAGTAGACTATGTCTATGAATGCAGTGAAATCCCCTCTAGTGAGAAAAGAAATTATAAAAACAACAGAACTTTAAAGGCAAGTTGTTGACTAGATACATATTTGTAGGAATATAGGAAGTTGTGAACTAAAGAAATGAAGACTCATTTTTGAGTCCAGGAAAAAAAAGAGAGAGAGAGAGAGAGAGCCCCTCCCTTCCTTAATATGAGGTCCCACTCACTCTGCCTCTCCAGATGTGCTCTTGCTGGCTGGGTCACTCCAGGATTTCCTGATTATAATGAGGAAGCACAGCTGATCAAGCCAGTGAGTTCAGATTGAGATCTCATCACCTTATGACCTTTCGCCCCACCCTTTGTTTACCAGTCTGAAACTGGCACACATGACTGTAAATGGAAGAAAGGAAGACGGCTAAGAAGGTAGTGACATTTGCCAAGCAGCCCTCGGCTCTGCAAAGCCACACCTTGTTTTTCTCTTCCTGTGTGAAGATGAGAACTAGCGCTTTGGGTCATTATAGTTTAGGTGGGAACATAGCTGCAGTGTTTAAGTGGATACTTACGTACCCAAGGCAGTTGTATTTCATTGAGAAAATAAAAGACTTCAAATAGGAACTTTTTTGTTCTCACTGGGTCCTGGGGCCCAGTACCTCTGCCTACTAACCACGAGCCCTATTTCTTCTTCTATCTTTCCTCCTCTTTTCCCAAGTACAAATGTGCTCTAATAGCTACCAAATTTTAAAATAAGCATGAATGAAGAAAACAACCCAAAATCCCCCATGAGCCCTTATTTCCTTGCAGCTACCACCTCCCTCCATTTTTATGTTCCCTTTCACAGGAGAACTCCCAAAAGTTTTCTCATGTACTGTCTTCATAGACCTAACTGTTTTACCCTTCAGTACATTCTGATCTGGTCTCTGAACGTGTCCACTATTTGCTAAAATAATTTTGGTCGAAGTTTCCAGGGATCTCGATGTTAATAAAACAATGGGTGTGTTTTTGCCTTTTATGTGTCTTTCACATCATTCTGCATGGTGGATGACTCCATTCTTGTGTTCTCACTGCCTTGATGCTTTACTCTCTTTTTCTCCTACAATACTTTTGCTGCTGCTGTTGTTGTTTGTTTATAAGCTAGAGGACACATGTACTCACCAGAGGGAGGCAGAGAGACACAGAGAAAAAAAGAGGGAGACAGCTACCTTCCCTCTCATGCGCATGCGTGCGCGCGCATATATACACACACACACACAAAGGAGTATGGTCACACTGCAATCCCTTCTCTATTTCTCTCTTTTGTCAGGATTTGGGGCACATGTGCACATGTGCCCAGCATGGTTTCCTATGCTGCCAGGCTGGGATTCAAACCATATAGTTAGCCATGTGGGATCCAACTGCCTTAATCATAGGCCACAGGACTGGTCCCTGACTGTTCTTCATCCACCTCTTTTGCCAGCTTTTCTCCTCTAGCTAGCTTCTAGTAGTTTGGATTAGAACGAGGTTCTGGATTCCCTTCCCTTTACCATCTATCTTATCTCCCTGGTGATCTCATCTGTATCCATGAGTTGAATTGCCATCTCTGTGCCAATGACTCCAATGGCGGAGACTGCAATACATCACCCTGACACTTCCTTCAGGATTAAAGCATTCATGCCCTCAGCCTTTTGGACAGTTGTCTGTTGGTAGCTCACAGTTTTTCCCTGCTTGAGTATGATCTTTCATCCAAGATTGCACCTCTTCCCCCAAGAGCAGCCTGATCCAATGCTGCTTGAAGTAAGAGTGCCAAAGCCTTCAGTTCTGCACAACTTTGAAGCACCATGCCATTTCGAGTTCTCTAGAGGACTGGTTTAAGTATCCGTTACAATTGCATCACAGTTTAACTTCTCTCACTGCCCAGTCACACTTCCTGTACTCCCTTACAGTTATTGTTTCCAAGAACATTCTTGTGGTAGACCCTGCAATGCACTACCTAAATGTCCCTTCAGTAATTAAGAACAAACAATGGCTGCTGGGAATCCTGAACAAATATACTCAGATGTTCAGTCCCCTCTGGGCAACTAACAACTAGGAGTGATCCAATGGGGACATAAACTCTACACTCTCTTTTCAATGTGGGATGGCCTGGAAGGATCCCTAATTCAGAAGCCACTGCCTTAGGAAGGAAATACCTTGATATTTCAAGGCACGCATGATCTGAATTGATCTCCAAAGACCCGGTGTCAATATTCTCCCCAACTCCTGTAAGACTGAAGATTTAGGGGGCCCAAGAAACAAACATATACCAGGATGAATTTCAGCTTCACCAGGTCCATTTGGTCCACAGACTTACTTCTGATCATTTTTCAAATATCTAGGTGCAAAACTAGGGTTGACATACAGGCAGTTAAAGAAATGTTCACTTCGGATAACTGGCCTTTGAGGAAAGAGTTATCGTAGTAGAGAAGACCAAGTGACAATCTCTAAAACTGTCCATACACAGCTCTATCCCCAGCCAAGATAGCAAATAAAGAAAAATTACATCTAGGGAATGTGAGGATAGTAGAGATTAATGTTCTTATTCAAACCTTAAAGGATATATGGGTGGTGGACCCAACTCACTATCTTACGTTCATTTAGTTCACTAATCTGGCTTCTATAAAAACTATTAAGTCATTGGAAAAGACATGATGTGTTTTTATTAGGTCATTGGAAAAGACGACGTGTTTTTCTTTTCTTTTCTTTCTTTCTTTTTCTTTTTCTTTCTTTCTTTTTTTTTTTTTTTTTTTTGAGAGGTTTTTGCTATAGGGCGCATGTGCTTGCCAGAAAGATAGAGAGAGAAAGAGAGACAGAAAGTGAGAAATCACCCCCCTGGGGGGATAGCCATGCCACAATCCCTTCTTGGGATCTTGGGCACGCATGCACACACATTTGGCATGAGTATAAGCCACCAGGTCTGGGACTCGAACCATGGTTGACTACGTCGGAGTCCAACGACATAGCCATTACACCAACTGCCGGTCCCATGACGTGTTTTTCTATGTAAAAATGCATCATGACTTCTGACGACCTAATAGATGATTTTGGAGAATAACTGCAGAAAGCCATCAGCTCAAATAAGTGATATCCTCACTGTAGCTACAGTGCTGGATGTGGTTTACTATATAAATAAAAAAAGTAAGTTAATGAGGCTTCATATACATGGTACACTGTGATTGACTTGGGAAATGGATTCTTCTTTAAACAATTTGAAAGACGATCAGGGCCCAGGTCGTTGGTACAGTGGTAATGCAGCTGAACCCACACGCAAAAGGTCCTGTGTCTGAGTTCTAGGACCTTGTGATCACACTAGGTACACACACATGTTTGTGATCTGAGTTGACTGAGACTAGGGGTGTATGACAGTGTGAAAGATCCAGTTGGGGGTGCCTCTTTCTTTCTTTCTTTCTTTTTTTTTTTTTTTTTTTTTTTTTTGTTTGTGTTTTTTTGGGTGGGGGGTGCACAGGGGGGGGGGTGCTATAGGGTGCATGCACAGGGGGGATGACCATGCCGCAATCCCTTCTCCTCCATTCTCCTCTGGGGATCTTGGGCACACACGCACAGGCACCTGGATGAGTTTAAGTCACTGGGTCCAGGACTCGAACCACTGTCAACTATGTGGGAGTCCAGCAACATAGCCATTACGTTAACTGCTGGTACCTCTCTCTCTTTCGTCATGGAAAAAATAAATCAATAAGCTTAAAAAATAAAGAAAAACAGAGAGTTTGTATTCATGTGATGTGAATAATATCCACCTGCACCTATGACCCAGGGCATCTAAAATTCTTACAGATAACAACTTCTTAATAAAATATTGAATGCTTCAACTATAAATCTTGAAACAAGCCAAGGCTGTTTGCTTTTGCCACCAATATTTGACACTATGTAGTCAGCACTAACCAATGCAATAAGGCAAGAAAAAGAAAGAAAACGTATATAATTGCAAAGGGAGAAGTAGGTCAGTCTTCATATTGGAGAAAACATGATTGTTCATGCAAAAAACCCTGCTTACAAAGACCTATGAAATGTAAGTAGATTTAGCAAGACTGGAGGAAACAAGATTAAAATACAAAAATTAACTTTATTTCTATGTACTTGCAGCAAACAACTAGGAAGTATAAGTGAAAGAACAATCTGTTTTGCAATTGTGCACAAAAAAGCATAAAATAATTCAGAATAAATTCAGCAAAAGACATGCTAAACCTCTTTAACGAAAACAACATATTTCTGAAAGCATTTTAAAAATATCTAAATAATTGGATCAAAATATCAAACATCATTAAGATTTTAATTATACCAAATTGATTAATAGATTCAATGAAATTCTAGTCAAAATCTAAATAGCTTTTTTTGGTAGAATTGATGTGTTTACTTAAAAATTTATATAAAAATAAGCAATAAAAATTTAATAACCAAAATAATCTTGGTGAGAATTTGAAAGAACAAATGCAGGATCTGATTTCCAGTGTATTACACAACTACAGTGATTCATGCAGTGTAATATTGTCATGAAGATAGACAAATAGATCAATGAAATAAAATAGAGGGTCTAAAAATGTTCACAAATATACTTGCTCAAATGAATTTCAATAAAAAAAATCATGGCAATTTTGGGCCAGCTCTGTAAGTTAGTGGTTAAGGGAGTTGGACCCCACATAACTAACCACACAGTTCAAATCCTGGCCTCAGTGGCTTGAAATACATACTGAGTGTGTGTGTGTGTGTGTGTGTGTGTGTGTGTGTGTGTATGCCCAAAATCCCAACAGGATGGAGAAATGGAAAAGGCATTGTGGTGTGACCACATGCCATTGGTAGGTGCTTTCTCCTTCTCTCTGTTTTCTCTGCCTCTCTCTTGTGAGTACATATGCCTTCTGACAAATAATGAAAAAAAGTAATAATTTTTAAAAAGATACCATGACAGTTTTAACAAGAAAACAATGTTTTGTTTTGCTTTGTTTTGTTTTCAACAAATACTGGAAAAGCTATATGAACATGTGGAAGGATACAATCCTTGATTTCTATGTCTCACCATTCAAAAAACATTAATTAAGAGTGAATTAAAGACCTAAATGTAAAACTAAAAGTATGATGCTTCCAGAAGTAAGCGTACCAAGCATATCTTTGTGACTTTGGGGCAGATAAATATTTAGCTAAAACCCACTAAACAGGTAGTGTAATGGTTAAGGCACTGGACTCCCACATGGTTGACTGCAGTTTGAGTCTCAGACCCAGCTGCATGAAACTCATGCTGGGTGTATATAGGCACAAGCCCAAACTCCCAAGAGGAGAAAGGACGAGAAGGGATTGTGGCATGTTCATTCCCCTGGGGGCTGATTTCTCATTTTCTGTCTGGTGAGTGCATTTGCTCTATAGCAAAAGCTATATGTACACACACACACACACACACACACACAACAAAAACAAAAACAAACATAAGCATAAAGGGAAAAAACCCTGCTCATTAGAAGACATGAATGAAAAAGTGAAAAAGCCAGCCCTGATCAGCAGAAAGTACCCATAATTCTCTTTACACACACACACACACACACACACACACACACACAGAGAGAGAGAGAGAGAGAGAGAGAGAGAAAGAGAAACGTCAATAAGTTCATTTGAAAAGTGGAATTAAAGTCAAGTTTATTTTAGTGCAAAAATTATTAAATCCATGTGTAGTTTTTCATAATGTGTATTTAAGATATCTATATCAAAGAAACAAAAGCACATGTTCACAAAAAGACTTGCACAAGAAAGTTTATAGCAGGCTTATGTATAATATACAAAAAATGAAAATCCACACAATGCCCAAAGGACAATGGATAAACAAACTGTGTTGTATGAAATACTAACCAATAATAAAACTGAAACTAACTCTATTAACGAGAGAACACATAAGAATCAAAAAAGCACCATGTTTAGTGACAAAATCCAGATATAAAGTGTATATGTTCTGTTATTCTATTTGCTAAAGTTCTGGAACAGGCAAAAGTAGTAAATAGTAAGAGAAAGTAAATAAAAATTTGCCTCTGGGTGGAATGAGGTGGGTGAGAATTGACAGCAAAGGGTGAGACAGGTCTGAGATTATGGAAGTGTTTGTGTGGTAGTTACATGGGTGTCTACAGTTATCAAAACTCACCAAATGGAACTTAGAAAAATCTGTACCTTTAATTGTGTTTAAATTTAACTTAAAAACAAATAAACAAAAACTATTGACTACATTGATATATGCATCCACATGGATGAATCTCAAAAATGCTATGTGAAGAAAAGAAGCCAGACTCTAAAAAAGTACATTATATAATTTTATTTACATGAAGTTCAGTTATACGCAAAGCTAATCTATGATGGTTAGAAATCAAGACCCCAGTTGCTATGGAGGGTGGAGTTTCGCTGAAAGGAGATTTTTCTGGGGTGATAGAAATTTTCCATTTCCTGGGACCAGCAGATGGCATAATGGTTAGGTTGTTAGACTACCAAGTAGTTTACCAAGATTCCAGTCCTGGATCCAGCAGCTTAAAACTCATGCCAGGTACATGTGTGTGCATGCCCAAAATCCCAAGAGGAGAATAAAGGAGAATGGGTTGCAGTGTGGCCATTCCTCCAGGCGGGTGGGTGATTTTTTCGCTTTCTGTCTCTTTGTCTCTCAGGTGACTGCATGTGCCCTATAGCAAAAGTCTCTCTCTAAAAAAAATTTCTATATCTTGATTGTGGTGTTGGTGACATGGTATAAATGTTCATCAAAACTAATCAACCCGTATACTTACAGTATGTGTATTTTACTACACGTAAATGTTCACTAAATACAGAAATTTCTATAAAAAAGTAACGTCAGTTTGCACCCATCCAAAAATGACCCATTGTGGCAAACATGTAGTCAAATGACCATCCACATACCTTCTTGCACAAAATGGTAATAGTAGCAGTCTTTTTTTAATAAAGTTTTTATTTACTTTTTTCTTCTACTAGTGAGAGAGGTAGAGACAAAAATTGAGACAGAGATAGAGAAACAGCATCCCAGCAGCATCTTGACTCAGAGAGCCATCCCAGCCTCAACCAGCCCTGGATCATGGGCACTTACTTGCATGTGCAGTATGCTCAGGGAGGTCTCTGATGTGAAGCCAGAACTTTCCCATGTCAGCCTTGTAGAGCATCATGTTTCAGAGCTGCAGTGACATAGGCACCCATTATCAGTCTTTTTAAAAAGTAATCTGTCATCTATAAGCAGTTTAAAAATAACACATATGTGCTCTAGTCTAGCAACCCCATCTCCAGAAATCTACTTCACGGAGGTGAAAGTGCCAGAATGGAAGGACATTTGAATGATAATGCTTACTCACCCCTGTTAGTAATAGCAAAAGAACTGGGAACAAATGAGTGCTCATCAGTTAAGGAACAGCTGAATAAATTATGGCACATCTACCTCCATGGACCAGGATACATCCATTTAAATAATGAAATAGGAGACCAATGGATGGCATGATGGTTAAGGTGCTGGATCCCACATGGCTGACTCCACTGTTCGAATCCCAGACCCAGAGGCTTCAAAAACACACCAGGCATGTGTGTGTCCAAAATCTCAAGAGGAGAATGGAAGAAAAGGCATTGCAGTGTGTGTGTGTGTGTGTGTGTGTGTGTGTGTGTGTGTGTGATTTCTCACTTTCACTCTCTGTCTCTCAGTCTCTCCTGGGTGACCACATATACCCTATGACAAAAAATCTTAAAAAATAGTAAAATAAAATACAATTATACTGGTTGTTTTGGAATGATTTCTATAAGTTAGTGTTGAGTGAGAAAAGTGTATATATAATATGATTTAATTTTCACAAAGAAATGATGGAAGAATGCTATTTGTAAATTGTATGCATACCTAATTAACACTGAGTGGTAAGAAACTTACTGAGTTATTTACATGAGTTACCTTAGGAGGGTATAGTAATTGATGTAAGTAGACAGAAAGAAAGAAGCAAGAGAAAGAACAGAGCAAAAGGACTTCCCTTTTCAAAACCATACTTTTAACGTTCTATTTCTATATTTATGTAAAAATATTTGTATGAATATATGTGCAAACATCTATTGATCTGTTTATTAACTTTTTTACAAGTATGTATATTACTATGTACTGACCACTATCTTTTCCTTTCTTTCCCCTTCCTTCCTTCCTTCCTTCCTTTCCCTCTCTCTCTCTCTTTCTTTCTTTCTCTCTTTTCTGTTTTTTTTTCTTTCTATAGGGTGCTTATACTCTCCAGAGAGAGACAGACAGACAGAGTGAAAGTGTGAAATTACTCCCCAGAAAAGGGTGACCATACCACAGTACTTTCTTCTGCATTCTCCACCTGGGATTTTGGGCACCCATGCACACATGCCCTGTGTTTTTCTTTTTTTCTTACTTTCTTTTCTTTTTTTTTCTTTTCTTTTTTTTTTTTTAAGAGATTTTAGATATAGGGCATGTGTGCTCACTGGATAGATAGAAAGCAAAAAATCACTCCCAGAGGGGATGGCCATACCACAATTCTTTCTTTTCTTCTTCATTCTCTTCTCAGGAATTTGGGCACGCACACACGCACCTGGCTGAGTTTTAAGCCGCTAAGTCAGGCACTCAAACTGCAGTCAGCTATGAGGGAGTTCAGTGATGTAACCATTACACCGTCTGTTGGTCCCTATGCTCCATATTTTTCAGTCTACTGGGTTTGAGACTTGAGTCTTTTAGTCAGTCATGTGGGATTCAGTCACCTTAACCACCATTCTTCCAGTGCCCCCCCACCCCCCACACACACCACTATTCTAAGTGCTTTCAAATAATATGGAAGTCTTTTGTATGGTACATACATGGCTGTCTACCATTGTCAAAACTCATGAAATGGAACATAAAAATTTTGTACACTTAATTGTTTTAATTAAATCCTTACAGCTCTCTGAAGCAGGTGTGACTTGTTTCTACAGTTTTTTAAGTTAATTTATTTATTCCTTCTGAGAGAAAAGGAGACAGAGAGAGATAAAGACACAGCATCCCCAAGAGCATCCATCTCTCACTTTCAGCCATCCCCAGGTCATGGGCAATTGTGTATTCTCAGCATCCTCAGGGAGGTCTCTGGATTTGAGTTAGGAACTTTTCCATGTGGGATTGTCTCATAGAGCACTGGATTTACCAATGCACCAATGTCTGACCCCTGGTTTCTACATTTTAAAGGTATGGAAACTAAGGCACAGAAGAGGTTGCTCATAATTATATAATTATACTGGAAAGCAGAATGTCAAGGATTTGAACCCAAGACATCCTGGGGTCAGTACTTATGCTTTTAACTATTACACTATACTTTCTCTTTTTAAAGTAAAAAGTAAATCAGCTAGGCCGGTCAGTGGTATGGCTAAGGCAGTTAGATCCCACATAGCCAACTTTGTGGTTCGAGGCCGGGACTCACTAGCTTAAAAAACATACCAGGTATGTGTGTGTGTGTGTGTGTGCGTGTGCGTGTGTGTGTGTGTGCCCAAAATTCTAAGAGGAGAATGAGGAGAAGTTATTGTGGCATAGCCATTCCCCCTGGGGTACTTTCTTATTTTCCCTCCCTCTCTGTCTTCTCCTGTCTCTCTCTGGCAAGCACCTGCATCTAGTAACAAATTTTAAAAAATAAATAAAGATAGAAAATCAGCCCTCACTCACCCTGCTTAACGCTCTCCAGTGGTGTGCTATTGCACTTAGAAGACATTTCTAACTCCTTCAATGGCTGTTAGGGTCATAAATGACTTGGCCCCTGACAAACCTTGACACTTTGACGTCCTGTCTCTCCTTTGACAGGCCAGATCTGCATCTTATTCACTCTTTTCCTCAGTTCACCTCAAGACTGCCTTTGTCACATCGTTCAAATCTCAGTGTCATGTCTCTTCCTTCAGGGGTCTTCCTTGGGTACTTCTTCCCCACAACACACCATTTTCCTTCTTCATAGCATCTACTGCAGCCTGTACTTATTTTTGTTGATTATCTGTTTACAGTTTATCTCTCTCTTCTGAGCTAAGCTCCAGATATATTTTAAGTCTTGGCCTTCACTATTACTCAGCAATGGGGATGATGCTTGGTTAATAACAGGAACCCAGGAACATTGTTTGAATAAATAAAGGGATAAATGAAAGCAGTACTGAAACGTGAGGAAGAGTTTGGTTCTACAATCAGATCACGGTTTGACTCAATCTTCTGACCTTGAGAAACTTGTGAAATCTCTTGACACATTTTTTGTCATCTGCAAAAGGAAGATAGCAGTCATTTCTACCTCACAGAGTTGTGAGGATTAAATGAGACAGACTAACTACCAGGCACACGGTAAACCCTCAAAGCACCATGTCTGCTATTACCAGAGTCATTATTATCATTACAGGTCACTAGCCACCCTGTCGAGTGACAGCCCTTGGATCAGACCCTATCACTTTTCCAAGCAGCTCAGGCAGGTAGGGTTGGGGGAAAACGTTTGGGATGAGCCTGTGAGTGGGCTGGCATGGGAAGATCACATCCAGGATAGTGCTCAAAGCCAGGAACACATTCCATAGAGCCCCTTTCTTGTGTTCCTTCACTTCTTCGGCATTTTTCCTGACCTCCTTTTCCTTCTTTGTATTGTTCTTAATGCCACCTAAATTAAACCAGTCCTTTGCTTAACTCCCTTCCTGCCACTAGAAAGCATCTTTGGGAATGTAAGGAACTCTGTCTCTTCATTTAACAGAGTAAGTATAGCACAGACAGGTATTAATTTTTGATGTTGTGTTAAGATAGGTTAACCAGACTTCTAAGGAAACACATAGTGGCTTAATTATAGCACAGAACTGATAACCTCATGTTTTCTCTTCTTCCTGGGTCACAGGAAATGATGGCTACTCCACCCTTCCCAGTGGTTACTGGCAGGAAACACTGACATGCAGAAGATAGATGGAAAAGAAAATGTAGAGGGATTAACATACTTTCATCTGTGGAAAAACATTGGAAATTGGAAATTGGAAAATAGAAGAGGTATGGCTTTAGGAAGCTTTGATTGCTGTATGGTGGGAAGAAGCATTGCTTCTCCAGAAATGAGCCAGAGAGGACTTCCTGGAAAAGTACCGAATTATCCAGGCTCATGTCTGCCAACTCTAAAAGACTTCCTGTCGCCTGCCTTTTTGAAGTAACTTATAGTTATCTAAGCATATTGTCTTGTCTGTGTGAGCCTGTCCTCTCTTCTAGAATGACTTCTTACTTCCTGTTCCCTTGACTGCCTTGAGAAATCCTGTCTCCCCAGTAGCTATTCCACCGCTAACCTCAGCAATGTGTAATCAGCACAGTGCCTGAAGTATTATGTACATTTCATAAATATGTATTGAGTGAATGGTGATGCTTTGTGATGCATATGGTGACTGTAAACAGTGAAAAAGTTGAGTGTTGGGTGCATACAAATGATATCCTACAAGGATTGAGTCTTTGGGAAAAATTACCCCAAAAGATAATGTAAGCTAACAAAGGAAATATATAGAAAAGAAAGTCTGGATGTAGTCTTGGAGGATGGTGGCATTCTGTGTGACAGAAGAGAGCTTGAACTGGCAAGGCCTTGAGGGATGGTCACTAGCGGGTGTGCCCTGCATGAGAATCTGGCACTGACACCCATTCCTCCCTCTACTAACTAAGAAATTAGGCTGTACCTTGGAGAGGAGCTGTGCCAGCCCTGGGGATGGGCCGCCACCTTCTAACTGGGCCTTCTATACCAGCTGAGTTTTTGTGAATTGCACTAAGTCCCATGCTAGCATTGGCCCTAAAGGGGCTATGTTTTTTGTTTGTTTGTTTCTTCCATGAGCAACCTTGATAGACAAACAACATCCCTAACAGGATCCCTGACACTGTGATCCAGCCCCAGGTCATGGGCATGCACATGCCTGGCATACTCAGGGAGGTTTCCAGACACTGACCCAGAACCTTCCCATGTGGGTCAGCCTTACAAAGACCTGAGTTTTATTGCTGTGTAATGTCTAAACCCTAGAAGCCATGTTTGGTATTTTATATGCTGATCTTGTAAAGAAACCCTTGCCTTCTTCCACTAGAGATAGTATGGAACCACAGTCCACTCCTGGAATAAAAACACTTCTATTTCCTGCTTTCTCTCCTTTTTATTGCTGGATGGAAGCCTACTGGGTGCGTGAAGGGAAAAGGAAAAAAATACCATTTTGAGCTAGACAGCTACCCTCCACAGGGCCCCCTCCTCATGCATTGTTCCTTAATGATTAAATGTCAAAAGCATCACCTGAAAAAGCTTTTGGGCTCTCTCATCTGGATTTGTTAAAAAGAAGCATCTATTGTCATCTCAGAGATAGTTTCTGTGAGGCTAGGCTGTAATTTAAAGAGATACACTCCCCACTTTATGTTCTCTTACAACCCTTTCCTGTTATCTGATAGTAGGATTTAAAATTTACATGTATTGAATATTCATATATGCAATCAGCCTTTGATTATCCCGGGGCAACATACGTGTATTGATTGGGTTTGTGGCCCATTCACAATCACTTTTGATTTCAAGTTCTTGTTAAGATAATCACAGAATGTTTAATTAATCCTTTTGTTGAAATTATTACTATCAGTATTTATTCCTACATGGGCGTTAATGCAAAGATGCCTTTCTTATGCAAAGCGATGTTCCCTTTATCCTTTCCACTGATTTCTATTTCAGGAGGAAAGAAAGCAAAGACCTTTATGTATTGGTCTGAAGAGGATGTTGTTTATGAGAGGCACATAGTATAGTGGAAAGAAGACAGACTAGGTGCCATTTATTGAACAGATATTTGAGTCCAAATACTGTAGTATAGGCTGGGCGCCCTGAGTGCAGATCTTCACTCATTCTCCTACTAGCTATGTGACCTATGGTAACGAAATATTCCACTTTGCCTCGGACTGTCTTAGTTGTATCACTGAGAGTCTGTGGTCCAGGAAAGCCCTTGGTCCTGAGCAAACTGGATGATTAATTACCCTAGCAAAGTCACTTACACTTATTTGTAAAATAGGGTTGGTTACTTATTTATTTATTTATTTTATCATGAGTTTGGTGTGAGGGTCCAATGAGAAAATGTGGGGGAAAAAAAAAACTTCGTAGATTGTAAACTGTAGTATAAAGTACTGTTTTGTTTTCTTGCCCCAGGTATATGTAGTGACAGACTTGGATATATTGAATAGAGGTGGATTTTAATTTTTAAAATTTGTTTGTTTGTTTTTAAATTACCAGAGGGCATGTGAGCTTGCTGGGGAGAGGAAAAAGCGGGGAGAGAAAAAAGAGGCAGAGAGAGATGGGTCATGGATACCGCAATCTCTTCTCCATTTCTCCATCTTGGAATTTGGGACACACATGCATATATGCCCAGCCTGTTGTCTAAGTTCCGGGGCCAAGATTTAAACTGTGCTTGGATCTGTGGGATCCAGCTCTTTTAGCCACTAGTCTATGGGACCAGCCTAGAATCAGATTTTTATACTATGGATAAAGCAAGTACTGAGGCGTGGAGAGACTCTTGAATTCACCAAGTTTTGGTATTAGTTTCTACCTGACTTTGAAGTTTGATGCCTGGGAGAGATGGCAATACATTAGAGTCCAGCAGGCAAACTGTAAAGTTATCCAAACAAGTTGGTGTTGGGCTTCTGGTGTTTTCTCAGGTAGATCCTTCTGCAAGTAGGTACCTGGGCAATAGCCATAGGGCTGAGAGTTTAGGAATCTCTGTAGGAGGAGATTGGGAAGAGCATTCTAGTGGCCTGGAGTACTGGGTAGATACCTATAATATGAACAGACCAAAAGAGGCACCAAAGCCACACTCTATTAGACTAAGATTCATAGCTGAGAGTGGATTATTAGGCAACATGACTCAGCTGGGCCATAGCATAGCATGTGGAGCTGAGCTAAAGGTAGGACCGAGTCTGGGAAAGGAAGATGGGTTAGGAAAAGTAGACTTCACAGATTGGATTTCTTTTCTTTTCTTTCTTTCTTTCTTCCTTTCTTTCTTTCTTTTTCTTTTCTTTTTTTTTTTTTTAACAATTGATACTGTTGTGAAGTTAATACTTCCTACTTCCAACTATGTCTTTATAATCATTTTTAAAAGCTATCTTGTTATTACCTTCCTGCTTATTTTTTTATAATACAATGCATTTTCAGTAAGTGCTTATCATGTGCCTGATCTTGGGGAGATTTAACAAATACTTTCATATTCAGGTCATGGGCTAATATCCCTGAGGCAGGTATTATTTCCCCTAGTTTATAGACAGGATATGAGGTCCAGAGAAGTTAGCTAACTAATATAAATTTATATAATGAGTCACAAAGTTGGGATTTGAACTTGGTTTTTCCTTATGCAAAAGCCCATGATTATTCCGTTCTGGGATCCAGCTTCTCAAACAGAGCCCTAGAAGATGTATACCAGTTACCACTCCTTCAGTGTGCCATCCCTCCACACCTGGGATCCTTGGTTTTCTTATGGATTGTCTTCCTCCCTTCCCCAACTCACATGACTATACACTTCTCATTTTGATCCAGTCATCATCAATCCAGAAAGTCCACGGAGCCAGTGCCACTCAGAATGCTGGTCTGCAGACTGCTTGTTAGGAGTTCCTCCAGATGAGGAACTTGGGCCAGAAGGCAAATCGAGTACTTCTCTAAGTGCAAGGGCCTTTCTTTTCCGCTAAAGCCAGACATTTTTGATGAAAGGAGAAATGCTTCAGGTTTACCTTCTGGCACAAGTTTCTTACCTCTTAGTGGATCAGTAAAAACAGTTGGAGGAGGCCAGTCTGTGTTAAGGCAGTCACATGGTTAAGGTGGCCACATGGCCAACTGTGTGGTTTGAGGCATGGACCCAGCAGCTTGAAAAACCGTCAGGATGTGTGGATGTGTATGCCAAAATCCCAAAAGGAGAAATGGAGAATGGATTAAGGGCTGACCATCCCCATGCAGGTGCTTTTTCACTGTCTTCCCCCCTCCTCACTTTCTCTCTCCAGTGAATACATGTACCTCTAGCAAATTTAAAAAAAAGCAAAAAACAAACAAAAAAAAACAAAACAGGAAAACAAAAACAGGTGGGGGACTGCTATTGGTCCAGAAATGGACACTGGACCAAGGACAACCCTCAGAGTAAGACTGCTTTAGCTAACATACTATCTCCTTATCCTTTGCTGCCATTAACTTTGGATTATGCAAAAGCCTTTTAGATGGTCTCTGCTTCTAGTCTTTTCCTCAGTGCATTCTCCATTCCTCTACTAGAGTAATCTTTCTGACATGCAGATCTCTCCCAAAACAGCTGGTGCTCATTGGCAATAAATCACAGGTAAGGCAATGGATTTTGAGCAAAGAGGTCATATAACATGATAAACAGACAGTTCTCACAGAGAAACTCTTGGGGCGCCTCAGAAGTCACTGAACAATTCTGAGGAAGGACTTCCAGTTTTGGCTGCTAATTTGCTATACACAGCCCCCAAAGGCTTTCGAGATTTATTACAGAAAGTAGTTCGCTGGTCACAGGACAGAGAAGTCACACAATAGCTGTATGAAAGCTGGAGAACAGCTGGAAGACTGAGAAGCAGGGAAGCTGGTGCAGCTCCAAGTCTGAAGCCAAAAGCCTGACTGCCCTCAGGTGGCCACTAATCTTAAACTGGGAATGGCAACTGCCAGGCTGGGGGACTGGTGGTGGGCATGTTAAGCGGGTGGAGGAAGCAGCTAATCTTCCCTTCCCTTCTAGTACACTTGGAGTGTGCATGCACAGCAAGAATGACAAAGACATAAGAAAAATATTCAACAGCCCTATACAGTGTCTAGTTCTCCCTTCTCTGTGACCGGCAAGGTAGACCACGGGTCAGTTTCTCACTGGCCTCTCTTAGCCTCTGATAAGCAAAACTTTCCGTGGAAATAGATTGTTCCACTTTTTTACATAGGTATAGTGAAGGGTATGCCCTTTTCACACTCCTGGGAAGCTAAGATTTATTAAAATCTGCAAATTACCTCCCTTAAATAAACATCGTATAAAAGCATTCCCATTTCCCAGCAGGTGTTTAATCTATAGGCTACTTCTAGAAAGAGATAAATAGGAGCTTGCCTATTTCCTGTTGTCCAAATGCTCTATAAAGATTAACTCATTAATCCTCATTGCCTCCTTCTGAGGATTGTTATCCTTAGTTTTCAGCCATGGAATTGGGACAAAGTGCTGCACTGAGGGGCCTAGCCCAAGGCTACACAGCTGGTCAATGGAGTAAGGCAGCCCTTGCTGGCGGGCTCACAGCCAGGCTTTCTTCCCTCTGCAGTGAAGAGGTGCCGTGGGCCTGTGACAAGGTAGCTGGTATAGCCTGAAGAGAGCTTCTGAAGCCCCAGCCTCAGAAAGACAAAAGACCAGCAAACACACTGACAGTAAATACCAATCACTGAGACTGTGTGATAACACAAAAGTGAATGGGCTAAAGTGGGCCTTCCAGAATTCTGTGACAGCCATGAAATGATAGTCAAGTTTATAGTACTAATAACGTTGTAAGGGAATGCTCGAGCAATTTATATGTAGCATATGAATGGTTACATGATTATTATATCGTTTCATATTTGTACAGTGCTTTCCAACTTTTTTTAAAATATCACACTGACCCTTCACCATATATTAGGCACCGTTGTAAATATCTTACTTCAATTATTTCTCAAAAACTTCTTCTAAATAAAGAAGTGGGGGGGCAGTTCTTTATATAGCACTCCAATTAAAATGTAGAAGAAATGAGAGAAATAGAAGATTGACATTGGGCACACACTATAGTAATTGTAGGGAAGCACCATCAATGGACACTAAAATTAGTTGGTGAAGGAATGAAAAATAGGATATTTGTATAGATTTGAAGTATCTTCTTATGAGGTAATTATGAATTACCATCTTGGTCAGGGTTCTCCAAAGTGTGTGTGTGTGTGTGTGTGTGTGTGTGTATAAATATATATATATATATAAAGAGATTTATTATAGAAAGTAGCTCACTGGTCACAGGACAGAGAAGTCACACATAGGCTGTCTGCAAACTGGAGAACAGCAGAAGACTGGGAAGCAGGGAAGCTGGTGCAACCACAAGTCTGAAGTCAAAAGCCTGACTGTCCTTAGGCGGCCACTGGTCTGAGTGTGTAGTCCAAAAGTTAGAGAATTGGAGACTCTCTGGCCAGAAGGGCACAGTGGCAAAGCACCAGCAGGAACCAAACACAGCCAAGGGCCAAGTTATGGAGCAGAATCATAGACATCAGGAGTGGAGTGTTAACAACACGCTCTGCGAGGAGGTGAGAGATGATCAAGATCTTTGTGAACTAAATTATGACACAAGGCTGGGGGGGTGGTTTACCCCTGGGGTGGGACCAGAAGGTACATTGCTGACCAAGTCAGTTGGACGCAAACTGCTTTTGGTGGGTCTTAGGAATGGGTATGCAGGGAAAGGATCCAAAAGTATCGCAAATTGAAGAACGGGAAATAGACACGAGAGTTAAATGCAATAGGGTTCCTGAATTGGATACTGGACCAAAAGAAGAAATCAATGGGAAAATTCAAACAGGATCTGTAGTCTTAGTTGATAGTATTATATCAATGTTAATTTCTTGGTTTTGATAATACTGTGTTTATGTAAGACATTAATGTTAGGGGAAACTGGGATAAGTGTAATAGAAATTGTACAATTTTTGCTATTAATCTAAAATTATTTTAAAGTATAGTATTAAAAAAAACCCCAAAACTTCCTGTTCAACAAATTCATAGTTTCAGTTAGGCAGGAGAAATGAGCTTCAGAGAACTGCTAGGCTATATTATACTTCTATTAACAATGCCATATAGTTCACTCACAAATTTGTCCAGAGGGCAGAGCTCATGTTAAGTGCTCTTTTGACGTAAAAAACAAAAACTCTGAGTCAGGTGCTGTTGTTATCCTGTTATTATCAGGTGAGTTGACTTATTCAGGATTATTCATCTTCTTAAGGGTAGAGCAATGATAGGTACCCATGCTGTCTTACTTTAGATCTAATACTAAACCTCATGGCCTATCTCCTTAGTACCTCTAGGAAGCAATGGGGTTGTTAGCTTAGTTTTAATTTTTCATATATTTACATCAATATTGGGTTGTCAGAAAACTCATGACATATTTTCTATGTTTTTCTATGCAAAAATGCATTACGACTTTTCCAACGACCCAATAAATCATATTTTTTTTTAGTGATAGTCTTTAAAAGACCTTTTCTAAACCAACCTGATTCCGATTAGTCCACACTAAGGAAGTATTGGCATCGTTCTTGAGTGGGAAGAGATATAAGCATGGATATCTATACATTATGCTAGATACCAGTACACATGCACAAAGAAGTAGCAGACTTCTTTGCTTCCCTCTGAGAATTTACAAAAAGAGTGGAGACAAACAAAGGTAATTAAGTAGATGGAGCAGAAAATAAGCACCGCCTAAGTATTAGAAGATGTACTCTGTGCCATGGGAGGTTAAAGAAGAGAGAAAATGCATTTCAGCTCAGTATTATTGAGAAAGATGAGGTGATGTTTGACCTGGGCTTACAAAAATGAGAAATATCCCTCTTCCCCCCCCAAAAAAAATGTAAATGCTATAGGAAAGAATACTGTAGACAAAAGAATGACTTGGGGAAAAATAATTGGAAGTAGAAAAGCCCAAGGTAGTTGATTAGAACAGTGATTGCAACATGGAGTTATTATACATTTTAAGAAAGAGATAGTTTGGGGCCAGCAGGTAGTATGGTGGTTAGAGCATTGGGCTCCCACATGGCCAGCTGCAGTTCAAGTCCTGGAACTGGTGACTTGTTTTCTAACTCTCTTTCTCTGTCTTTGTCTGGTCAAGTTGAAAAAAATAATAATAATAAATAAAATTAAACCAATATTTTTTTTGTTTTTGAAAGATACTTTATCTAGTCTCTCAATCTCCATTGCTTTCAGTGACCATGCAAATGTGTGACCCTTAAAATGACATTAAGAAGTGAGGAGTTCTGGCAAACTGGAGGTCTGTTCATTTAAATTAGTCATTTCAAATTAAAACAGCCAAACACTATCTTAGACAAACACATTTCTGCTGACCAGATTCTGCCTAGAAGGCGGAGCTAAGGGCCAGAGAAAAACTGGGCCTCTTTTTAAAAAAAAAAAGGAGTAAAAAGGAAATATTACCAAAAAAAAAAGGGAAGATAGAAGCAGGGAGAGACAGGAACTGAGAGACCGAGAGAGAAGGCTGGGGGCGCAGAGGGGGGCTCCCTACCGCTAGCTCTTTTGTTGGAGGCTGAATTATTAGTAGAAAGTCTTCATTCCCTTAAAAATCTAGTTCACAGTAGCCATGTGGAACCTTATCCTGAAGGCCCGTGGCTTCTTCTGCCGCTAGCTCTTTTGTTGGAGGCTGAATTATTAGTAGAAAGTCTTCATTCCCTTAAAAATCTAGTTCACAGTAGCCATGTGGAACCTTATCCTGAAGGCCCGTGGCTTCTTCTGCCGCTAGCTCTTTTGTTGGAGGCTGAATTATTAGTAGAAAGTCTTCATTCCCTTAAAAATCTAGTTCACAGTAGCCATGTGGAACCTTATCCTGAAGGCCCGTGGCTTCTTCTGCCGCTAGCTCTTTTGTTGGAGGCTGAATTATTAGTAGAAAGTCTTCATTCCCTTAAAAATCTAGTTCACAGTAGCCATGTGGAACCTTATCCTGAAGGCCCGTGGCTTCTTCTGCCGCTAGCTCTTTTGTTGGAGGCTGAATTATTAGTAGAAAGTCTTCATTCCCTTAAAAATCTAGTTCACAGTAGCCATGTGGAACCTTATCCTGAAGGCCCGTGGCTTCTTCTGCCTGGATGGGAGGAGCAGAGCGAAAATTAACAAGAAGGAAGGCGGAGCTAAGGGCCAGAGAAAAACTGGGCCTCTTTTTAAAAAAAAAAAGGAGTAAAAAGGAAATATTACCAAAAAAAAAAGGGAAGATAGAAGCAGGGAGAGACAGGAACTGAGAGACCGAGAGAGAAGGCTGGGGGCGCAGAGGGGGGCTCCCTACCGCTAGCTCTTTTGTTGGAGGCTGAATTATTAGTAGAAAGTCTTCATTCCCTTAAAAATCTAGTTCACAGTAGCCATGTGGAACCTTATCCTGAAGGCCCGTGGCTTCTTCTGCCGCTAGCTCTTTTGTTGGAGGCTGAATTATTAGTAGAAAGTCTTCATTCCCTTAAAAATCTAGTTCACAGTAGCCATGTGGAACCTTATCCTGAAGGCCCGTGGCTTCTTCTGCCGCTAGCTCTTTTGTTGGAGGCTGAATTATTAGTAGAAAGTCTTCATTCCCTTAAAAATCTAGTTCACAGTAGCCATGTGGAACCTTATCCTGAAGGCCCGTGGCTTCTTCTGCCGCTAGCTCTTTTGTTGGAGGCTGAATTATTAGTAGAAAGTCTTCATTCCCTTAAAAATCTAGTTCACAGTAGCCATGTGGAACCTTATCCTGAAGGCCCGTGGCTTCTTCTGCCGCTAGCTCTTTTGTTGGAGGCTGAATTATTAGTAGAAAGTCTTCATTCCCTTAAAAATCTAGTTCACAGTAGCCATGTGGAACCTTATCCTGAAGGCCCGTGGCTTCTTCTGCCTGGATGGGAGGAGCAGAGCGAAAATTAACAAGAAGGAAGGCGGAGCTAAGGGCCAGAGAAAAACTGGGCCTCTTTTTAAAAAAAAAAAGGAGTAAAAAGGAAATATTACCAAAAAAAAAAGGGAAGATAGAAGCAGGGAGAGACAGGAACTGAGAGACCGAGAGAGAAGGCTGGGGGCGCAGAGGGGGGCTCCCTACCGCTAGCTCTTTTGTTGGAGGCTGAATTATTAGTAGAAAGTCTTCATTCCCTTAAAAATCTAGTTCACAGTAGCCATGTGGAACCTTATCCTGAAGGCCCGTGGCTTCTTCTGCCGCTAGCTCTTTTGTTGGAGGCTGAATTATTAGTAGAAAGTCTTCATTCCCTTAAAAATCTAGTTCACAGTAGCCATGTGGAACCTTATCCTGAAGGCCCGTGGCTTCTTCTGCCGCTAGCTCTTTTGTTGGAGGCTGAATTATTAGTAGAAAGTCTTCATTCCCTTAAAAATCTAGTTCACAGTAGCCATGTGGAACCTTATCCTGAAGGCCCGTGGCTTCTTCTGCCGCTAGCTCTTTTGTTGGAGGCTGAATTATTAGTAGAAAGTCTTCATTCCCTTAAAAATCTAGTTCACAGTAGCCATGTGGAACCTTATCCTGAAGGCCCGTGGCTTCTTCCAGTATTATTGAGAAAGATGAGGTGATGTTTGACCTGGGCTTACAAAAATGAGAAATATCCCTCTTCCCCCCCCAAAAAAAATGTAAATGCTATAGGAAAGAATACTGTAGACAAAAGAATGACTTGGGGAAAAATAATTGGAAGTAGCCCAAGGTAGTTGATTAGAACAGTGATTGCAACATGGAGTTATTATACATTTTAAGAAAGAGATAGTTTGGGGCCAGCAGGTAGTATGGTGGTTAGAGCATTGGGCTCCCACATGGCCAGCTGCAGTTCAAGTCCTGGAACTGGTGACTTGTTTTCTAACTCTCTTTCTCTGTCTTTGTTGATCATGAAAATGTGTGACCCTTAAAATGACATTAAGAAGTGAGGAGTTCTGGCAAACTGGAGGTCTGTTCATTTAAATTAGTCATTTCAAATTAAAACAGCCAAACACTATCTTAGACAAACACATTTCTGCTGACCAGATTCTGCCTAAGGGCTGATAGTTCTGAGTCGACTTTTTGACATAACCTAAAACATTCCTGCCTGTTACAATAGAGAACATGGCTTACCAAGAGAATGAATAATTATTTGGAAGCTTTATATTAAGTCTGTATCTAGCCCAGTGGGCCAGTTGTGTAATTAGTTCGTTGTTTTACTTTCTAAGAGCTAAGCCTGCGGCTTTATAGTTATTAGGACATTACTGCCACCTAGTGGTCACTGGGGCTGTGCCAGCACACCCACGCACACACACACACACACACACACACACACACAAAGTTACTTTCTATATATGGAGCTTTTATCTTCCAAATGTTTGCCTTATGACTCATGCTACAAAATACCCCAGTCAGCTACACAATCCTTTATGTGGAGCAATTGTTAGTTCGATGTTTCATAAATGGCGAAGTCTGTTATTGTACATAGTCAATAGTGGGACCATGAGACTAGAGCTTCTGGAGTTGGTGTCTGGCCAGTCGACTGCTGCTGTCACTGATGCATGTCTGTATTGGGGGTATTCTTTGGCACAGCTGTAGAAGTTCAATAAATATCCGAGCCTATGTTGAAGCAATTGTATTTGAGAAGGCATGGCAGGAAACACTGGAAAAAAGAATCAGGAGGTTAGACTTGCTTGTTGTGTAACTTGAGCGGGTCTCTACGCACCAATGTTCGCTGCTAAAAAATGTAGGTTGA
>NW_006200742.1:1915458-1941170 GCF_000334495.1 Tupaia belangeri chinensis | reverse complement strand
TCAGCAGATCTTCATCGGAAGTCACGGGTAATGTCCTCTGAGGAACTTTATGGATTCAGGAACCTGAATGTGTCTCTGACTGAATGTGTGGGCTATGGATGAAGGGGAGAGGTGACAAGTGAAGGTCTAGCCTGCTCCAACTTGATCAGCTCTGCTAGAGAGAACTGAAGAAATTTTGGTTGGAATAGGTGACCCATACAAGTGATTCAAATGTCAAGATGTAGAGAAAAGTAGACAATGAAAAGTCTGCTTATGAGTCTGCTCCCGGATTTCCACCCTGAAGGAAAGCAAGTCACAATCTCTTGTCATCTTTCTAGAGCTGTCTCCTCACATTATTTCACCTCCTCTCTTTTATCAACACAAACAACAACCTACCATACTGTTCCATAGTGCCTCTTTCACTACTTATGTATTGGAGTTTTATGTGAAATTTCACTTACACTTCAGTATACTGAGGGATATATATATATATATATATATATATATATATATATATGAAACTAAAAATGGAAAATTATTGATAACATGCATGATTAAGGCACTATGCAGTATATTCTGGATGAATAACCATTTTTTGTATGCTCAGACGATGATTAGGGGATGAACATAAATGAATTAATTAAAAATAATTTCAAGAGGAAAAAATCATGAAAACTATTTTTCATGAAATTAAAAAAACGCATGTCTGATGACTGCAGTAAGCTATATAGTCCCAGTATGCCTAAATCCACAGATATTTTATATATATATATATATATATATGTTTATATATGCATATATATGTGTGTATATATATATACACATACATATGTATATACATGTGTCTATATAATATTTGTTTTCATTTTTATTTTTCTCTTTTAAACAGAATTAGATTTCTCTTCAACCTATGAATCTTAATACTAGTTGCACACTTGAATCATCAGGGACCTTTCAGAAACTCCCACAGGCAGGGCCCCACCTGTAGGGCTCTCACTTAATTTGTTTGGGGTGGAGCCCAGGGCTCTGTATTTCTGCAAAGCTCCCTAGATGATTCTCGAGGCAGCTGGGTGACAACAAAGCTGTGAATTCTGAGTGATTAGGCAGTGAGGCAGATCCTCCAATGGGTGCTTATCTCTGAGCAAAAACCCAGATCCCTTCTTGACTTCCTTTCTTTAAACTAGCCATCCCTTTTCTCCAGTTTCCATGGTACTAGCATTGTCTGCGTTGGTTTGTTGCTTGTTTTGATGCTCATCAGCTCCTGAGCTCATAAACCCCTTCAGGTAGTCTGGGCTGGAAACCAACCATCAACTCCTACTCTATCCAGTTCTTCTCAGTTCACCTACTAAAGATTTACTTGAGTTCAGTGGCCCACAAGTTCTAAGTTGATGGTTCCCAGACCAGCAGCATTGGCACCACCTGGGAAGTCCTAGACAATCAAATTCCCAGCCCATTCCAGCCTGACTAAATCAGAAGCTCTGAGAGTGGGACTGAGCAATCAATTTTACCAAGCTCTCTGGATCCTTCTTCTGGGGCTAGTTCTGATCAGGAAAGGGAATTCTATTAGCAGCCTTGGACCACTGGCTGGTGACTTTCAGAACTAATTGTGCTGCTATAGATGCTCTATCTTGAGCCCTTGGCATGCATGTTGGGCACCCATGGGCAGACCAGGCTGCAGTCTTTCTCTGATGCCCCATCACTGGCATCCTCTCTTGGTACTGGAGAACAAACTGGGTTTCTTCTTTTATTTCTCTGCTTTGTACCTCTGTGTTCCACTATGCTGGGCTCTTCCCAAACTTGGTCCATACACCCCTGTCCACACCATCCTTATCCAATGCTACGTCTGACCTTGTGAGGGACCTTCCAATTCCCTTGAGCCAGAAACAGATTTTTCCCAAGGGAAATTCATAGAAGCATTTACATTTACACTTCATAATCTCAGTTGACAGATGGACCAGCTGGACTGAACCTCCTCCTCCTTTGTGGGTCTACTGATGACTCATTTTGTGCTCTGAAGCCTGATTTCTTTTTAAAAAAAAATGTATTAAAAGGTGTGTGCACTGACTGGAGACACAGAGAGAAGGAAAGTGAGAAAGCACCCCCAAGGGAGATGGTCACACCACAATCCCATTTCCATTTCTCTCTACTTTTGGAGTTGTGGGCATATACACGGCACCCAGCATGTTTTATAAGCCACTGGATGTGGGACTCAAGCAGTGCAGTTGATCATGTGGGATCCAGCTGCCTTAACCACCACTCCACCAGCTAGCCAGAAGCCTGATTTCTTATCTCATTGGTGCCGAATTTCCCTCTATTGAGAAACGGTAGTATCAGTTGTGATTATCAAGTGATGAGAACCGATTTCATTTCAACAGCCCTGGAACTTAAGCATTCCAATGAGTGTGGTCCTTCCAAGCAGTTGCCTCAGAAGACTGCCCGCTTCTCCTTACAAGGCTATCATTGTGCAGAATGTGGCTGGCCCTGCTCTCCTGCTGCAAACCCATGTCTCACGTCTGGGCTCCTCTACCATCTAGTTCCATCTCCTCTGCCCTCTCCTAAGTGCCCATATCTCTGACCACAGAATGATTTGCTGTTTCTTGAACTTCCCCTGCACTTTCACATCTCTCTGACTTTGTTATCCTTGCTTCATGTGGGAGGCTTTTTCCATGCCTTCATTTGCTTATTAAACTCCTACTGATTCTTCAGTGACCAGCTAAGACTTTCCTACAAAATCTTTCCTTATGCCTTAAATCAAAATAATGGTGTGCTGTCTTCTCACATCATAGTAGTCTACTTTTACTAGATTTAAACACATTTACTTGAATAAGTTCTGTCTTCAGATATAAGTCAGATGACAGGGACCGTGGACACCGTTCGTTCTCCTTGCAGTACCCAACACAGAGTAAGAGGTCGCTCTCTATAAAGAGCCTCCATAAAGAACTGCATAGGACAATCGATCTGTTAATATTTAGTTCATTATTATTTTCAGAGAGATTTTTGCTATAGGGTGCATGTGCTCACTAGCGAGAGACAGACAGAAAGCAAGAAGTCCCCCTCCAGGGGGGATGGCCATGCCGCAATCCCTTCTCTTCCATTCTCCTCTCAGGATTTTGGGAACGCACGCACACGCACCCATCATGAGTTTTTTAAACCTCCAGGTCCAGGACTAAAACTGCTGTCAACTAGGTGGCAATCCAGCGATGTAACCCCTACACAATCTGCTGGTCCCATAGTTTATTATTTTTAAAATTGCACAATAGCTAGTCTGATCACATATCTTAATCACAAGGGCTAGATCTGAAGGAAAAAAATGTAGAACATTACTTTCCAGTAAAGTACTTTTTGGAGCATGGTATTTTTTTGTTTGTTTGTTTGTTTGTTTCTGTTTTTTTTCTTTTATTTTTGTAAAGGTTTTTTTTCCATAAGACATGTGCATTTACCACAGAGACAGAGAGAGGGAAAGTGAGAAATTGCCATCCCCCAGGGGGGATGACAATGCCACAATCCCTTCTCCTCTGTTCTCTTGAGATTTTGGGTATGCATGGAAATGTGCCCAGCATGAGTTTCAAGCTCCCAGGTCTAAGATCTGAACCATAGTTGGCCACGTGGAAGTCCAACACCTTAACCACCTCACCATCTGCTGGTCCTGGTACAGTGTTCTTTCTGTTAGTTAAAAGCCCTTCCTGTTACTAGAAGTGCATCCTCAAAGTGCTCAAGTGGCCTCCCATCCCATGTCAACTAAAGCCCTAAATCTTCACCACCACCAGCAAAGGATCCAACTCAGTATCTGGGTGACATCAGCTCCTATAATGGCAGCTGCCATGGCCATCCTGCTGGCCACGGTATATGCAGCTCCTTCTTGCCTTGAGTCATGATCACACATGTTTTGTAGCACTGTCACTGGTCCATCCACTGTCCTGGTGTCTGGGCAGAAGCCACCCTCTCAGACAGGCCTTGCAGACCACTTACATCAGGTTGCCCATCACCCACTCCACTTTGTCTTCTGTGATGGTTTCCTGCTTTCACTGGCATCTGAAACACTTTATTTACTTCTTACTTTTCTTTTTGCTCTGATATTCATGCTGTGTGTTTTTTTAAATGACCAGGAATTCCTAAAACAGAATGCAACAAGGTCTAGTTCCATCTTAGAAAACTGAGACAGTTGGCCTCAAGATTCTCTATGTCAGTGAGTCCCTGTGGCTTCATATTTTTGACCTCCTCAAAAAGAGGAATTGGATTTAATGAACCCAGCGATTGAAGCAGCTCTGGGAAAGCGATATGGTGGAAATTTTGTGCTTCAGTTGTAACAGGTCAATGTTACCCTGGGATTTTTTCATTGTGGTACTTGGTCTTTCCCTTTTTTTGTGGTTCATTTACTAATACTTTACGAGGACATTTTCATTCCCCTGATTCTCTTCCCAGAATCTGAACTAGTCTTGAGTCATGTTTGGTGTGCTCAAATTTCCAGGCGAGTCCACTACCCAGAGGCTTGCCATTCTGCCCTGGCAAAGAATCCCTCTGATGCCTGTGGTATCCCACACCATGACCCTCAGAATCGTCCCCAGCACATGACTCATCGTTTCCTTATTTGGTGCCCACCCCCGATTTCCCCTGGTATACCAAGGAGAACCTTGTCTTTCTTTTATTGGCAAGTTTCTCTCTCCATGGGTTCCAGGCTTGTTTCAAAATTCATGTCTTTTAGGAATACTTCTCTGAAAAACTCTAGTTTATGAGTTCAATTCTTAATTTTATATTGTCTGAGAGTACACATACTCAGTTAAGAAACTTTATTGTACAATTCATATTACAATTTTTGTAGCTGTTCTGAAACCATTCGTCTTATTAGATATATAATATCAAGCAAATACATAAATTAAGACCTGATGTATTTTGTTCCAGGGAGCAGTCCCCTCCCTCACAACACTCACACCTTTCATGATGAAGTAATCACTGGAGGTTCAGGGTCATTGTCCAGGATCAACAAAAGGTTGTCCTTGTTTCAAAACAGAGATGATCCTGTGAAGTATAAGCTTCTCAAAAACGTAGAAAAGGTCAACACTGGTAGAAAAATTCCAGGAGCTGTCATGGGCCTGTGTCACATTCTGTCACAGCACCTTAAGAGTTAGGAGGGGGGCTGGCAGGTGATGTGGTGGTTGAGGCTCTGAACTCCCACATGGCCGACCACAGTTTGAGTCTTGGACTTGGCAGCTTTCTTTCTTTCTTTCTGTCTCTCTCTATCTTTCTCTGATCAAACTTAAAAAAACAATAATAAATAAAAATTAAATAAAATAACTACTAAAACAAAAAAGAGTAGGACCACTGATGGGAACATTTAGAAAGAGGGTAGGGGCACTAAAAGTGGTGGCTTTGGGACTCACAGCAGAGACTCTCAGCCTGGGCCAATTTCAGAGGGAAGAGAGCAGATTTAATTTGATTTAGAGACAGAAAACAAAACCAATACCAACACCAACGACAATATGCCATCTCCCACACCTGAGTGTAGTAGAATAAATTATGTACGCTACATGTTAATTCCTTGAGGGTGACGGCTATACCTTTTCACTCCACCTGGACCTTAAGGGTCTATTCATAGATGAAGGATGGATGCACCGGCTTGCTCCTGTTTATGCAAATAGCACACCAGTATCTGTAAATCTCCATCAGAGCAGACGATGATTCAAAGATAGATCTTAGGGGGAAAAAGTAGATATGCTTTGCTAACAATTTTTTTTTTTTTTATGTTTCCTTTTATTCTTTCCTTCTTCCATGAGAGAGAGACCCGTGCCCTCAACCCGTCTTCCCACACTGCGACTCTCCACCCAGCCTCCAGCTAGCCAGGGTTCCAGTGCGTCATTGACAGGTCAACCCAGGACCTGGGACCTCCCCAGAGGGCTCCAGTTTCCCCCCCCCCCCCCAGTAACTCCCTTCTTGTGCTACTGGAGCTGTGTTATTAATCATAGTTTGTTTCCACCAAACCCCAAACAACAATTGAATTTTCATAATACTTAATCTTTTCTAAGTTAATATGCTCAGGATATTGCTTCAGTCATCCCATTAATCAGGCATTCACTAACAAATATTTATTGAGCATTTATCAGTTGAAAAGACTGGTCCAGATTTTCTTTTTTTTCTCTTCTCTTCTCTTCTCTTCTCTTCTCTTCTCTTCTCTTCTCTTCTCTTCTCTTCTCTTCTCTTCTCTTCTCTTCTCTTCTCTTCTCTTCTCCTCTCCTCTCCGCTCTCTCTTCTTCCCTTCCCTTCCTTTCCCTTCCCTTCTCTCTTTTCTCCCCTCCCCTCCCCTCTCATTCCCTCACCTCCCTCTTCCTTCCTTCTTTTCTTTT
This sequence comes from Tupaia belangeri chinensis, assembly GCF_000334495.1. Lineage (NCBI taxonomy): Eukaryota > Metazoa > Chordata > Mammalia > Scandentia > Tupaiidae > Tupaia > Tupaia belangeri. The sequence goes on along the minus strand of NW_006200742.1, from coordinate 1,934,853 downwards.
CTTTCTTTCTTTCTTTTTTTTTTTTTGCTATAAGGCATATGTGGTCATGAGAGTGAGAGAGAGAGAGAGAGAGAGAGAGAGAGAGAGAGAGATGAAGAGAGAGAAAATGAGAAATCATCATCCGGGCGGATGGCCATGCTGTAATACCTTCTCCTCCATCATCTCTTGAGATTTTGGGCATGCACACTCACATGCCTGGCATATTTTTCCAAATATCAGATCTGGGACTCAAACTGCACAGTTGGCCTATGGATTCCAGTCACCTTAACCACCATGCCACTGGTTGGTCCCAGGCCCAGATTTTCTCATGGAGCTTTCGTTCTTCCAGGGGAAGAGAAATCAAAAACAAAAAACACAACAAAACCTCAAGGGAAAAACATTTAAAAACCACACTCTCCAAAGCTAGCAAATAAGTTAATAATATGTGTTTAAAAGTACATTTTAGGGCAGGTGTGGGGCTTGCCAATGCTGGGAACAGTTTAAGTGGGGTGATTTTTGCATTGAGAAGATGACATATGAGCACAAACTTGAAGTAACTGAAGGAGCTAGCCTTGTTGGTTTCTGGGGCAAGGGCATTTCAAAATAGGGAAAAGCTGTGGGTTTTTTTTTTTTTTTCTTAATAATTTTTATACTGAAGATGAGAGCATGAGTGTCCAAAAGGCCAGTGGCTGGTACAGGTTGAGTGAGAGTAAGACAGGAGGTATGAAGAACCAGATCTTTTGGGTCTTGTAGGCTGTCGTAAGAACCCTACTCTGGGGACCAGAAGATGGCAGAGCAGTCATGTTGCTGGACTTATGCATGGCTGACATGGTTTGAGTTCCAGACCTGGTGTTGAAAATCACATCTGGCATGTGTGCATGCATGCCCAAGATCCCGGGAGGAGAATGGAGAAGGGATTGTGGTGTGCCCATGCCCTCAGGGGGTGACTTCTCACTTTCCCTCCCACTGTCTCTCTGTCTGTCTCTCCCCAATGAGTACATGCACCCTAAGGTGAAAACCTCTTAAAAAAAGAAGAAGAACCCTATTCTGACAGACATGGGTATCTACTAGAGAGTTCTGCACAGATACATGGTGTGGTCTGAGCAATGTTTAAAAGGATTATTCTCAGAACCAGCAGTTAGCATAATGGCTATGTCACTGGACTCCCATGTAGTCGACCACAATTCAAATCCTGGACCCGTGGCTTAAACTCATGCTGGGTGCACATGCGCACTTGCCCAAGATCCTGAGAAGAGAATGGAAGAGAAGGGATTGCGGCGTGGCCACCACCCTGTGGGGGTGATTTATCACTTTCTGTCTCTCTGTCTCTCTCTGTCTTTCTGGTGAGTGCACACACCCTGTAACAAAAACTTCTCTAAAAAAAAAAAAGAAAGAAAGAAAAGAATGATTCTCACTTCTGTAGTAAGACTACGCTGGTGGCGGGTTCGTGGGGGAAGATGTACGGAGACTAGTTAGGAGTTACTGCAGTGAATCCAGGCTGGAGGGGATGGCAGTTTGGACTATGACTATAGTGCTAGACACTGTAAGAAGTCACAAGTTTCTAAACATTTTGAAGGTGGAGTCACAGGATTTTCTGCCCAATAAGATGTGAAATATGGGAGAAAGATGAATCAGGATGAATCCTATTTTATCAACTAAGTGAATAGACGGATTTAATTATCTTCAGTTAAGATAGGGTAGCCTGAGGGCAGAGTAGTTTGCAGTGTGGGTGGGTGGGAGGTGGTGGGTTGGAATTTCAGGGTTCAGGTCTAGATGTGTGATGCTGTCAATGTTTGCCTCTATTCATGGAAATACGGTGAAAAATCCGTGCAATCCTAAGTGTTCTCCATACTCTGAGTCCATTAGGCAGTGTCCGGGAATTCCCCTCATAACCGCTGGGATGGAGAGAAGACATCCCAGCCCTCAGGATCTTCTGGATCAGGCCTGTGAAATTTCTAGGTGCAAGAACTCTGTCCAGTGGGAGCAGCCCTCCTTGAGTGGTTCACCACACATGTCCTCTCCCATGAGGAAATCTGATGCTGGGTGGATGGTCGAGGCAGGTGGAATGGAGGAAGAAGAGGACAAGGAGCAGAGGGAGAGAAGCTTGTGCCTGAAAATGATGGAGCAACCAGAGGGAGAACCTCAGCTGCTTGCTACTGATGGAGAGATGCAAAAGCAGGCCATGGAGATTGTTTTTGATTTCTAACCTACAAAGAACCTTTATTTACTTTTGGGTTCCCCAGAGGGGTATTTGAAAATTTTCACTTTTTATTAACAAATAATAATTGTACATATTCGTGGGGGATACAATGCGATTTTTCAGTACAAGAATACACCATATAATGATTAAATTGGGATGAGTAGAATGACCCTACGGGGTCCTGTTTTGTAGTGTTGAGATACTTTCTTACTTTCCTTTGCATATTTGCAATATTAACATCAACCACTGCAAGGAACCTAAGATGTAGGTTATTTGCAATGGGAAGCTGCCTAAGTGAAACATTCTGATGTGGAAACCTAGTATATGTTTAGATGATCTGGTGAAATTAGACAGAAATGATAGGGAGGGTTCAAGCTTTACTTTCCAAGGACAAAAAAGTAGGATTCAAAAATACAAAGATTATAGAGAAAGACATATGATTTTTTTCTCAGTATAATTATCCACACATATTTATTCAGTACTGTGTCTGAAGCATTACTCTAAGTCCTGGAGGGACCCCAGACATGAGCCCCACCACATGCAACGTCATGTGTTTTCATGCCTCTGAAGTGGATTCTCTTATCTCTTTTAGATTCTACCTTTCCACATTTCTTCCTCCATCCTCATTTTCCACGTTCCTTCCCAGTTTCCGTAACCAGTGGACTTTCCCCCAGAACTTGCCTAGTTTTCTATCCTTCAGCTCTGGCTCTGAACTAGTAGTCCTCTTAGGATGCAACCAGAAGTGGGTGTTCAATTCTTCCTCAGAATGGATTCAGCGACAAATATTTGTAAAAATGAACACGTGGGCCCAGATTAGCTGGAGCAGTACTCAGCATACTGGACTATAGTGCTGGAAGCCATATGGCTAACTATGGGTTTGGATCCATGATTCATGGCCCAGCTGACCTGAAATGCTTCTCTGTGTGTGCATGTGTCCAGGATCCTGACGAGTCAGAGGGCTGGAGGAAGGGCACTGAGGTGTGATCTTTCCCCCTCTGTATGTACACTCGTGCACTCTCTATTTGCTTTGCATGCAGGAGGTACACAATGAATGACCCAGAGTATAATTTGAAAAGAGTGGGATGAGTTGCTCATGTCAAGCATTACATAGTTTAGACTTGTGGATTTAGAAGTCAGTTTCAGTCCTGAGTTGCCACTTCCACAAAAGAAAACATCCTTTTATCATATACGATTTTAGGTAGCTGAAGGCACTCACTGAGGAAACCATGATTAAGTCTCAGGAAACAGAAAAAAACAGATAAGACACAATTCAACTTAATGATTCCGGATGGGTGGACCTGATTTTAAAGGTTTCTGATGTCAAGACCAATCTGACTCATAAACTACTCTTTTGAATAACATCCTTTTATTTCCCAATTTTTTTTTGAAAGATTTTTTGCTATTGGGTGCTTATTTTAGCTGGAGAGACAGAGAAAGAGACAGAAAGACAGAAAATAAGAAATCACCCTACAGGGAGGATGGCCATACAAAAATCCCTTCTCCTCTTGGGGGAATCTTGGGCATACGCGTACACACGCCTGACATGAATTTCAAGTTGCCAGGTCCAAGACTTGAACCACAGTCGGCCAAATGGGCGTCCAGTGCCTTAACCACTATGCCATCTGCTGTCCCCCTACTTCCCAATTTTTAACCACTGAAAAATATTTTACCTGAGGTCCTCTCTCTCACACCAATGCTTAGGCCTTATGATGCTTTCTGAGCATCTGTAGATGAATTCACTCCTCACATTTCCTCAAACTGATTGTAAGGTATTCTCTCATAGCATCAGGAAAGACTCACATATTCTAGATCCATCCCAGTCTCCAAATGGCATGTTTCTACCTAATCATATTCTAAAAATGCATAGATAGAAAAAATTCAGAAATATGGGGCCAGTAGGTAGTGTGGTGGTCAAGGTACTGAACTCCCACATGACTGACCACAGTTCAAGTCCCGGACATAGTGGCTTGCTTTCTCACTTTCCCTCTCTCTGATGAATTTAATAATAATAATAATAATGATAAAATAAAAAAATAATTAAAAAAAATAATTCAGAAATAGAAGATAAAATTAAGAAAAAAGTCAAACAATTGTGTACTTACAAATTTACCCTCCCTCTCCTGTGTGAGACCAGGTTTATTGGCATCGTATATAAATAGCTTCTTGCTCATCAGAGAACCCCCATCTCTTTGGTTATAGCTGTCTGCAGTTGTCAATTACTGACAGCTCTGCATCGTCAGACTGTGAGAATACAAAGCAGGGCTCTTGGAGAATTATTTGTAGGTGTTTTTTTCTGGACAAGTATTTAAAATAAGAATGAATAGAGTGAGTAGGGTAGATGACTAGGATAGGTGGAGGATCTTGAGTCAGGTGTAAAGGAACCCCGTTCCTTATTTATTTCTTTATATACCTAGAAACAGGGATCATTCATTCATTTAACAAACATTTATTGAACTCTCACTACTGCCAGGAACTCTCCAAAGTCTCAAGATATATCAGTGAGCAATCAGTAATTTAAAAAACACAGAAAAAAAGAAAAATCTCTGTCCCAACATCCATTTCTAAATCATTCCTTTTCCCCTTTTGAGCAAGAGTGTCAGAGACACTTGAAAAAGGAAGAGATTTATTTCTATTGCTGGCCAAGGGCTTCAATTTTCATAGGTACCACTCCTGTAAATAAAGAGCTGAGAAAGTAACTTCCACTATTTGCAAGTTCATTAAAGGATGCCGAGAAAGGGCAGTACTAGCTCTTTCAGAGGGATACAAACCCAAGTCATCATTTCTGGCCAAAGCAAAGATCCTTGCCCCTTACATCTTCAGAGGACATTCTTCCATTGTTCTTTAAGGCAGGTAGGTACAAGATCTTAGGGTCATCCTTGACTTCCTTCTCATTTCCAAATCCAGTCATTAGTCAAGACCTGTGAACACTAGGGTACACCCATGTCTTTTTCATTCTTCTATTCTACCCCCATTAATGGCATAATTTCTCACCTGTACTGCTGCCGTGGTCTCCTAACTCCTGTTGCCCTTCTGTTAAAAGCAGCCTCCACAATACAGTTAGATTTAACATCCAAGATGCAGCTTTGTTCATGTCATTTTCTGGCCTTCCAGCATTCTTTTTTTTTAAGGTTTCGGTCATAAGGTGTGTGCACTTACCAGAAAGGAGAGAGACAGAGAGGTATAGAGAGAGACAGAAAGTGAGAAATAACCCACATAGGAGGGTGGTGGGGATGGCCACACCTCATTCCCTCTTCCTCTCTTTATCTCTCAAGATTTTGGGCACATAACCTCATGTGCCTGGTGTGATTTTCAGCTGCTGGTCCAGGACTCAAACTGCAGTCAACCAAGTGGGCATCCAGCACCTTACCCATCATGTCACCTGCTGGCCCCCTAACAGTCTTTATTGGCTTCCTTCTTTATATATATCCTTTTGCTCTCCCAGCTCTTTATAAATAGACTTTAAAATGGAATCTCCGGGAGCCAGCAGTTAGCGTAATGGCTATGTCGCTGGACTCCCACGTAGTCGACCGCGGTTCGTGTCCCGGACCCGGTGGCTTAAAACTCACGCCGGGTGCGTGTGCGTGCGTGCCCAAGATCCCGAGAGGAGAATGGAGGAGAAGGGATTGCGGCGTGACCATCCCCCCTGGGGGGTGATTTCTCGCTTTCTGTCTCTATGTCTCTCTCTGTCTGGTGAGCGCACACGCCCTACAGTGAAAATCTCTCAAAAAAAAATGGAATCTCCGACTCTTAGTTAATATTGCTCCTAAGTGCACACCTGAGGAGATGATACAGCTCTGCCGTATATGCCCCATGCTTCCTAGCATCTAAATCTTTGTTCCCACTCTGTTGGAGTTCCTGTTTACATCACTGACATTTAAAATTCTGCCCATCAGTTAAGATAGAGTCCAATTTCTATGTCCTTCCTACGGACTTTTCTGACCCACTTAATGAATCACATTTCTCCTCTCTGTTTCTTTAGGGTGGCTGTCACTCTCTGCTATATGTTTCTCGTCTCTCCTGCTAGCTATTGGGCCCCTGAAACAGAGTCTGTGACCTCTTCTTTGCACTCTTATTGCTTTATGCATGACAGGTGCTTCATAAACATTTGCTTGCTGATAATAGATTTATAGGTACGTGAAGCACAAGGGAGGGTCGCCAAGGTGAGTGTGCGTGTATTTTTTAGTTGAGGACAGGCGAGTTGAAGGAATGTACGTTTTTGTTTGGAAGGTATTGAAGGCCACTTTTTTAGGGTTTGGGGTCAGCCATGACTGGAATGTTTCCACTGGGAAATGAGACACAGAGTTATGAGCAGGTGAAGGTAAAGACAGCCCTTTCCTGTAATCCTAATTTACAACAGGAATTGGCAAATAGCAGGTACCGAAAAATGCTACCTAATATTTCCCCTGGTGTCTGCCAAAAGAATAGCAGAGAGAACTCATAGTTAGTGAATGTCTAGAATGTTCAATGCAGGCACTGTGGTTCTTTACATAGAATAATAATAACAGCAAACACTTTTAGAGTTCTTACATGTTCCAGGTACTCCTGTTAGCACTTTATCTGTGTTAATTCATTTCATTCTCTTAACTATACTGTAAGTAGGTGCTATCACTATGAGGAAATTGAGGCACAGAAAAGGTAACTAACTTGATCAAAATCGCACATCTTGGTAGGAAGATATTTTGAACACAGAGTGGGGCTAAAGAGTAGCTCTTAATCACAGGGTCAGCAGATGGCATGGTGGCTATGTCACTGAACTCCCACATGGCCGACTGTGGTTCAAGTCCCAGACTCAGTGGCTTGAAACTCACACAGAGCACATGTGCGTGTTTGTTTAAGATCTCAGGAGGAGAAGTGATTGCAGTGTGACCATTTTCCCAGGGGGTGATTTCTCACTTTCCCTCTCACTGTCTCTCCCCCCACCCCCCAAGCCACATACCCTAAGGCAAAAACCCCTTAAAAAAAAGAAAAAAAAGGGTAGTTCTTAATCCCATTGCTAGGCTAAATTTCATTCAATCCTTGCAACCATCCATAAGCAGATGATGCTACTTTCATTTGATAGAGAAAACCAAGTCTTCAGGAGGTCACGTGGCTTTCTCAGATGCATGTATAGTAGGTAGTTGATCTGGTCCCGTTTAGATTTTTATCAGTTACTATTCAAAGTTTCTATTATTTTTTTCCAGTTGTGTTCATAACAAATTTTTAAACCCTTTTTGAAAAGAATCATGAAAACTGAAAAAATTAATCCAGACTGATTCCTAGCAAACAATTCTCTAGAAATAGGCAAGAAGGGTTTTTATCTAGGAGAAATCCTTATGGCCTCTTCTTTTGTGCTTATTACGGTGACAATGATTCAAGCTCAATAGATTTCCTGGAAATGAGTGTCCGATTTTGGGTTAATGGCACGACATGCACAATTGGGTCAGTGAGTGGCCTCACTGGCTGTGAATCCCCAGGAAATACTCTGAGGATTGATCATGGTTGCTCAGAGAAGAATGTTGCATTTCCCAGGTTTTTACAGATGTTCCCAGAGGACGTTGGAAAGTCTATTTGATTCATTTATCAAACTGGGAAATGCTCTATAACTTCTTCTCCATTATGTGCTTATCTCTTGGTAATGTGTCCCGGATGAGATTACCAGTCTACGTGCAGCATGGAGCTGGAGCTCGACAGGCAGCACAGCCCGTGGCGATGTCACTTATGTGCCCCAATGTCCATTACTCACCATGTAATTAATGAAATGACTTCGTTTATCCCCTCAGTTTCTTGAAAATTATTTTTAAACACAGACTTTCCTCTGTTAGGAGGGATTAAGAATGGCCTTGATTAAAGGTGGTGGATAAACCAGGATGTCCTGTTAGCTGCCCTTTGATTCCCATGCTTCTATAAAAGCCTAGAGACAAAGAAAATGGGCCTAATTCTGAACTATCTTTGAAACTGAATGCTAAAATAGAGTTACTCTGTAGTCTAATGTTTGTCCCTAGGTCTACTTTATTTTATTATGTTTTTCCTTTTTCTTTCTTTCTTTTTTTTTTTTTTTTTTAGATTTTTGCCTTAGAGCTCACCAAAGAGAGATTGAGAGAATGAAAGGGAAAGTGAGAAATCATTCCCCCTTGGGGGGAAGGGGCACATGGAAATCCCTTCTCCTCCATTCTCCTTCTGGAATTTTGGGTGTGCATGCACTTGTGTGGGGGTGATATTCAAGCTGCCAGATCTGGACGTGATGGGCCACGTGGGACTCCAGCACCTTAACCACTACACCACCTGCTGGCCCAGCAGACTAAAGAAGTTGGATTAAAAATTAATTTGCAGTAATAAACAATAGGCTGAAGAATCTAAAGAGTAAGATGTGTGGTCACTTTACGTGATCGATAGATTTTTTTACTTAATACTAGAGGGCAGCTCCTTTCACTGAGATGAATTACTCTGACCCACCCATGTTCTCAGCTAGAGGTGAATTTATCTTATTTTCTCTTTAAAATCTAGAAGAGATTTAGATTGTTGAAGTTGGAGTTGGTTGGAGAGTATTTTTGAGGTACATCAGGCGTTTCTCACGTATCATAGTCTTCACAGGTGGCTTGCTGGTGGGCAAAACTGAAGAAATACTTAGGAAAGACCTTACAAGATGAGCTTCCTCATTTTATCTTCTTTCCACCATGTTGAGCTATTTAACAAATAGATTCTAGGATTAAAATTTTGGGGCCAGCTCGTGGCCTGGTAGTCAAGGGAGCAGGGTCCCGTATGGCCAATCACACTGTGAGAGCCCTAGACTGGATGGCTTGAAAACATGCTGGTACACGTGCATGCCCAAAATCATGAAAGGAGAGAGAAATGGAATGATATGACCATTTCTCATGGAGGTGCCTTCTTGTTCTCCCTGTCTCTCTCTGGCAAGTGCACATGCCTAATGACAAAATAAATAAATAAATAAATAAATTCCATATATTTGAGAACACTTGAAATGAGAAGAGTAGATAATCTTTAGTTCTCCTAGCATTTCACCAGAAGAGAAAGAACTCAGATGCTGACGCTGAATCACAAAAGGGCACCTGGGTAAAAAGTTATACTCATAAGAAAGACGTCTGGTCTGTTTCAATTTATGCACTGGGAGTCCTCACTGGGCATCAAGGATATAATCGTATAGGACCAGGTGCACATGAAGTTTAGAGCTAAGGGAGCCTGCATTTACAAATAAAATGATGGGAGACCAACTTGTGGCATAGTATCAAGTCACCTGGATCCCACAGCTGACTGCATGGTTTGAGTCTTGGACTAGACTCAGCAGCTTGAGAAATATGCCAGGAGCATTGCATGCATGCCCAGATCCCCAAAGAAGGGAGAAATGGAGAAGAAGGGGTTCCAGCATGACTATTCCCCATGAGGACATGCTTTCTTACCTTTCCCTTCTCTCTCTCTCTCCCTCTCATGCTTGTATCCTCTAGAAAATTAAAAATCATAATAATAAAATAAAATGATCAGGATCTCTCTTTGGAAACTCTGATTTTATTTCCACTTAATTGTCCAAATTTTCTTCAGATATAAAAAAAAGATTCTCAAATTCTTCCAGAGTAGAAAGCTGCATATCACATGATATATAGCTATATAGCTTCAGTTACTTAGGTGCTTTTGTTGTTGTTGTTGTTTTTATGATACCCCAGGGGCCAGTCAGGTGGCATGGTGGCTCAAGGGGCTAGATCCCACTTGGCCAACTGCATGGTTCAAATCCTGAACCCAGTGACTTAAAAAACATGCTGGCCTTGTGTTCATACATACCAAAAAATCCCCAGAGAAGAATGGAGGAGAAGGGCTTGTGGTATGGCCATTCCCCCAGGGGGTGCTTTCTCACTATCCCTCTCCATCTGTCTCTCTCTCTGTCTCCCTCCAGTGACTGTGTATGCGACCTATAACTAAATTAAAAAAAAAAAAGTATCTTTAATGTCCTAGAAGATGTCCCTAATAGGTCCTATTATCTCCAAGAAGTCTGATTTATGGACTTGTGAGAGGCCTCTGATTAGACCTTTGGGATTGATGTTCAATTTTGCTTTTGGTTTTCACTATGGTTTCTGGAAAACTCATGTGGTTTTAGCTGATATGTCAGTTAGGTTCTCCATAAACAGATATAAGATGGGATTGGAAGTACAAGAGGTTTAAAAGCCTATGAAAGATTGAAAAAAAGAAGCAGGATTGGGCAGAGAAAGCCTCAAATGGCTATGCAGATCGAACTGTGGTGGCCAACCCAACCTGGGGCTCTCAAGTAAAAGATGCCCAACAGAGTGAACTCATATTGGACAGAAACCACCCTCTGTGCTAAGGCTGGCAGCCTCCAAGGATGAGTGTAGCTAGGATTGAAAGCCTAGGTGAAGCCCAATATTTCTAACAACTGTAAGCTGTCAGCTAACTGCACTCCTTGCAACGGCTAGCAAGTTTTTGAAAGAAGAGCTGAGCAGCAAACCTTCATGGCTGCCATCGGTGGTACTGCTGGAGCTCCTATTGTTATTTTTTAGCACCATCTTTTCACTGTTGGACTTACCCAGTGTCTTTATTGCAATGTGTAGTGAAAATATCATTGGATTATGAATCTGAAGGTTACCACTTCCTGTCATTTTGCTAAAGAATTTAGGACCTGGGAAAATTCATGATAGCTTTTTCTGTGTCTTGGTGAAATTGTTAAATTCTCTCCCAACCATGCCACTCTAAAGTGTATGATTTGTTCTAAGACTTCCAGAATCCAGCGTAATATACCTGTGGTTATTTTTCCAGGAAATGAAGAGATTGGCGGAGGGGTTGAGGATGGTAAAGCTTCATGGTTTTCTGGTGCGCTTTGGTCTCGCTTACTCTTGTTCCTTTTCAGTTTATGTGGATCTATAGAAGTTCTCCAGACCATGTTCCTGCATTCATTCTTTCTAGCCTATGTATTGAGAACTTACTGTATTCTAGCCACTCTGCTAATTCTGATGGGACAAAGATGAAATAGACATAATCTTTACTTTCAAGGATTCTTTATTTTCCTTTTGTGTGTGTGTGTGTGTGTGTGACTTTTGCTATAGGGTGTGTGCGCTTGTCAGAGAGACAGAGAGCAAGAAATAACCCCTGTGGGGATGGCTATGCTGAAATCCCTTCTCCTCCATTTTCCTCTTGGGATTTTGGGTACGTATGCACATGCACCTGGCTTAGGTTTTTTAGCTGCAGGTTCTGGGACTTGAACCATGGTCGACTACATGGGAGTCCAGCAACATAACCATTTCACCACCTACTGGTCCCTGCCTTCAAGGATTTTAACAAGATGGACCTATTCTAAACATACAATTGTCATACAGAGAGTTGGGAGTCATTCATTGCTTGGGTGTTGTGAGAACTTAGGGGATTCAGGACATGCTACCCCAAATATGGAAACTTGGCACTTTAGAAAATAGCAGAATTAGGCCTTAAACTCTGGGGAAAAAAACAAAAACAAAAACAAAAAACAAACAAACAAACAAACAACTTCTTTGGCCATTTTCCCTGAAGTGGGCCATGAAACACTGCCGGCTTTCCTTAAAATAAGTCATAAGACCATCATTCCAGAGGGAACCTCTGTATGCCAAGAAGAAATGAGTGTTCTTATTTCTGAAGACAAAGAACAACCTGAACAAACAGGCTTTTTAAGTTCTCCCAGTTCGTTACCATCAGACCCGGTCCTTTTGTCCTCCGGTCCTACTCTTGCATGATAGATTTCTGTTTCGTTAGGTCTTCACTTATGAAGACTCTCATGTCACTTAAAACTTAAATTGGTTAAACTTTTTTCTTGTTAATCTATTTTTTTATTATAGGAATTTGGGGCATGAAACTTATGGTTGGTAAAGAAATCTTTTCTCCCCCGCAGAGCACATTACTATAGTCTGGGTTCCTACTCAGTGTTGGGGATGGAGGGACGAAGGGAGGCTGTCCAAAGACAAAACATCCAGGCTGAATCCCAATGGACAAGCAGGAGTTCCTCAGGTATGGTGATGGGAAGAGGTGTCGTTGAGTGGACAATGAGAAGGCATCCCAGGTAGAAGACACACAGCTGCAAAGGTTCAATGGGGACAGAGGAGAAACTGCTCAGAGTGGTAAGGCATGAGATGAAAAGAAAGAGGAAATCAAGAGGCGTGGTTGCAACAACCAAGCGTCGGCGTTCTCACACCTGCTCCTGCACGCTGGGCTGTTGGGGGAAAATGTCCAACCACCATGGTCTGGCTGTGCCCCTGGGCCCATATATTCAGGTGAGAGGCAGGTGTTATTGGGTGGATGTGGCTGGAATGTAGTGAGCACGTGACTGGGTGGCGTGTTTGCCCATCTCAGTAGTATCTGGAGATGCGATTTTCCTCCTCGGTGGCAGGCGTAGGCCTTATTCACAGCAGCATTGTCTCAGGGTTGAGGCTTTCATGCATTGGGATGGAAAGTGCGTGGCTGGGGGCTGAGAGCTAGCTCTCATTCGCATGGCATCACTTATTGTCTTGAGTGACTCTGATGGGGTTCAGAGCAAGGTACCCCAAAATATAGCACCTGGGCATTTGAGAAAATAGCTGAAGCAGGGAGGTCACTTGCCCCTTCCCCTTCTTCCCTGAAGCAGGTAGTAAAACCTAAGAAGAGTTCAGCCTTCTCCTGAATTGGGTCACAGGATCCTCATTTGAGAAGTGGTCTCTTTAAACCTGGAGGAAGGGAGTTGAAGACAGAGAGACCCCAAGAAGAATCAGAACAAACAGGCCATGCTAAGTTCCCCCAAATTTATGACCACTGGATCCCACTCCCTTGGCCAATCATACTTCCCAACGACTGGTCACTGTTCGTATAACCCAACCATAAAAATGCACAGGTTTTCGTGTCCTTTAGAGTCTTCATTTCTGAAGGCTCCCACGTCAATTCAAACTTTATTTTAATATATGTGTATGCTCTTCTCTTGGTGGCTGAGAAAACATATTTCAGCCCCTACAACACTGGCAAGCCAAGCCCTTTTTCAGTTTCCTCCTCTCTCAGCTCCCTTCCTGCTTCACTAATTTAGTAAAATGCCTTCCTTCCTCGCCCAGTGACTTGTATTTGGTGTCAGTTCTGGGAGTGTCCTCTACCATCACCTGGGAACTTGCTAGAAATGCAAATTATTGGGCTCCACCCAAGACCTAGTAAAACAGAAACTCTGGAGGTGGGACCCAGTCATCTTGTTTTAACGAATCCTCCAGGCAATTCTGGTGAACGATGAAGTTTGATAACCACAGATACGAAGTAAACTTTCATACACATTTTCTGCCCCAAGCACGGGAAAGCACAAGCTTTGTTTTCTCAGCCCTACCTGCTGCAGCTCCCCAGTCTTGCCAGGAGAGAGCGCCCACGGACCTGCCTTTGCCTTGCCTGGTTGCAGAGCCCAACTCCGAGGGTAAACAGCAACAGTAAGTTCTGTCTGTTGCAGAAGTAAATTACAAATACACAAAAAAAGGACTTCAAAAGACTGTGGTATCAAAGTGACAGTTAAAGAGAAGGAAACACTCGGAGTCGCAGCTGCAACTGCGGGGGCTGCATCCGCATCTCAAATTCCGAAAGCATTTAGAGCTGGAGAGTTTCTCTGCAGCATTTCTTCGAGCCCTGTTCCTTTGATATACACCACCCTTCCGACTTGCCTTTGTTCTTTTTTTCACACGTCAGGTTTTCTCGCTGACAAGCTCCGGCGGGTGCGTCAAAGGCGTTAGTTCTAGCAAGGCGTTAGTTCTAGCGTGGCAGCAGCCCTCGGCTTCCGCATTGTTCTCCCGCAGCTCTTTGCAGGGTTCATTGCCAAGGGTGCGCAGGGAATCCCCCATCTTCTCCTGCCCTCCCCCACCCTCCCCCCACACACTTCCTCACTCGGACCCTGCCGCCTTGTCCCAGCTGACCATCTTTTGATCTCTCCTGTGCATTTGTGTCCTCGCTGCTTTCTTCTGTTCTCCAGCTCCCCTGGGATCCTTCATTGTTGAGCTGCTCAGGGCCCCAAGTTCCTGCACTGCTTGGTTTTGCAGCAAAAGAAAAGGTGGGGACCAAACTTAATGCAGCTTGGTGGAGACCAAATTTAATGCAGCTTTAAATACAGACCCCCTACTCTTCCTTTTCTCTTTCCCTTTCTTCTGTTCTCCAGCTCCCCTGGGATCCTTCATTGTTGAGCTGCTCAGGGCCCCAAGTTCCTGCACTGCTTGGTTTTGCAGCAAAAGAAAAGGTGGGGACCAAACTTAATGCAGCTTGGTGGAGACCAAATTTAATGCAGCTTTAAATACAGACCCCCTACTCTTCCTTTTCTCTTTCTCTGGCCCTGTACATCCACATTAGAAATCTGCAGATGGGGTGGTGGTCACAGGATAGCTTGAGATTTTGGACTTGCCTTAGCTACTCCAAAAGAGAAATATTAACTTCTGGAAAGGATTCCTATATCAAGTGCCTAATTATGGTGCGTGTACGTGTGTGCTATTAAGCCGTTTAGAAACCTCTCGGCAATTGTGTTCTGTAGATTTAATCCCAACGTAAGTTAAAAGATGGCATCTTTTAAAAAGTGTAATTCAAAATAATGAACCTTCATTCCTTTTTAAATGTTCAGAGCATTTTCTGTTCTTGTGGGGTGGGATCAGAGAAGGGAGTCTATGCCAGGAAAGCAATGCTTGCATAAGTGAGAGTCATACTGTAAATTTTAAGAATACAGAAGGAATATACTTTCTCATTTTTTTCACTGGAATACTCATATATCTATTCTAAACAATAAATTTAATGGAAAATGCTCCACTGTTTCCCGTGAATGCAAGAAGGATAGGAAAAAGAAAGGTGAAATCGTGTAAGGCATGGTTTTGTGATGACGGATTCAAGGTGATGAACGTTTATGATGTTTGTCCTTCGGGATCAGGTTGTCTCCAATTTGTAGTGAATACATGCTTAAATGATGGTTTGTATTGCAGAATTGTAATCTTGACTTTAGAATAAGAGAGAAAACACAGAAGATGCACGGGCTAGTCCACAGCTGTTCTTGATTTGTCATTATGATATAATCAAGGTTTTTTGTTGCTGTTGTTGTTTATTTGTTTTTGGTTTTGTCCCTCATAAAGATCTAACATTTTGAGGCTGCTCCTCCCCCCCCACCCCCATAACAGGAAACCATGCCTCTCTGCTCCCATTTTATTTCCAAAAGTTGGGGGGTTAGGAGATTTCTCTTTCCACTTCATGCTAAGTAGCCAATGTTTGCCTCTGTATCTCCAGAAGAATGCTTAGCTCAAGGAATATTTGTTAAAAACATGCATAACTCCAAGGTTTTTTTTTATTGTTTATTTATTTATTTATTTTTTTACAAGAGAGCTTATGCACTCACCAGAGAGAGAGAAAGTGAGAAAGCACTCCTCCTGGGGCATGGTCATGCTGCAATGCCTTCTCCATTCTCCTCCATCTTATCTTTTGAGATTTCAGGCATGCATGAAACACCAGCGGTGTTTCCCAAGCCCCTGGGTCTGGAACTCAAACTGCATTGCTGGCTGCCTAGGATCTTAAGCATAAGGCAAGCGTGGCCAACTTTGTTCTTTCTATTGTATCAACTTCCTTTTGCATCTTTTAAAAAGTTTATTTCTCTTATCCATGAAAGAAAGGGAAAAAGAGAGAGAAAAACAAACTCTTCTGACAGGGTCTGCATGCCATGACCCCACCCCCAGACTCAGTCAGCCCTAGATTACTGGATTATGCAAGCCCAGTGTGTTCAGGAAGGTCTCTGGACATGAACCCAGAACTTCCCCATGTGTCAGCCTTGCAGAAGATTGTGTTACCACTGCACCATTATATAGGCTCTTCCTTTCACATTTTTTTGCTCCTCTTGTGGCCCTACCCCTCACTAATCATCTAGTGATTAAACTGCTTCTTGGGAATCAGATCATGCTGCTTGTTCAGGCCTCATAGGGCTTGTATTGTGTAGCTTTCTGTCACACCTTCTTCTAAGTGTCCAGACCTCAGAAATGATCTGGCTGATCCTCTCCCAACTTCTATCTCTTCCTGACCCATTATAGGCTGTTTATCTGGGATCTTCTTGCTCCTCCTGATGTGGGAAAGACATTACTCCTGTACACTTGCTGGTCTTAATGAGAAAAGCCAGATGAAACTTCACTTGGCAGAGGAAAGAGGAAAGGCAGCTGGGCATGACAGCATCTAAAATGTACTCTTTATTGGCCGTGGGTGCTGTGATGGTTGACTGGGCTGAGGAATGCCCAGATAGCTGATGACTATTTCTGATGTGTCAGTGAGGATGTTTCCAGAAAAGATTAATATTTGAGTCAGCAGACTGAGTGAAGAAGATTCACTGGCACCAATGCAGATGAACACCATCCAATCCATGGAGTGTCTGAATAGGGCAAAAAGATGGAGGAGGAGTGAACGTGCTTTCTGCTTCAGCTGGGACATTCATCCTCTCTTGACCTCAGACATCAGAGCTCCTGATCCTCACACTTTCATACTTGGATTGTGACTCACACTGTTGGCTCTCCTGGTTTCAGGTCTGTGGGTTTGGACCAGAATGACACCACCACTTTCCTAAGGCCTCAAGTTTGCTGACAACACACTATGCAACTTCTCAGCCTTCATAAGAGCATGAGCCAGTCTCTCATAATAAATTGTGTATGTGTGTGTATGTGTACACATCTGTCTGTGTGCATGTGTGTGTGTGTGTGTGCATGTACATGTCTGTGTGTGTATGTCCATTTCTCTTGAGAACTCTGATTAAGTACAAGGTCTTTGAGCTCAGACATTTGAAAGTCCCAGTGGTCTCAGAATACTTTTAGACTGTACTTAAGTCATTGTGTTTCTAGTGTCCCAGGCCCTGTGGTGAGAACATCTGGGCTTGGGGCTTGGGCTGGCCTGATCTAGGACTGTCCTGGGGGTTTTGGGGAAATGTGCTGCGTGGCTCCTTTTTCCTTGGCTCATCTGTGGCCACGGAGCTTCCTTCAGAACCAATATTTCAGCCTAGCCTGAAATTCTTGTATAGAACTTTAGGACAGATGGAGCTTTAAGCCAAGAGCTAGATGTTACTGCATAATGACAGCTTCTGTTTGTTTCCCTTTCACTTTTTTAAACTCTAAGACTGATTCTCAGCCTCCTGTTCCTTCTTCATTTCTGTGTCCAGGTTCTGCTTATAGCTCCATTCTGGGAGCTGAATGTTAATCTTTCCTCTTCCAGGGGCCAATCTCCCAATCGTAATCTCTGCTCGGGATCCACAAACCTTCAGGAAATCTCTGATCACCTTCTCCCACTGTCTCATGCCCTGTTATCCTGAGGCCAGAGCCTTGCTCCCAGAAACTGGACACTGCTCTGTGTCCTCCTGATACCAATTGTGGTTTTGTCTACTGGGTCCTCTGAGAGAGTCCTCCCTCTGGGTAGTGCTCCCACAGCCAGTATTCCCTGGAAGATGCAACTGGTCTTCACAATGTGGGTATTCTCAGGAACTTCTTCCAAGTACTAAGTTTTCCCGAGAGATCTCTATGTGTGCAGGTCTCCTAGGCTTGCTGTATCACCCCTCACCCCTTCTGACTTCCTTCATGCAGCTCTAGAGAGATTTTCTTTAGAAAAGAGTTAGGGCAACAGTATGATCCTTCACCATTCAACTTAAAATGCATGACCCCTCATTGCCTTTGGAGTAAGATTAAATTCTAAGTTGCAGTCCCCTTTCACCAGCCTGAAGTATGGTACAGTTCTAGGTAGTGGCCGAAATCATAGAGCTTGGAGTCAGACTGCCTGCATTCAAATTCTGGCTCTGCCATATATTTACTGTGACCTTGCTCTCTGGGCCTCAGTTCTCTCATCTATTAAAACAAGCAGGTGGCAGGACCAGCAATTAGTGTAATGGCTATGTCGCTGGACTCCCATGTAGTTGACCGCAGTTCGCGTCCCGGACCCGATGGCTTAAAACTCAAGCCAGGCGCGTGTGCGTGCGTGCCCAAGATCCCGAGAGGAGAATAGAGAAGGGATTGCGGCTCGGCCATCCCCCTAGGGGGTGATTTCTCACTTTCCGTCTCTCTGTCTCTCTCTGCCTGGCGAGCGCACGTGCCCTATAGTGAAAACCTCTCCCCCCCAAAAGAAAACCAAAAAACTCCCCCAAAACAAAAAAAACCAAAAAAGCAGGTGGCGTGGTTTTTAAGGTGCTGGATTCCCACCTGGCTGACTATAGTTCAAGTCTCAGACGTGGTGGCTTGCTTTCTCACTTTCCCTAACTCCATCTTTCTCTGGTCAAGTTAAAATAATAATAATAATAAATAAAATTTTAAAAAATGTAGGGGCCAGCAGGTGGCATGGTGATTAGGGCACTGGACTCTCACATGGCCAACCACAGTTCAAGTACCAGACCTGGCAACTTGCTTTCTCACTTTTTCTTTCTCTGGTAAAATTAAAAAATAATAAATAAAATAAAACAAATATTTCTTAAAAAATCTAATATTTACTCAGAGAGTTGTCATGAGAATTATATGAGTTAATATATCTATAGTATATGGAAGAAAATTTGGCATGTAATAGGTATTCTGTAAGTGTTAATGGTAATTTTAAAAACTATTTAGTTTTATTTATTATTGTTATTACTTTGAATTTGCTACAGGGCATGCACACTCACTACACATACACACAAACACACACACACACACACACAGAAAGTGCAAAAACCACTTTCAAGAAAGTTCAAGCCACCAGGTCTGGAACTTGAATCGCAATCTGCCATGTGGGAGTGCAGCGCCTTAACCACCAAGCCACCTGCTGGCCCGAGTGTTAACATAATTATTTTTCTGCACTGAACCTGTAGTCATTCACTTTGCCACATGCTGAATATAGACGGAAGCACCAGAGTTCCCCTTGAACATATCCTGGTTTATGTTCATATCTGTGTCTGTGCTGTTCCCTCTGCATGAAACATTTTCCCTCTTTCTTCACTTAGCCTAACTTCTACTTTTTTTTTTTTTTTTTTTCAAAACCCAGCAGGATTTTACCTCAAGGAAAGCTTTCCTTTGTTTGGGTGAATCTGTCATAATGTACCCACAATACCTTCCATCACATTATCTTTTTTTAAAAAAATTATCACGGGAACCAGCAGTTAGCATAATGGCTATGTTGCTGGACTCCCACGTAGTCGACCGCGGTTCAAGTCCCGGACCCGGTGGCTTAATACTCACGCCGGGCGCATGTGTGTGCGTGCACAAGATCCCGAGAGGAGTAATGGAGGAGCAGGGAGTGTGGCG
>NW_006200742.1:1909849-1915443 GCF_000334495.1 Tupaia belangeri chinensis | reverse complement strand
GGGGGTGATTTCTCGCTTTCTGTCTCTATGTCTCTCTCTGTCTGTCTGGCGAGTGCCCGCGCCCTATAGTGAAAATCTCTCCGGAAAAAAAAAAAAATTGTCACTATTATTATTTGAGAGATTTTTACTATAGGGTGTATGCACTCACAGTAGAAACAGAGACAGAAAGTGAGAAATCACCCCCTAGGAGGGATGACCATGATGCAATCCCTTTTCTTCCATTTTCATCTCAGGATTTTGGGCATGCATACACATGTGTCCAGTGTGAGTTTCAAGCTACCAGGTCTGGGACTTGAACCATGATCAGCTATGTGGGAGTCCAGTACCTCAACTACTACACTACCTGCTGGCTCCCCCAATACACTATTATTAACCTGCCATTTTCATTTTGTTTCACCAGAACACTGGACACATCTTTGGAGGAAAGGATGCTTCTTAGTATTTGAAGCCCAGAGCCTAGGGCAGTGTTTGCAGGGAGTAAATACTCATTCAGTGAATGCATCCATTGCTCACAAATTCCAATTATGACCTTGGTTTCCTTGACTTATTATAAGACTGACTCTCCTTCAGGGTGAGCCCTGAGTATTGACAGTCAGGAGTCACTCTGACACTGACTCATTGCTGGTGCTTTACCTTGCAGAGACTTCTGATAGATGGGAGCTACTAAAACTTCTTGCCTTCCATTGGATCCATGATTCTAGCACTGCCTCTGCAAGTCGAGGAGAAGGTGCTTTACCCTGGGGACAAAGACTTGCAAAAAGACTTTCTTGCTGCAGAAAGTGTGACCATGACTGACAATTCTCACCAGAAGTCCAAGAAGAAATACCTTGACAGACAGAAAATTCCATTTAGCTCTAAGTGTCTCTTTCTTCATTTACTTAATATTTGTAATTTTATCCAGAGTAACAATGAATCCAGCCTAAAAACTACATTTTAGTGACCTGCAGGTGGCATGCACAGATGGTTAAGGCACTACACACTCCCACATGGCCAACCACAGTTTTAGTCCTGGACCTGGTGGTTTGCTTTCTCACTTTCTCTCTGTCTCTGGTCAAATTAAAATAATGTCTGAATAAATAAAATTAAATAAATAATTCTTTTTAAAAAAAACACTACATTTTCTCTTTTTTCTTTCTCTGCTTGATGGTGTGTGCACTCACCAGAGAGAGACAGAGAGGGAGAAAGCATCGACCAGCAGACCATGATCATGCTATGGTCCCATGTCACGATTTCGGGCATGTGCACAAATGTATCTGGCATTTTTTTTTTTTTGAGAGGTTTTTGCCATAGGACGCGTGCACTCACCAGAAAGACAAAAAGACACAGAGAAATAGAAAGCGAGAAATCACACCCCAGGGGGGATGGCCATGCCGCAATCCCTTCTCCTCCATTCTCCGCTCAGGATCTTGGGCACACACGCACACGTGCCTGGCGTGAGTTTTAAGCCACCGGGTCCAGGATGCAAACCGCCGTCGACTATGTGGGAGTCCAGCGACACAGCCATTATGCTAACTGCTGGTCCCATCTAGCTTGTTTTTTTTTTAGCTGTTTGGGTCGGACATTAAACTGAGGTTGCCATATGAGATCCAGATCCCTTAACCACTAAGTCATGAAGCTGGCCCCATATTTTCTTTATACCTTGCAGCTAGGTGTGGCCATAACAACCAGTGAGTAGACACTGGCCAATGAGATTTTTATGGAAGTGTTGGTACTTCTGGTAAACCTTTGTAGATAGGGAAGAGTGAGTGTAACCTTCTTCCTTTCTCTCGTTTGCAGTGTGTTTGTGATGGTTGCAGCTATACCAGCTGCTGTGTGCTATGAGGCCAAGGTCCTCAGCCTAGGGGTGGATGGAGCTCGCCCTGATTCCATCACAGCACCATAAAGCCAATGTGACAGCCCTGGGCTGTCAATCTCTGGTTTTTGCCAGGGCTCTTTTTGACTTTCTGTTTCTTGCAGCTAAACTTAATTCAACTGGTCAGGTGTGAAATTTCTTCTTGCCCTAGAGCATGAAATGTTTCTGGATGAATTTTGACCAAGTCATAGAATTAAACCTCAGACTCACTCTCTCTCTCCTGTTCTGGAGTTCCACCAATTTCCAGCCTGTAGAGACCGAGTCCTTACCTATGGGCACCCTTCTATGTCCTGCTCCCAGCCTGATCCTGTATGCATCTCAATCTCGTCCCCTCAGCTGTCTTTGTTTCTGCTCTTCATTGAGATCTGACCTCTTGCCTGGTGACAGACACACTGCCCAACCTGTATCAACCATAACTTCACCACCAAGTACATGTCTCCAATCATGGTTTGCTGATCTTACCTACAACTCTTAGATACTCTGTCTCAGTACTAACAAGCAAAAACCACACAGAGTGAGACTCCCGGAAAATCTGCTAATAGAAATTTCTTCTCCAAGAGCCCATGGGACTTGCATTTTTACATGAACTTAATATATTTAAGGTCGCTGTGTCCTGTCTCTCAAGCAGACACTTTCTGTATTGAGTGAGCCACCAGGGACTGCCAGCCTTTTAGAGCCTACTGTTGAAGGTTGGGGTGTTCCTGATTTATGGGGGAAAACATTTGCAACAGTCTTAAAGAGGCTATCAATTGAGGGAACGCCACAGCCACCTGGCCTTATGCTCCATCAGTGTGATCCCTGGCAGTTCAGCCTGGCCCTTGGGACGTTTCCTTTCCCAGTGCTAACCTTAATCATCAGCTTAATTATAGTCTCTTAGAAATGATTACAGCTTCCTCTGATGAGAACAGATCCCATCAGGCTGAGAGCTAAACACCCTGCACCCTGCTGCTCCCCATGGGACAATCCTGGTGAATAAAGTTACAGTTGCCTTGTTAGACCTCAGAGAAAGGAATATAGGTTGGAGTGACCTATCTTTCTCAAAGCATTTCCACATTTAGGTTTGCATTTTAATCAACCCTCAATCCCAGGGAAAATATTTGACAGTCTGCTTGAAGGGTGTAGATTTGCTTGCTGGGTAGAAATTTTGGAGCTCCTTTTGTAGGTGGTTGGTGTTTTTCAATTTGGGTCCTTGGACAGTGGCCAACCAGCAGCGGCAAGCCTCTCCTATCTGCTTGAGCAAAGGTGACCCAAATTACCATTGTTTCTATGACAACTGATGGCTTTCCCCTCCATGTCCTAAAAGCTGCTTGTATGATGGACTGTAGCATGTGGAAGAACTCTGTAAGACAGAGACTAGCCTGGTAGACTACCCCAGCAAAGGTACACAGTCATTGTATTGTTTTCACCAGTCCAGGCTCTTTGTCTCAGGGTCTGTTCCATTGTTTGCCATGCAAGTCACATACGAGTAGGAATAATAGCTGCTAGGCTGAAAGAAGAGAGACCCCAGCAATTTGTATGCAATCTCATTTGAACTCCTGGATTTGGGAAGGCAGTTTTGCTTCCTTTTTTTTTTTATTTATTATTACTAGGCTCAGCTTCTTGTGCTTAATGAGGCTTTTCAGCAGGGAAAACTAGCAAACAACAAAACATGAGTTCTGCCCTTTAAGCAATTGTTTTCTAAATTCTTTATCAGAATATGGTGCTCTGAGGAGGAGGTAAGAATCTCTATATTTGTAACCTACAGTGCCTATATCAAACAGATCAGACTCTGTGTGGCTCCTTTAGTGAAAATGGCATTTAACATTTATCAAATGAGGAAACTACAGGAAAAATTAACTTTCTGAGCATAATAATTACCCAACTAGTTAAATATCTTTGGTCAGTGACTCCCAGTCTGAGGGATGAATATCTTTGGAAGGGCCTTAAAACATCAGTGCAAGGTGTGGAAAATCTATCAGACAATCAGTATTGTCCACAGTATGAATAAACACAATGGCTCCCACAGATTGGTTATTTAATTTTTCAGCTGTGTATAGATGCTATTTACACATAGCAAAGTGCAAATGTATTCTCAGAATAGCTAAATCACTAGACGCTTTTGGCCATTATTTTTCAGAAATAAAATAAACATTTTCCATAATGGGGGAGAAACTTCAACATTTTAATGTGAAGTTAGGGTTCTCATAAGCAAATTTTTTGGGGAAACTCCTCTATATAGTTTTTCCAACTGGGTAAAAATTTTCAAACATTTTATCAGGGATCTGAAGAGATGTTTGGAGATTGCATAAGTTGTATGAGTAGCAATTATAGTTTCTCCTTCCATAGAGATAAATTTAGGTACAGAAAGGTTGAGTTCTGGGTTTGAAGTCACACAGCCAGAAAGAGATAGTGAGAGGACCAGTCTCATACCTAGTGCTTGATGCTTGGCAGGCAACGTGAAGTTTTGTGTGAGACAGGAGATGGAAGGTGCTTGACTTAGAAGGATCTCTCTGAGTCTTTCTAGCTTTGATATTTTGAAGCTCCTTGAGCAAGTGGCTTGAAACTATCTAAACTGACTGCTTTTGGGGAATTGTGACAGCAGAGATGGGGTGCAGAACATGTAACCCCCAAAATGGCACCTTGGCATATTGTGAGTGCTTATATATATATATGTTTTAAGAGGGATTTTTGCTGTAGGGCACATGTACTCATCGGAGAGACAGAGAGAGAGTCAGACAGAAAACAAGAACACCTCCCCCCCCAGTGGGGGTGGGCATGGCCATGCCCCAATCTCTTCTTTTTCATTCTCCTCCCAGGACCTTGGGCAGGCATGCATATGCACCTAGTGTGAGTTTTAAGTTGTTGGATCTAGGACTCAAACCACAGTTAATTATGTGGAAGCCCAGTGGCATAACCATTATGCCATCTGCTGGAGGGGATTGAAAAAAACTGCAGAAACAGGAAGGTCACTCTCTGATGACCTTTCTCATTTTTTGAAGTGAGCCAGAAAAGAATTCTCTGACTGGGCTAGCTGGACATGATTAAAGGTGCTGGATCCCACATGACTAACTGTGCTGTTTGAGTCCCATAGACAGCGGCTTGGAAAACATGCCAGGTGCGCATGGTATCCTGGTACAGCGGAGTAATAGAGAAGACGTGATTGTGATGTGACATCACCCCATTGAGAGGTGGTTTCTTCTTTCTCTCTTTGTCTCTCTCTCTCTGGTGAGTGTGCATGCCCTTTGGAAATTAAAAAAAGAAATTAAGAGATGATGGGATCATGAAGGCACCAACCTCATGAGTGGATTAAGGCAGCTATCGCTGAAGAGGGTAGTTATAAGAGAGGGGAAGTTGGCCTTTTCTTTCTATCTCATGCTTCTTCCTCTTCTGCTATGAGATGACCCTTACCAGATCCAGCCCTTTGACCTTATATTTCACAGCCTCAGAAGTGTAAGAAATAAATGTATTTTCTTTGTAAATTATCCAGTCTGAGGTGTTCAGTTATTTTAACAAAAAATGAGCCAAGACACTGACATTGTTCAATTTAAACAATATAACAAATATGGCCTAAAAAAGAAATTATAACTTTTGTTTACTTCTTTTTCTTCAAATGAAAAAGAGTCATAATAATATTAGACTTAAGTTTTTGACATTATTTATTAAAATTGATACAAAAAGTATTTCTAGTTAACCATTTGAATTATTGAGAACTTCCATTCGCATAATCTTCCCCTGTAATTAACATCCTAGTTTGCTCTTTCCC
>NW_006200742.1:1891319-1909831 GCF_000334495.1 Tupaia belangeri chinensis | reverse complement strand
TTTGCAATGAGTGATATATAACCATACCTCCAACTTAAATTTAATTTAGTTTTATCAGTGTTTATCTATAATTAATTATTCTTAAGTGCATAAATGTAATAAATATTGTAGATGCAATTTTTTTTTCTTATCTTTTTTTTTTTTTCAAAGAGGCCTTTGCTATAGAACATGTATCTCTCCAGAGAGAGACAAGGAGAGAAAGAAAGTGAGAAATCACCCCCTGTCCAGGGGATTTGGCCATGATGCAATCCCTTCTCTTCATTTTTCTCTTGGGATTTTTGGCACACACGCACTCATACTCTGTGAGTCACAAGCTGCCGGGTCTGGAATTCAAATTACAATCAGCCATGTGGAAGTCCAGTGCCTTAACAACTATGCTGCTGGCCCCACAATTTTTTTCTTTTTATCTGGGCTTCTCCTTTCCCTAGGCTATATCTTTTTTTTTTTTTTTTTTTTGAGAGGTTTTTGCTATACGGTGTGTGCGCTCGCCAGACAGACAGAGAGAGACAGAGAGACAAAAAGCGAGAAATCACCCCCCCAGGGGGGATGGTCATGCCGCAATCCCTTCTCCTCCATTCTCCTCTCAGGATCTTGGGCAGGCACGCACACGCGCCCGACGTGAGTTTTAAGCCACCGGGTCTGGGACGTGAACTGCGGTTGACTACGTGGGAGTCCAGTGACATTGCCATTACGCTAACTGCTGGTCCCCCTATGCTATATCTTTAGGTGAACATCTTCACGTGTACTGATCTATATTTATACACACAAAAATATTCATTTCTGTCTATGACAGTACTGCACACATGGATGGTTTTGGGGCATCTCACTTCTCTATTTTAGACAGATTCTCTCATCCTTTTCATTATTATTATTAATGTTATTATTCGCAGTGTACCTGCAATGCCTATTTTTTTGTTCACTTTCTTTGTCATCTTTTATGATAAGAAAAGTAGATCTTGTTATTAACAGAATTTTAATAATAAAAATAGGTTTAATGTTTTAACTTATCCTCAAATACTTTAACCCCATTATAGACCCTAAATTGAACAAACATTATGATCTTTTTTTGAGTGTCATGAGGTATTATCTTTCCTCTTTCTTTTATTTTCTTCTTCTTAAGACACAGTCTCACCATATCATGACCCTCCTGTCTGAAGTTCCCAGTTGGGACTACAGACATGTACCACCCCTGGGCTTTAGAGTGGACTGGGAATTGAACCTGGGCCTCCTAACCTGTAGAGCACAGCATATTATCAGCACAAACCATCACTAGACCTTTCTCATCCTTCTGTTTCAAAGATATCTCCTGGTGTAGGTCCTAAGTTATATTCATGTAGGAAATAAAAGCTCTACCTTTGTTGTGTTAAGGAATTGGTGTTTGGTGACTCCAAGAATCTGGTAAGCCCAAGCATTCTTCCTTCCTGCATGCAATTCAGCCCTTATAAAAGACAAAGTCTTTTTATTATTATTATTATTATTATGTAAGGTCTGTGCTCCCTTTCATCCCACCCCCAGGCACTTAGCCTACTTCTTAAAGCTCTCCTCACTTGGCTCTCCTGAAGTTTTACCAACCTGGTACCCTCTCCACCTCTGCCTCAGGGATATCCTTTTTCATTGACTTTTTCCCTTTAAAAAGAAAAAAAAAAGCATTTGCAAGAGAGAAATGCTCTGGCAAATTTGTTTGCTTTGCTTTGCTTTCTGAAAAGAGATAGAAAAAGGGAAAGTGAGAAGCACCCCCTATGAGGCATGGTCACACCAAAATACCTTCTTGCTCTCCTTTTTGAGCCACTGGGTCTGGGACTTGAACTACACAGTTGGCCATGTGGGATCTGTTATGGAGTGATTGTGGTTTTGAGTTCTTGGCATCTGACAACAAAGAATGGAATGAAGACAGACACCAGCAGTAAGAAGGTAGTAGAGAGCGACCAGCAGTTAGCGTAATGGCTATGTCATTGGACTCCCATGTAGTTGACCGCAGTTCGAGTCCCGGACCCGGTGGCTTAAAACTCATGCCAGCATGTGTGCATGCGTGCCCAAGGTCCCGAGAGGAGATTGGAGGAGAAGGGATTGTGGCATGGCCATCCACCCTGGGGGGTGATTTTTTGCTTTCTATCTCTCTGTCTCTCTCTGTCTGTCTGGCGAGCGCACGCGCCCTATAGCAAAAAAGTCTCCATCCACCGCCCCCCCCCCAAAAAAAAAGAAGAAGGTAGTAGAGAAACTTATTTAGTTAAGCAAAGCAAAGTACACACTCAAGATAAAAAAGTGGGCTGGCCAAAATTAGACCAGTCAGCCCTGGGATCTTCTGGATGGATTTTATTTGTGATGGCTCTGGTTCCTTCTCCTGGTCCCTCTCCTCTCCTTTCATCACGGGATCATCTTTGATTGACAACCAGGGACTTATATGTAAATATTTCTGCACATGCATTTTCCCAGAATTCATCATGAAGCCCAAGGGGGGGAGGATGGGAAATTAAAACCACAACGCTAATACAGGTTAAGTGAGCACAGGTAGCTTAAGGACATGCTGCTGGTCTAATGCACACATTTGGTTATAAAGAAGGTGAGTGGTTGGCCTTGAGACAAAACAGGCAGAAGTTTTGTCTCCAAAGAAGGTAAGGCTTTCCCCAGAGGGTGGCTGATATCCTTTCCATCAGGAATTGTTGACTAGAGGCCAGAATTATTCAAGTGGGACTTTTCTGACCGGGCTGGTCTAGGAGGTGGGGTCAGGCCTGTCTCATCCTACTTTTGTTTTACTGTTACCTAACAGATCCAACCACCTTAACCATTACATCACAGATTGACCTTCCTCTTCTCTTGTGTACACACTTGGAGCTCAAAGGCTCCTATGAAGTCAGCATCATTTTTTTTTTTTTGCAGCAATGCCCAAATATTTATGTCTAGCCTTGTTTTATTTTTCCTTTAATATGTACCACCTGGTAGGTAATTCAATTTAGTTGCTCTGCTATTGGCTCCTCTTTGACATGTTTTAAGTGAAAACTATCACTTAATTAATGCTCTCACTTCCTATTTTCCTGCTACTATTGATATAGATCTAGTTGGCCACAAACTGCTTGCAAACAGGAAGTGTTTCTGCTACATGTTTGTAAATTGACTGCTGGAAAATGTTAAAAACTGGATTGCAGCAATTTTTGCAGCTGCTTTGCGACTTCCCTGGTTTCCTTTGTCGACAACATCTGTGACCCAGACTATGTAACCCTTGTAACTTCCACAAGTCAGGGCCCAGATTTGGGAGTCTGAGCTCCTCTGGGACCACGGGTGTAATAAATCTGAGTTCTCCTACTCTCTGAGTGGTGCTTGGTTTCTGGGTGGTCTGTCTTCTGCAACATTTCTGATTCTCTGACTGGGAAACCAACTGCGCTGGCCCATTGGTTCTGCAGGAGGATCCTGCAGGAATGAAGGGGTCCCAGAACTGAATGAGACAGCACCACCTGGTCTTTCTTGTATCCTCCTTCATCAGGGGCCCTGGTAACCCATAAGCAACCAACCCCCACTGGACTCAATAGAGAGATGGACCAACTAATAGGCCGAAAACATCCAGTCCACTCACAGGCTGAAAACTCCTGATAAGGTAAAGTTCTAGGACTCAGGAATCCAGTCAGGACCATTCCATTGGGTGGAAGGAGAGCCATATCAGAGCCACCAGTTCAGGGTTCAGGTTGCTGCATGGTCCCCCTGCTGGAGCCACCAGCTCAGGCCACCAAGGTCTCCTTTCAGAGCCACCAGTTGGGGACTCTCCTAAAAGGGAGAGGGCACTGTAACAAACTCTGGACCACTAGTTAGGGGCCCTCCCAAAGGGAGGACACTTGATAAACTCTGGAATGACTGTGTGTGTGTGTGTGTGTGTGTGTGTGTGTGTGTGTGTGTGTTTGTGTGGGAGTTTCTGTGCTCCCACAATCTTTGGACTATGGGGTCTGAGTGGATCCTCATCTGTGTTTCTGAGTTGACTTCATAAGGCTCAGGGTGATGACTGGTGCTGGGAGAGCTGGTCCCTCCCTGTGTGCCAAGTCTAGGTCAGGGGTTTATACCAATTGCCAAAGCTAAGAGGCACCCATAGTTTCTGAAAGGGACGTGGCTAGGTGGACATCTGATTGGTCAGCTCTCTGAAGGGACACCCATCCAATGCTTGTCTTGCATCACTGTTGTCAATGAAATAGCCAACTCTGCAAAAAATAATAATTAATGTGGTTTATTTCTAAGCATGAATATAAGTGACATAGGCTTGGAGAGGAGGCAAAACATGCCCTTCTTAGTGTGATCAGGTACATGAGTTCCTTTTATTTTATTCTGAGAATGAGAGACCAAGTTTGGAATTTAGTGAGGAGTTTTAACATTGGCCTCTGGAAGCTGGGGCTAGTAGGTTATAGGTTGGTTTTACATTTTTAGGTTGGTCATTGGAAAAGGAAGGTTGTTAAGATCAGAAAAGAATGCACTTGTTGAAATCAGAAAAGAATGCACTTTAACAGAGATAAGGAGACTTAATATACACCACAAAGATAGTATGCCAAGGACAAGATGTAGGAAGAATCCTTGGGATCAGCAGTTGGTGTAATGGCTGTGTCTTTGGACTCCCATGTAGTAAATCATGGTTTGAGTCCCAGACTCAGTAACTTAAACTCACTCTGGGTGTGTGTGTGCATGTGTGCCTAAGATCCTGAGAGGAGAATGGAGGAAAAGGGATTGTGGTGTGTGGCATGGCCTTCCCCCCTGGGGGCTGATTTCTAACTTTCTTTCTCTCTGTCTTTCTGGCAAGCGCACACACTCTATAGCAAAAACCTCTCCGAAAAAAAAAAAAAGGAAGAATTCTGTTATCAATGGGTCAAAATGGTCTGTTAATGTTTCTTGGTGTGACTCTCTCCAGGTCCTCTGGAAAAGATTTTGAAAAATAGGGGAAAGCAGTTAGACCTCTGTCCTCACCGTCACAAAAAGGAAGTTCATCAAAAGAATGGAATTTCTCTCCTGGACATGTATGGGAGACCCTTGTGCCCTTGGGCTCTCAGCCAATTTATTTCTGTCCCAATCAATGGGCTCAGGGCTTGTCCCTTCTGTCTCAGGGAAGAAAATTGGCTTCAATTAGATCCCCTCTTATTCTGATTGGGCTATAAAAATTCTGATGATTGAAAATGTCAATAAGGGGTTCTCTGAAGAATATGGTGTCAAAGTAACCCCAGAGAACTGGCTCGTATAATAATCCTAACATTTTATATCCTTAAGGAAATTCACTGAAAGGATATACTCTTACAAAAAAGTTTTGTGAGAATCTAATAGTTTAACTGGGTAAAAAATTCCACTTTCTGTGGAGAGACTGATTGGTTTTCTGAACTGATAAGTCAAACCAATGGCAAGAAATGTTTGACAAGAATTGTGTGCCAAGTATCTAATACCCATATCATTACTTTCTGCCCCACTGTCTAAGATCAAAAGTTAGTTCTTAATATCTGTATAAAAGGATGTAAATCCAATGATAAACATGGACTCATGGAAAGCATTGCCACCTATTTCTTCTTGAGTCTTTCTTATAGCTCTGATAATTAAATTAGCATGCTTTAATTATGCCTATTGTTAGTCTTTTAGATTTTATAGGAATAATAGATATTGGGCTGGTCTCTGCATTGGGAAATATGTTAAACAAGCTTGTGTTTGTACATGTTCATAAGCTACAAATATATGTTAAAAGTTAAGGTTGCTAAAAATTGAAAATTCTGGTCAATATAAATATATGTAATTCTATTAACATATACAAGTTTATAAGCTTGATAGCTCCCCCAGGGGATATCAGATTCCTCAGAATGGGGGAGAAAAGATAAGCATGGATAGTTAGTGCAAACCTCTTTACAAAGGCACTCCCATTGGAAATTCTCTTAGAAAAATCCATTACAACCCACCTACCCTCCAGGCTAAAATGTTCCAGTTTCCCATTGGAATTTTTGATTACCAAGCCGCAAAAGATCAATTTAAACAGGCCAGCTATTTC
Source organism: Tupaia belangeri chinensis (assembly GCF_000334495.1). Lineage (NCBI taxonomy): Eukaryota > Metazoa > Chordata > Mammalia > Scandentia > Tupaiidae > Tupaia > Tupaia belangeri. The sequence goes on along the minus strand of NW_006200742.1, from coordinate 1,903,839 downwards.
CAGATAGGACAGGCATTCAAGTAGCCCTATAATGAAGGTACCAGAGCTAGCTTTAAATGGGCCTTTGTATTGAGAAAAGAAAAACTGGGAAACCCTTGTCCAGGAACTTGGTAGGATGGGAATCTCAAGACACAGAGTTGGATGATTTAAAGCCAGAGTTCCTGGCTTCCTTCTCTCTTCTTGCCTTCTTTCACTCCCTCTGTTTTCTCTTTATTTAAACTTCTTCCCGGGAACTAGCAGTTAGCGTAATGGCTATGTTGCTGGACTCCCATGTAGTCGACCGCGGTTCACGTCCCAGACCCGGTGGCTTAAAACTCAAGCTGGGTGTGTGTGCGTGCCTGCCCAAGATCCCGAGAGAAGAATGGAGGAGAAGGGATTGCGGCATGACCCTCCCCCCGGGGGGTGATTTCTCGCTTTCTGTCTCTATGTCTCTCTCTGTCTGTCTGGCGAGTGCACACGCCCTACAGTGAAAACAAAACAAAACAAAACAACTTCTTCCCCTTTGGACTCTCCCCTCAGCTACGTTCCCAGAGACTGGAGCAGGTCTAGGCCCCACTCCAGTAGAAGTTAGATGATCAGGAAGTTTAGTCATAGAAATGTAAGTTTAAATTTAAAATTTTGTTCTCCAGCTAGAGTTTTTGTATAATTGTAAAACCTACAAAGTGGGCTCTGCTCTCTTGACTGAGTTAGACACAGAATAGGACAAACTGGACTCCTTACTACTAGGTCCCTGGGAACCCATGGTCAAAATGAAGGTAGGTGGCCAACCAATGATGTTTATGGTATATACTGATTCAGAACCCTCAGTGGTCACAAGGCCAGTGGCCCCCCTTTCTGAAAAAGAGATGACTGTTGTGGAGGCCACTGGCTCCCAGGCCACTAGGCCTTTCTGCCAATCCTGGACATGTCAACTTGGGGGTCATCAAGTGACCTATGAGTTTCTATAGCTTCCAGACTGCACCATTTCACTCTTGGGGAGAGACCTCTTGACCAAGCGGGGAGCCCAGATCACCTTCACTCCAGGTGAATCAACCAGCTTAATTCTGGGAAATGGTGGAGCCCTGATAATGACCCTAACAGTTTCAAGAGAGAATGAATGGTGCCTCTTTGTTTCTGAAGAAGAACATACCAACCCACCCAACCTGCAGGTGTAATTCCCAACAATTGGGTGAAGAAAAATCTCATTGGAATGGCAAAAAAACATTCCCTATTGTCATTGACCTGAAACCCAGTGTCACCTCAGTGAGGCAGAGGTAATACTCAGTACCATGAGATGCATAATTGGACATCCAAAGACACATTGAATGCCTGAAGACTGACTGGCTGAATGTCATTCTCCCTGGAATACTCCACTACTGCCAGCTAGGAAGGGAGGAGATTACCAGCCAGTGCAAGATCTCCACACCATAACCAATGCTGCTGTAATCCTCCACTCTGTATTGCCAAACTTTGATACAATTCTGAGCCTCTTGCAACCTCAAGCCAGTTGATCCACATGCTTGGACCTCAAGGATGCCTTCTTTTGTCTCTGACTGGCTTCCCCAGAGCCACCCCCATTTGCTTTCAAATAGGAAGACCTAAAGACAGGAGAAAGACCCAGTTCAGGTGGACATGGGTAGCCCAGGGATTCAAGAACTCTCCCACATTGTTTGGAGAAGCCCAGGCACTGCACCTAGTAGACTTCTCAAGGGAAAAACTAAATTGTGCTACTTCAGTATATGGATAACTTTCTATTGCTAGCCCCTCTAAAAGGGATTGTTGAACTAGGACTCAGGCATTATTGGTTTTGCTTGCCAATGCAGGTTACTGAGTCTCTTGGAAGAGGGCCCAGATCTGCCTCCAAAAGGTGAGATACCCCGGCTTCTTCATATCTGGACACTGAGCTCTGAGAACAGAAAAGAAACCTGCAATATGCTCTATACTAATTCTTGACACCAAGAAGAAAGTCAGGGAGTTCCTGGGGGTGGCAGAGTTCTGCCACATCTGTATTCCTGGATATTCCATCCTGATGAGGCCATTATATGAGGTCATCACAAGTCCTTCAAAGACCTCCTTAAAGTAGGGCCTCAAGTAAGATGAGGCTTTCCAGAAGCTAAAAGACTTACAGCGCTAAGCCCTAGCCTTGAGGCTGCCACATGTAAATGAGAAACTTCAACCTCTTTGTGTATGAAAAAAGACTAGTTACACTGGGAGTCCTCACCCAAGTAGGGGGCCCATGGCAATGACTGGTGGCCTACCTGTCCAAACAACTGGATTCAGTGGCTGCAGGGTGGCCCCTGTTTGCCCTGGCCGCCACAGCCATGCTGGTCAGAGAAGCTGATATGCTCACACTGGACAAAAATATCAGTGTAAAAGTTCCCCATGCATTTGTAACTCTGATGAACAGTAAGGGCTATAGATGGTTGATGCAGGCAAGGGTGACTCAGTATGCATGTTAAACCCAGCCATCCTCTTACCCACTGAGCCTGGATAGCCCAACCATAACTGCAAAGAGGTCATCAATAAGGTCTGTTTGAGTAGAATAGACCTGTCAGACAAGTCCTTCATGGATGGCAGCAGTTATGTACAAAATGGACAACAGAGAGTCGAGTATGCGTTGACCCCTGAGGACAAAGTGGTAAAAGCAAGGCCCCTACCACAAAGCTGGTCAGCTCAATGGGCTAAACTGTGGACACTCATCTGGGCCCTAAAATATGCCACCGGTAAGAAAGTTAATATCTACACAGATTCTAAATACCCTACATATGCATGAAGCCATACATAAAGAGAGAGGGCTACTTTCAACGGGGGAAAAAAGACATAAAAATATAAGGAAGAAATTCTCTAGTTGCTGTTTAATTAACTAGAGTCCTATTGTTGCCAGAGCTCCCCCATACCAAAGCAGAAAATCAATTGGCAGAAGGAGGAACAAAGACTAGAGAGGGTTGGTGGCAGCTACCAGATGGGCAGCTATTTGTCCCACATATTTTGGCTCACAAGCTGGTGATTCAGTAAGCGCCCTACCCTGTGCAACCATGTCAGTAGCAGATGTGTATCCTGTGCCAGGAACAATGCCCATCAGAAACCCAACCAAACCCCTGGAGTCTAGGCTATACACGACCTCCTCTTATGAGGAGCTAGAAGTGGATTTCACTGAAGTCAGGTCATGCTAGCTACCGATACCTGTTGATACTAGTTTGCACCTATTCAGGCTGGAGGGAGACATTCCCTACTAAAACAGAAAAGTCCCATGAGTTAGCCAAGGTATTATTCATGCAGATTATCCCTCGGTATGGGCTGTTTGTATGGTCAGACAATGGACCTGATTTTGTCTCCAAAATCATTCAGTGGCTAAGACCTTGGGAATCAGATGGAAACTCCACACTGCCTACCCTCCCCAGAGTTGAGGGAGAGTTGAGTGCATGAACTGAACCTTAAAACCACTTTGGTTAAGTTATGGCAAAAGACAGGGATGCCTTGGTTGGACATACTACTCTTAGCACTTTTCTGAATCCACTGCAGTCTTAGACAACCCAGCAACTCTCCTTTTGAAATTTTGTTTGGAGGCCCTCCTCCTGTTATTTCTAAGCTAAAAAGAGTATCTCAACAGGAAAAGCTTGATCTATCCCACCATCCACAAGCCCTGGGGTGCACCCTTCAACACATATGACACACTCTGGAAAGGGCTTGACTCCCCCTTGGAAACAGGGTACACTTCGACCAGCCCAGGGATACGGTACAGGTAAAAGGCTGGAAAAGGGACCCTTCCAGCTAGTTTTGATGGAGCCTCACATGGTTGTACTTGTCACTCATACTGCTGTTAAGGTTACAGGCATCAGTGCATGGATCCATCACACTAGAGTCAAGAGGATTGTCTCCTCGGACCGCCAGGACCCTGGACTGCAAGAACAGACCAGACAAAGCTGCTTCAAATGATGCTTTGGAAACAAGGAATCTACAGCCATGCTCTAGTCACTGTGGAGGCTGACTAATCTACAACCCTGCTTCAGTCATTCCAGAGGCTGACTGATCTACACATGGCAGAAAAATCAAGGATACACCCATCCAAGAGAACACATGAACTATTCTGAACCTTCTCAGATACGTCGTAAAAATCCCTTCTGTATGTAGGCTTGGCCACAACCACCTGGGACGATTGAAAATGGAAAAGAATGGCAGCTCAGGCGACAAGATCAAAAGGCTGCCATGTCATGCTATGGTGCCCTAAGGAAAACTAAGGGCATCAAAGGGGGCAGTGGATGAATTTTGTTTGCTAAAAGTTACAGTGCAAACAGGAAATGTTTCTGTTCCACCTTTGTAAATTGCAGTGCTGGGGAATGTTACAAGCTGAATTGTAACTGTTTTGCTGCTTTCCTGGTTTCCTTTGTCTGCAACATCTATGGTCCAGACTATAACTCCTGTTACTTCTGCAAGTTTGGGCCCAGACTTTGGAGTATGAGCTCCTCTGTGAGGACTGGACTAATAAACCAAATTCTCTTACTGTCTGAGTGGTGTATGGTTTCTCAGCAGTCTATTTTCTGCAATACTAACATTCTATTAAAAGATGATCATTCCTGGGAACCAGCAGTTAGTGTAATGGCTATGTCGCTGGACTCCCACGTAGTCAACCGTGGTTCGCGTCCTGGACCCGGTGGCTTAAAACTCACACCAGGCGCGTGTGTGTGCGTGCCCAGGATCCTGAGAGGAGAATGGAGGAGAAGGGATTGCGGCGTGACCATCCCCCCTGGGGGGTAATTTCTCGCTTTCTGTCTCTATGTCTCTCTCTGTCTGGCGAGCGCACGCACCCTATAGCGAATAACCTCTCAAAAAAAAAAAATGATCATTCCCAGCACTGAAGTACAAATCATTAGAATTACCCTTCTAGTCCAATCTTATCTCTATATCTGCTCTATCACTGTGTCAGTTAAGATAATGCATGATGTAAAACATAAATAAAACATGAATGACAGTTCAGACAGCAGCACACTTTCAATTGTATTAGTCCCAAACAAATGTTCTGTTCAGTAGGCAGCTCTCCTTTGATCAAGAAGGGACATTAGTTCCTTCCATCTTCTGGCTCTATCATCTCATAGGGTCTGTGATTGTGGGGAGAAGAACATAAATGAGAGGTGCAGAAGATTTGGGGTCAGACCTGGAAGTGGTGCCCTACCCCTTGCTTATTCTTATGCCCCTTTGGCCGAGCCCTAGGCACCTGGCCAATGTAAATTTGAAGGAGTCTGGGAAAAGTAGTTTAGTTGAATGTCCTGAAGAGCAGCAAGAGCAGAGAAGTTGGCCAGTCTCTGTTGCCTGCAGATTGCTCTTTCTCAGCATCTCTCACATTCACATTTTTGCCCATTTCTAGGCTACTTCCCAGTGCAAGCCATTATCATGGAAAATAGTCATTTTCATCTAATTATTTGTCTCTTATGTTGTCTTATTTCCAGTCTTTCCTCTTTAAATATATATATATATATGTGTGTGTGTGTGTATGCATATACATTTCTTCTCCAGAGGGAGACAGGAAGAAAGAAAGTGAGAAATCTCACCCCAGGGGGAATGGTCACAATGTGCTCTCTTCTCCTTCATTCTCCTCCTAGGATTTTGGGCACGCATGTACGAACGCACACACACACACACACACACACACACACACACACACCCCCCTCTGGGACTCAAACTCAAACCACAGTCGTTCATGTGGGAGTCCAGCTGCCTTAACCACCATGCCATGTGTTGGCCCCAATTGTTTTCTTTTTTATAATGAGAGAGAGAAGTAGATAGAGCAGAGAAAGAAAGATTTTGGGCAGGACTTTATCTCGTTGCAATCCTCCTGCCCCAGAGTCCCAGTTAGCTAGGACCACAGGTATGTGCTGCCATGTCCTGACTGGGTTGGGCTACGAACTGAGCCCAGGCCTCTCATGTGATCTCAGTTACTATGTAGCAAGCAGCACCTTACTGCTTGGGCCACCATGGCTAGGTCTCCTTCCCTAATGGATTTTTAAAAGTTTATTTCTTTTGAGAAAGAAAGAGAAAGAGACGTCTCCATCAAGGTCTTCATGCTGTGAACCTCCTCCAGTCATAACCAGTCTGGGTCACACTGAGTGTGCACCTGGTGTTCCCATGTGGCCCAGTTGTGTTACCACTGTGCTGCTGTCTGGTCTCTTTAATAAAGTTTGACTCAGCAACCAAACTGAGCTTTTTAAACTACTCAATGATTCTCTGCTGCACAGTTCAGAATCCTCCAGAGTTTACTTTTGCTTCTTTATCTCTTGGTTCAACTTCTTGGGTCCTTTTGTATAGTCAAATGAATCTACTTAAAGTGTCTGGTCTGCGGGTTCTTTCTTGCTCAGGGTCCTTTACCTACTAAACGGGGACATATTGAAACAGAGTGGAAGGACTACTACAGTGCAAATTATGGCTCCACCACTAATTTGGCATGTGAATTCTCTATGCTTTTTCATTCTTCCCTATGCTTGCTTCCTTTTTTTTAAAAAATTATTACATAAAACCTACTTGTTGCAAGTTTTGAAATATAAATAAGTTAATATACGTAATTTCCTGAGCTGACTGGTGGTATTCACATAATAGGTACTCAGTAACTGACTTGTAATTACTAAGAATGCCCTCCTCCATCTGTAACCATTTAACCCCCTACTCTTTTTTTTTTATATCAAGATTTAGCCTAAGCATCTTTAAAATTGGGAAGCCTTCCCAGCTCATTGTAACCCAAAGTGATTTCTTACTGTTCTGAACTGTTGAATCTACTTATCTAGCAATTAATCTTGTAATGGTTTATGATATTTTTGTGTGCATAGAGCTTCTAATTACACATTGTGTTAGAAATAACTTTCCTGTGGAGCTTCCCCTGCTTGCCTTTGAGATCTGGATATCTGTGACTGTGGCTTCTACATCCTTTAATCTCTAGTGCCCTGCACACTGACGGCTCTTGGTAAGCATATCAGTAACAGTCGTTTGATTTAATAATACATTTCTACTGTTGACTGTAGTAGCCCATGCTGTGGAGTGAAGGGATCCTGTTTGAGACATGTAAATATTTATTTGGCAGATTTCAGGGTACTACTATTTGGAATCCAAGCTTATGATCATGAAAGAATTGATGGAACTGAGACTACTGAGCCTGCAGGCATCCTGGCCCCCACTGGGGCCATCTGAGCACTTCACATTAGTGATAACTTCCTCCTGGGGAGTATGGACTTTGCATGAAGAATTAATTAGGGGAGCGGGTTCATTACTACAGAGTGCTTGAGTTTAGAACAAGCTAAATAAGGAGATTAAAATAATTTGAGAAGAAACATTTCATGGGATATTACTACCTTGACTATAGACAATGAGAGATAGGGAGAACATTAAATCCTAGCAACAATGTATTAATTGAAAGGGAACTAATTTGTAAATGCATGCTTTACTTCTCTCTAAGCTGGATTTTGATCTGCTGAGAGAAATGCTGAGATTGGCCGTCCCACTAAGGAGACACCTTTGGTAAGATTGAGTGTAGTTTTTAATAGCTGAGTTGTCTTGGGCTCTTTGCAGTGTTTGGGCTTGAATTCCTTAACAGTGAAAAGTAAATACCCTGGGAGCAGGGAGGGCCAAAGAGGTTTTTGTTTGTTTTAAACAGTTAATAACATCACCTAGGAAGAGGTGAACCATTTCACTGCATGCTTTCTGATAGACTATGTATGTAATGCCCAGGAATGGTTTCCAAATGCAATGGGGTTTCTCAGCATTAGGTGGGTGGGTGGGGAGCAGAGGAAGCATTAGCGGTGGGAGTTTTCCAAGGTCTTGCCTACTTTCTCTGCTACAAGAGTGGGACACGCCTAGGGGAGAGGACTTGAAGGGGGACAAATGAAATTCTTTTCCCTTGTCCTTAATTTGTTCCTGAAATCATCCCACTTTCAAGTCAAGAAGAAGAAATAAGGAGCCAAAGGGCTAATGGAGAGAGAGGGGAAAGAAAGCACTGTTGTGTGTGGCTGAGCTTTTTTTTTCTTTTTTATTGGAGAGGTTTTCGCTATAGGGTGCGTGCGCTCACCAGACAGAGAGAGACATAGAGACAGAAAGCGAGAAATCACCCCCCAGGGGCGATGGTCACGCCGCAATCCCTTCTCCTCCATTCTCCTCCCGGGATCTTGGGCACGCATGCACACGTGCCCGGCGTGAGATTTAAGCCACTGGGTCCGGACACAAACCGCGGGCGACTACGTGGGAGTCCAGCGACATAGCCATTACGCTAACTGCTGGTTCCCTGGCTGAGCTTTGATAATACTTTATAAAGAAAATTTAAAGACAGATCTCTGAAGACTAATCGCAGACCAAGCAGTGTTTTGTGAACTCATGTATCCATGAATAAGGAGATGTTTGAACTTTCTTTGACATTTACATTTCTTCCCTTTCTGATTGACCTCAAATTTGAGTTAAATTATTATTACTTAACCTAGTTTGCTCTTCTTGCTAAATATCCCATAACATTTTCTTGAATTTTATGGAAAAGGCTTAGAGATATAAAGGTAGATTCCTAATTAACTAGAGTCACAAATTAGTAGCAGCACCAAGAATAGAATAGAAAACTGGGGATGAGCAGTTATTTGCTTTAACTATTATATGTCCTTTGTTGCCAGTGAAGAGCTTATTATGTTGCTAGGATACATTCTGGTCGCTGTTGAAGGGCATTGTTCTATGTACAATGAAGACACTTGGCTTGATTCATTGCCTTGGGTCTTAATAATCATGTTATTTCTTTTTCTAATTTACAAAATTTTATAATTCATTGTGGATGTTTTAGTCAATTATTATAAATTAGAAAGGTCCTATAGACTACAGAATTATTTCCTGCAGGCCCCTCTTTGGTGATTATAAATCCAGTTTCAGTTAATCTTGACAAGGATAAAGCAATTATCTCAAATTCATAGAAGACCTCACATTTCTGTCACGTTTTTCAAAGTTGTATAATAAATTCAGTATTGGTACTCAACTGTTGGATTATATCTTTTGCATTATACACATCCAATAGACATGGATAGATGTAGACATGTAGTATTTCTCTAAAGACTTAGCTCTTTAACTTTTTTAAAAAGATGTTTTTCTTTTGGTTGTGTTTGTTCCTCAGGAGAGAGGGAGAGACAGAAACAGTGAGAGGGAAAGTGAGAAATCACTCCTCAGGGGGGATGGTCATACCGCTATCCCTTCTCCTCTGTTGTCCTCTTGGGATCTTGGGCATGTATGCACATGTCCCTGGCATGAGTTTCAAGTCACTGGGTCTGGGACTCGAACCATGATCATGCTTGTGGGAGTTCAGTGATGTAACCTGTATGCCATCTGCTGGCCCCACTCATCAACTTTTAAAACACTTGGCATCTTAAACACCAAAGCAACAAAAATTGGTAAAGGAATACTTCCAAAGCCAACTGAGGGTAGGCTCCATGCATTCAGCCCTCCTCTCCGGTCCTGCTTTACTTATCTCCCTGAGATCCAGCTGCTGGTGTGGCTGGGTCCTGAACTTCTTGTGACCATGACCTTCCCTCACAGAACTGGCCTATGGCTCAGGGCCGTTCTGGGGGAGGGATGTATGTACATCCCTTTCACATTATCACGAGAGAAGTGGAACTAAATCGTAACCATACATTCCTCATTCTGTTCATCAATAAGCTAACCTTTATTGCAACCTTCAAGCAATGTTTGTAAAAACCAGATCCTTATATTTGTGACAGGGAATATGCATTGATCTTTAATTGATTTATGAATGTTTTGCTCTTATCATGGAAAATTTGAGCTTATGCTCACAGCATTGATCATTCTCTGCCTGGCCACCAGCAGAAAGATTTTCCCCATTGAAAATAATCTCATGTCTTCTGCTAGACCTCCATTTGTGGTCTTTGGAATCAGTAAATGTTACAGGCAAGCCCTCTGATTTGGAGCTCCCCCAGAACACTAACATTGCAATTCTTTTCTTGCATACAAATTCTAATGCTGATCTGTTCTGTAATCAGACTTTATTGAAGACTAATGCAGCTTTGTTTATGATGCTTTTAAAAACGTAGCATTAACTTATTTTTATCTATCCATTTCTCCATTTCTTAGGCAATGAACAGTAGGTAGATTTTTTTTTCTCCCTGTAGAGCTTAAGGATAGAATTTTCCAAACCTGTATAAGCATTAGTGCCATTTAAAATCCAAAATGTGAAAGGGTCAACATAATTAACATGGAGTAACAACATTCACTTCATAGCGTTTTGAAACTGACATATCATACACAGTTGAACTGCTCCTCAGTTTGGTAACATTAATAAACAAGTGCTTGTAATTTAAGAGTAATTATGAATCAATCCATGTGTGATTTTCTAATGAAGTCAAATAAAGAAATCAGCAGTTGGGAAGCATTCTTTAGTTCTTAATTAGGAAACTAGCAGCAAATTTAATGCTGTTAAACTTAATTTCCATCATGTTCTTTCTATTGTATTGCTCTGATGTAATGCTATAATAAAGTCATTGCATTTAGAGAATGCCCAGGTTGACAATGTGGTATGTAGAGCTATGAAATCTTTTTCTCTGCCACTTTCAGAAGCAGTACTATTAATCATGGAATATAGTTATACTTGGCAGAAATATAATGTTTTGAGGTCTTTGGGTAGAAAGTGCTACAGAAAACTATAGCATACTTCACTCTGTAAGGAAGACATGTGGCAAGTATTGTTGGATTCATTTTACCTCTAGAGGCATTTGAGGATGGAACAGAAATACTCAAAGCCACACTGTAAGATAGGAAGAGAATGTAGGTATTGATTCTTCACACTTAGAATACCATGTTGATCAACAACACTGAGTTTCTTCTTGCTGAAATATGGAGAACACCCTCTTGACAATGTCTAGGATCCCAGAAGACAGAGGTTAAAAGCAAAAGTGTATAAGGTTTGGTCTGATTGAATGTAAGTGGGTTTTCAATGGAAGAGATAGGATTTGGATCAGGCAAAGTTCAGGTGATGGTACTCTAGGTTTGGTGGGCCAAGAATTTACACCTTATGTTGAGGCAAGAATTTTCTAGAACACATAGTAGGAGCATGTTGATCTAAAAGCCACGGTTTTCAGTCCTGATAATTCAGCTATGGGAGTATAGCCCCACAGGATCCCAATTGGATGAGTTCAGAATTTATCTGTCTATCGAATTGTCAATCTGTTCATCCATTTATCCATCCACTCACATGACCAAAGTGTCTTAAGCACTTCCTATTTGTCATGTGCTGTGGCAATGCCAGGAATACAGAAATGAGTAACAGTTTTTTTCCCCCTGTAATAGCCTACTAGAGACTACAGAAACCTTAAAATATGGTGAAAATAACAAGCGATACAGTGGTAAAAGTTCAGATGGGAAGAGATAAGATAGGAAAGTTAGGTTGTTGCCCAGTTTTAAAGGACTTCAAATTTAATTTTTGGAGGCTCCAACTCTATTTGGTCAGTCAGGCATTTTCAATCTTGGCTGCACTTTAGCATCACATGGAGATTAAAAAAATAAAATTTTGGCTTTACCCAAAACAATGAATGTTAGAATCTCTCTGGAACAAGGACTGGACATTTGATGTCCTGGTAAAACTACTATGTGACCAGAATGGAAGTCTACTAAAGTCATTGGGGGTACAATAAAGCTTTCAATGATGGCAATGACAAAAATCTGAAATGTATACAAATGTTGGAGGACTGGAACAACTAGAAACAGAAACTGTTGGGAAGATTCTTGCAATACTCAAGGTGAGGGCCTGAACAAAGGCAGCTAAATAAACAGACATTGTCAAGAGACATTTTGGAGCTGTTTGAGGGTTGTTTGAGTTATAGCACCCTTTCACTTTGATCATAACAGTATTCCAGCTACTCTTCCTAATCTAGGATTATTCTCAAGGAGCCCAGAGAAGCCATGACTACAAATATTAGTCTTGCTCTAAGAGACTAGTTTGATCTAGTGATTGTGTGATGCTCTCTAAATCCTGACCCTGGCATAGCATCATGTGCTATACAGTAGAGTCTTCTTGTCTTTGTTAAAGTTAAACTTAGACATTCTTTTCTGTTGACTCTGAGTCTTTGAGAGATACTTCTACTTTTAACCAATTACTTTCCTAAGAATGTTTAAACCCACCTGTAAGCTGTAAGCCCCTGCTTTCAGATGGTCCACCTTTTTGGGCCAGGCCAATGTAAAGGTCCCATATGTTGATTTATAATTTAGTTGTGTCTCTTGCTCTCAGAACTGAATAAAACAGCTGCTGCATCTAAGTACCCTGAACACTTTATCCGGGCTACCAAGTTTTATGTTTCTAGCTCTCGGTCACTCATATTTGTGCTTAGAATAAACCTTTCTAATCATTTCTATAGAGCTTGATTATTTCTCTGGACAATCACACTTTCTAGCAAGAACATGTAGCAAGTTTCCAAAAGATAAATGAGCTTAATTAAACATTGAAGTTTTATTTGACATTTAATAAGTTCACAAAAGTGTAGTAGATGGTAAAATTAGTCTTACAAGATGTGATGTGGTTTTGTGGAAA
>NW_006200742.1:1863776-1891151 GCF_000334495.1 Tupaia belangeri chinensis | reverse complement strand
GGAGAAGAGTGTAGTTCTTGGGAGTCAAGGAAACAGGGCTTAAGCCTTGAATTTGCCTTGGATGATGACCTGAGCTAAATCAATTTCAAACTGCTCTTATGCTTAGTATAACAAAGAATGTGACTTCTGCTCTGCAGTCCTCCCAGGGATGTTCTAAGCATTAGATAAGATAATCGCTGTGAAAGGATGTTGAACATTAAAAAGAAGTTGGGTAACACTTGGGTCTAGGGAAACTCTTTATAGCAAACACATAAAGAGATTCTTGTGATTGAGATATTATAGCTGCCACTACTCTAGACATTAGGAAAAGGTTCCCGTAAAGGTTTGATCCTTAGCCTAGCTACCTTTGTCTTTGGGCCCATAGCTCCTGTCTTTCATATCTATGTTGCCTATCTCCTGAAAGATAGGATAGTGCAAAGGATAGCAGGCAGTCTTTTGGCATGGCAAGTGTTGCAGAGGTAAGTAACCCTTATTCTGTGTGAGATACTTGCTAATAGTTTCTTGCATTATCCAATCTTCACAACCAAAATAATAATTTCTAATACACAAATTCTATAGTTCTGTGCTATTGACCATATCAAGATATAGTTCAATAACCCCATAAAATAAGCTAACTCATTCCCTATGCAGCAGTTGGAGAGATTCATGAAAATGAGATTTATTCAATTGTCATAATGTTCCTCTAAGTGTGAATTATTTAATCCTCACAACAATCCTATAAATCACACATTATTATGAGGTCCATTATACAATTGAGTAAATGGAGGATTTTTTTTTCTCCTTAAGTTCTAGTTTATCCTGCAGAACTAGGTTCCCACTGTCTTTTATACCATTTCAAAGTCCTTACCCTGATCACTTTTTTGGTACTCTGCCCAGATCATAAAATTTTCCCTCCACTACTATAGCTTTCTTGGTGTATAGACTCCTCCAATTAGCCTTCCTTAAGCTTATTCTACTTTATAGTCATATACAAACTACTTTATAGAGTTTTCTGGATATTTACAACACCTTTGGCTTAGAAATGGATTGCTCGCTCAGGCATCCTGGCTAGTTCAGTTTAGGGTATTTTCTTTTTCTCCTCCATACAATTTCTCTACCTCTGTTATTTCATCAAGGCTTTGCCTAGCTTTATAGTTCAATTCCACCTTAGAAAGGCACACATCTTTTTTTTTTTTTTTTAGAGGTTTTTGCTATAGGGCACGTGCACTCGCCAGACAGAGAGAGACGGAGAGACAGAAAGAGAGAAATCACCCCCCACGGGGGATGACCACCCCGCAATCTTTTCTCCTCCTTTCTCCTCTCAGGATCTTGGGCACGCACGCACACGCGCCCGGTGTGAGTTTTAAGCCACTGGATCTGGGACGCGAACAGCAGTCAACTACATGGGAGTCCAGCGACATAGCCATTATGCTAACTGGTCCCAGAAAGGCACAACATCTTAACATCTAGACCTATTCAACAGCAATGTTACTATTTTTTGCAGCCCTCAACACAATGCAAAGCAATCGTATATCTGAAAGACAGTTACACGATTACAAAATATGATGGCTAATTTTGTATGTCAACTTTACTTGACCATGGAGCACTCAGATATTTGGTCAAACATTATTTTGTGTGTATCTTTAAGGATATTCCAGGATAAAATTAGCATCTGAATCTGTTGACTAAGTAAAGCAGATTCATTTGAAGACATGGAGAGAACAAAGAGGCAAAGTAAGAGAGAATTCTTTCTGCCTGACTGCCATTGATGTGGGACATAGTTCCTCCTCTCTCCCATCTTATTTTTTTTTGAGACAGATTTTTTTGTTATAAGATATGTGTGTTCAACAGAGATACAGAAAGCAAGAAATCACTCTCCAGGGAGAATGGCCATGCCACAATTTCTTCTCCATTCTCCTTTCAGGATTTTGGGCATGCACACACATGTGCCTGGTGTGAATTTCAAGCTAGTAGGTCTGGGACTGGAACTGGAGTTGGCCATGTGAGAATCCAGCAATGTAACCATTATGTCATCTGCTGGTTTCCCTGTCTTTAATCTTGAACTGAAATATCAACTCTTTCTAGGTCTAAAGCTTTGAACTAGAATCACACTAGCATCTATTTTGGGTCTCCAGCTTGCCAACTACAGATCCATAACTGTGTGAACCAATTCCTTTTAATAAATTAATCTTTCTCTCACTCTCTCTGTACACACATACACATATGCACGTCCTATTTATTCTGTTTCTCTGAAGAACCTTGACTAATACATGAAACATTAGTATTTCCCATTTTTATGGCTCTCTCACACTGATGTGTAGGAAATTAGGTGGCCTATTTTGTGGGACTACTATACTATGTTTCTCCATGGTCAATAGCAGAAGGCAGCAGAAGTCTTGCATTAGATATAATTCTTTTGGCTTCAATTTAGTTAATCTTGTTTTCAAATGTTAAAAATCTCACTCTATTTGGCAAAAAGATAAATTTACTAGCTCATAAAATCCAATAAATAGTTGAGCAATTCTCGTTTAGACTGACTGTCTGTGCATAATGGGGAAAATGACTGTCCACAAATGCCACATTTTACATCTCATGGTATCTATCCTCAGTGAAGGATTTCCCATCACAAAAGGCAAGATTCTAGGAAAAGACTAACTGGCCCAGGTTAGTAGTGCAGGGGCTCATTTATGTGCTGATCAACTGTGTCTAGGGAGATAGAATCCTATAAGAACATGGTAGCTTCAAAACATCATTTTCGGCTGTCTGAGAGAGTACTCGTCTAGACCCTTGTCACATGGCTCATTGCCCTTGTAGGATAGAGAGTTGGCACCAAGTGAGACACCACCCAGACTTCCATTACATGAGTTGTAGGAGAGAGAATCACTTGGAAACCTTCAGGCTATCACAGGCTCAGGATTACAGCTTGGATTTTTTGACTGGCTTCACATGAGGCTCTCAGAGTTAACCTGTCATACCTCAGGGCACAGGTTATCTCAGTCCTTGCCAGAAGTCTAAGAAAATTTTGTCAACCATTACAGAAGATAAGCATCTCATATTATGGGGTTGCTGTCTACCCCCACACTTTTCCTTCTCTTAAATCCTTCCCTGTGTTCTTTGGATCTAATATTTGAACAACAGATTCTATTTGTATGTGAATACACTCTTATCTCTATGCCTTAACTGAAACTTAATTTCTTCCTACCTCATATTGTTTTCCCTGGAATCCTCTTCCAGGGAAGGGTTTCTTCTTTTTTTTCTTCTCATGCTCCATGAGAGGTTGTAAATATCTTCTTTGCTGCTCATTATCATATTCAAATAATTTCCCTTGCTTACTTATTCAAAGCCTCAAGCTCCTTTTACCTTCAGCTACACCACCCATTGCCCCTTCCTGAAGCTGTCTTCTGTTTGCCTGATCACTTCATTGTTGAAGACTGGCTCCCTTTTCACTGTTTCTACCTCCATTTATACTCCTTCCTATCTTTCTCCTTCCCAAATTATGTTACATAAACATTTATTTTTTTTATTTGCATTGTCATCATCTAAGCCCAAGTCATCAGTATTTCTTGCCTGGACTATTGCACAAGTTTTGTTTGTTTGTTTTTAATTTATCAGAGGGTACAAGAGCTTGCTGGAGAGAGACAGAGAGACACATAAGGAAAGTGAAAAAACACCTCCTATGAATCATGGTTAAGTCTATCCCTTCTCCATTTCTCTTTGAGAATCCAGTATGCATGCAAATGGGCTTGGCATGTTTATCATCCCATGGAGTCTGGGATTTGAACCTTATAGATGTGTTGCAGGATAGCTTCTCTGATGATATCCAGGTTCTTGGTGTTTTGGACTGTTAGAGGATATTGGCTTGAGAAAGCCTTCGTACTCCTGCTTTAGCTTCCCTAAGCAAACTGAGACCTCACTAGAAAGCTATTTCCTTAGTAAAGCTGCTATGTTACAACCAATCAAGCAGCTGGCTTTTAGTCATTCACAGGAATCCTGACTTTTAACCTGTGTTAACATAGACAGACTTCAAGATGTAACCAATCCAATTATTTCTCTCTACCTTATTCCTCCACTTTTGTTTTTGTACATCATTTTTCCTTTCCTGTATACATCATTTTCCCTTTCCAAAACTTAAATACCACTTGACCATGAGGCTACCTGGAGTTGCTCAGAAGTCATTCTGGGAAACTGCCTGATTTGAACTGTGTTTATTTTTGCTCAATTAAACTCCACTAAATTAAATTGTCTGAAGTTTTTCTCTTTACAGGACCAAGAATTCAAATATACTAATAGCGAAAGGAAAAGGAAATTTATTAAGTTAAAGCAAAAGTACACTCCTGAAAGGTAGGAGTGTGTCTGAGCAGACAGAGTGGCTCAAAGGTCCCAGCAGTTACATGTCGTGAGGTTTATAATTGTTTAAATCTAGATCATGTCAGTTGATCATTGGCTGGACCCACTGATTGTTCTTATCTCCTTGGCTCTATCAAATGTGGCTTAATCAGTTAGAAATCCCCTACTAATCTCCTGCTTATATTACCTTGGGTGGGGAATTTTCTGCCTCAATCCAGTTTTTCTATCTAGCCACATAGACAGATGCTCTAGCCCCTTACTCATTTCCATTTCCTAGGTTTCTCCTCTCTCCGTCGGCAGTGTGAGATCCAGCCACCTTAACCACCAGGCCAGTGATAGTTTTCTAAATGACCTTCCTAAGTACATTTTTGACCTAGTAGCTAGAATAATCTTTTAAAAATGAAAATCAGTTCAAGTCACCATTTTGCCTCCACCTAGTACACCTGTAGCCTTTCAATGGCTATTCAAAAGTAAAGCTTTTTACCATAGGCTTCAAAGCCTTCAGTGGTTTGACTTGTACCAGACTCCCCAGCTTTATCCCACTTCTCACCACCTCCTAGTCACATTAATCTTACTTTCCTTGAGGAAGATAAGTTCTTTTATTCCTCCTGACCTTGGGTATGCTTTTGCCTAAGCCTAGAACATTCTTTCCACTGAATTTATACCACATTGCCTTCATGGATTGGGCACTTTTCATCTTTTATTTCTAAACTTTAATGCTGCTCTTTAGAGATGTCTGCTGCAGCCAATCTATTGAAAGTGGCTGTGGCTTTTCCCTCCCCTGTCACTCTTCTCTATCTTCTTATTTTCCTTAAATACTTTATAGCAACTCTCACAAACTATAATTATCTTAATTAATGTAAGATCCATGAAGAAAGATACATTTGTCTTGTTTTCAGTTCTGCATTACCTTCCAGCCCTCCTGAAATAGAATGAGATTGTGATGGTTAATTCTGGATGTCAACTTGACTGGATTGAAGAACATGTGGATGGTTTATGAAGCATTGTTTCTAGGTGTGTCTATGAGAGTGTTGTAGACAATTTGGCACGTATTGTCATGTGAGTCGGTGAGCTGATGGCATATCTGCCTTTAGAGTGGATGTGCACTTTCAAATCTGCTAGAAGAATGGGAGGGACAAAAAGAAGAACTGGGGTTTCTATTTCTCCTTCTCTTTCCCCTCCCCTAGACCCTTCCTTCCAGAGCATAATATCTGTTTAACTCCCATACATCTACCTTCTCCATCCTTGCCCTGCATGCTGATCTTGTTAAGCTTATTACTGCTGGGTCTTGATCCCTCCTGCTGGGTCTTGATCCCTGTATGCCTCAGACAGAGAGACTCCATGTTCTTTACTTTGGACTCTGGACTCATACCAGTGTCCTCCTGAGGGCCCCCTTTGGCCTCGGACTGGAACTGCACCAGTCCTTGGCCACCTATTTTCCACATAAAGTCGTTGAGTCATTCAACAATCACTGTAGGATATTTTATTACAGTTTTAATGACAAAAGAAAAATACAGGTGAAATACTTTAAAAATAAATGTTTATTATATAGATATTTATTAGGCAATCTTTATGTGCTGGATATTCTGCTAAGCTCCTTGGAAAATGGGGGGAGTAGGTCAGCCCCAGACTATAGCAGTTAAGCCCTGTGCACTGGAAGCCAAACACCAGGTCTGAGACTCAAAATGCAAGGTTGTCTATATGGGATCCAGCCACCTTAATCACCAGCCAATGCACTGGTCTAAATTTCTTCCTAACTTAAGGAATACTTAGAGCTTGTTTCCTTAATTTTGCTAACATTTTCATTAATATTTTCCTATATTCTGGTTCTCACTCATGACCTGCCTTGTAGGCCTATAATGAATTGCTCAACACTTCAGAATTAACCTCACTCACAAATATGTATGCTGTTTTTCTAACATATACAAGATAAGAATGATCTACGTTCAGGAATTGTATATACACAGGTGATCAAAATGCTTTATTTGTAATCATTTCATTGAGTTCCT
This sequence comes from Tupaia belangeri chinensis, assembly GCF_000334495.1. Lineage (NCBI taxonomy): Eukaryota > Metazoa > Chordata > Mammalia > Scandentia > Tupaiidae > Tupaia > Tupaia belangeri. Next base: position 1,884,816 of record NW_006200742.1, on the reverse strand, counting down.
ACATTAAAATAAACAATTTCACTGGTCTCAGATAAACTAATTAAACATGTAACTTTATTGGAAGCAATTGTGAGTTTGGGAAGAGACAAAAGAAATAGAAAATTGGGTAATTTCAAATATATAACACCTTGATCCTTTGTGTTATTGAAGTTTCTCCTTAACCTTCTGTGGTAGGAAAACTTGTCTAGAAATCTGATTACTCTTGTGTCCAAAACCTGCCAGGTATACAATCCATTCAGAACATTATTTGCAATTTGATTGCTGAGCAATTGATCAGTTCCATTCAGGGATGAGCCTTTCTGTTTCCAAGACAACAAAGAGTTGGACTTTAAAAATATTGATTTACTTGCTTTGGCTATCCTAGTGGTGAAATTAGATTGATAGACCATGATCTGACATTGACGGTTCTTTATTAGTCTTGGTCTTCCCATTTCAGGGATGCTGGACACAATCTCTAAACCTTCACAGACAAGGTGAGTCCTTTCTTCTGATCATCTTTATGGAGAAGGGATCTTAATTCTAATGTAATTTCCTTTCTCCAACTTCAGGATCTGAAAAATTGGCCATAAAATAGACCTTAGGGAGTAAAAATGTTCTGTCTTTCGGCTACTCTTTATCATCAATTCCTATACAGTTGCCTTTTAAAAAAATGACCTGACTGCAAAAAACAATTACTCAAGGAGACACCTGATTCTATCTCCTTTCTACTCTTGACCAACCATGCGATATATTTCCAAAGAGTCCATCAGTCCATAGCTATTTTCTTGAATGTTCTCTCAAGCATTCAACATTTGCACCAAGTAAAGTGTCAGGTTCTTCTTAAACTGTCCTTCCACTTTTACAGTTAGGCTGACTTGGGAGATTGTTCTTGATTATTTCCTGCTTTAGGTGGTCATGGCATCTCTTCCATTCCTTGTAGGTGACAGTATATACATCACTCAACAATCAGTGAGTCTATTGTTTGGGGAAGGAAGGAGGTCATGATCCCAAGAAATAGTTCATCCAGTAGCAAATAGAAGTACGTTGTATCGGTGATAATACGTCTACCAGGATGAAGATAAGAGGTCTGGTTCCTAATCTGTGAATTTAATTATGACAAAAGCCTGGGGGAATTATATTAAATAAAATCAAAGTTATATATTAATAAATTATGTCCGATAAAATAATATAATTTTGTGAAATTAAGATTTTCCTCAAAAAGCTGGTTCTATAGGTGGAACTAAATCAAATTGGGTCAGCTCTATTGCCCAGTGGTTGAAGGAGTCAGATCCCATATGGCTGGCTGTGGTGGCCTGAAAAACACACTATGTGCCTGTTTGTACATGTGACCCCCCCAAATCCCAACAGGATGAATAACTGGAAGAGAAAGGACTACAATATGACCATGTCCCATTCAGAGGTGCTTTCTTTTTCTTTTTTATTTTAGGTGGGTTTTTGCCATAGGGCATGTGTGCTTGCCAATGAGGAAGAGAGAGAGAGAGACAGACAGACAGACAGACAGACTGAAAGTGAGAAATTATCCCCCAGGGGACAGCCACACTGCAATCCTTTCTCCTCTATTTTCCACTTGGGATCTTGGGTGTGCATGCACACATGCCTGGCATGATTTTCAAGCTGTCAGATTCAGGGACTTGAACCACAGTCAACTATGTAAGCACTTTGACTATGCCACCTGCTGGCTCCCAACTCAGCAAACACTTCTTGACTACTGATGCTATACTTGCTATTGTGATAGGTATTGTGAAGGCAAATCCCAGGCCTCAGAGATTTATAGTCTTCTGGGAAGAAATCTATTTACATAATAGTATTATCCTTGCTGTAATGGAGGAAAGCTCAGGGTACTTTGGGAACAGAGGAAAGTGTGGGAACACCTAACTTTTGAAGAAGGAGAGATTTATCAGACTTCAAGAAGCAGATAATTTGACTCTTGTACTTGATCTCAAAGGGGGAGTAAGAGTTGCTTATACTTAAAAAAGTATTAGAAGAGACTCCAGGTCCAAGCAAAATATATGCAAAAGCACAGAGATAGTGAAGAGCATAAATTTTGTTTGTTTGTTTTGTTTTTGGTCTTCTTTTTTAGGTTTTTGCCTGGAGAATGGTAAATCCTTGGGGAAGGAAGGTTTCAGGCTGATGTTCCCGTAAAGTTATGAATGGGAAAGGTCGCTGTGATGTGAAATTTAAAACAAACAAACAAACAAAAAACCCAACTTTTAGGGAAGAGGTTAAATTTGAGTTTAACCTTGAAAATGGCCCTGAGGATGGTAAAAGAGATGAGCGAATAGACATTCTAGATGGGGACATTAATCATCAGAGCCACACTTCTCAAAGCTTCTGCTGTCCTATCACATGTTGAAAATGTGAGTATTCCTGTTGAATGTAAATGCCAGCTTCTCAAATACCACAACACAGCCCACTGATAAGACAGAGCTTAGTTTATTATTTACCATTGCTACAGAACTCTGATAGTATCTTGGAAGGGAAAGATAAGGAATTTACTGCAAGTTACAATTTTGGTTTATGGCAAGTACTTCAGTGTGGGTCTTAAGTGGGATTGGGTAAAGATCATGATATAACAGTCCAGGATTGGAGGAAACAGCCAAGCAAGGATTTTAAGGCAATTCAATAATCTTAGGGCTCACACTGCTGATATTTTCCACCAAAGAGTTAATGGATCTTATGGGAAGTTTCTATAAAGAACAATCAAATCATTTATCCATTTAAGAGATGCCTGGGAAAGTAAGTAGTGCTAATGTAGTGGAATAACAAATCATGTGAATATGGACAGTAAGATCTGGTTTCCATTCTTAGCGTCCCAACCAAGATCAATTTGTTTTCATTTCACAGCACACACGGCATATGTAGATGAAGCAGTTCATGAAGGTGATCAGTAAATAATTCTGATCAGCTCTGGCCCTGATCTAGCCAATCAGAGGGCAGGAGAGAGACATTACTTGGCATACCTGGAACTCTTCTTGTGGGCCAAGTGGCCAGCATACTGGTTTAGTGTCTGTCCTAGAGAAAGGGATAAATACAAGAATCCTTGTAGTAGTATTGTTTTTAAGAATTTAAGGTTGGAAAAAATCTCAACATTCATCAACAGGAGAAATCATAAAGTGTAGCATATTCAAATAAAATGGGATATTGTATAATAGTGAAGAAGAATGAGTTACAACTACAGATGTCAGCATATAACTCATAAATACAACCTCAGGGGAAGAAAGCAAGTTGCCAAAGAACATATGCGGTATTATAACCTTTAGGTACACAAAACACTTTTATAATGTTGGATGGCAGACACTTATAAAAAAGTATAAAGAAATGCCTGTGACAGATAGCAGACTAGATAGTGGTATATAAGGGACTTCAACTGCAATGGTAATGCTGATTTTAATGCCAGGCGATAATTTGATGTGTGTCCATTATATCTTATTATTTTTAAGGAGATTTTTGCCATAGGAGATGTGTGCTCACCCATCAGAGACACAGAGAGATAAACAGAAAATGAAAACCACCCCCACTCCCCAGAGATGGCCATGCCACAGTCCCTTCTCCTTAATTCTCCTCTTGGGATTTTGGGCATGCATGCACATGTGCCTGGTATGAGTTTCAAGCCACCAGTTCCTGGATTAGAACCATGGTCGACCACATGGGAGTCCAGCATCTTAACCACTATGCCACCTGCTGGCCCATGTATTCTATTTTTATACCTTTTGGATAAAAGGTATAAAATATTTCCTAGTAATTTTTCAAGTATTAAAAAAATTAAAAGACAGAAAGACTTAGATTAAGTGAATGACTTCTCTAAAGCCAAACAAATCAGAGAGGGCTCTGGGTTTTAGCTCTTCAGGGGAAAAGTACCACAAGTCCATAGACTGTAGTGATGATCAAGAGTGCGTGTATGTATGTATATGTATGAAAGAGAAAAAGAGAAATGGTTGAGTTTCTGTCAACCTAATTGGGCTAAGAAATGCCTGGATAGACATTACTTCTAGAAGTGTTTCTGGAAGAGGTTAGCATTTGAATCAATGGATTGAGTAAAGATTTGTTTTCAACAGTGTATGTGGGCCAAGTCTAATCTCCATTCTCTCTCAGGATTTTGGGCACACATGCACACATGTCTGGAATGAGTTTCAGGCCTCCAAGTCTGGGACTCCAACCACGGTTGGCCATATGGGAGTCCAGCGATGAAACTATTATACCATCTGCTGGTCTTTTGAGGGTCAGAATAGAACAAAAGGAAGAGGAAAGACCTCTTTAAGCTAGAATATTTCACTCTCGAGCTGAGACATTCATCTTATACAACTCTTGGACATCAGCGCTCCTGATTCTTGCCATTAGACTACAATACTTAACCCATTAGCTCCCCTGTTCTCAGGCCTTGGATTTAGACTGGATTACAGCATCAGATGTCTTGCGTCACCAGCTTGCAGAAAGCATATTGTGGGATTTCTTGGCTTCCATCATCACATGGGCAAATATTCATAATTAATCTATCTATATCTTTATGTTTTTTATCTATATATATTTATGCATATGCATTGGTTAATGATGGAGATGTACTCTGAGAAAGGGATTGTTATATGATTTTGTCATTGTACAAACATTATTGAGTGTACTTAGACAAACTTAGCTGGTATAGCCAATTATACATCTAGATTATATGATATAATTTGTTGTTTGTAGGTTACAAACCTGTACAGCATGTTACTCTACTAAATACTGCAACAATTGTAACACAATGGTAAGTGTTTGTGTATCTAAACATAGGAAAGGTATAGTCAAAATATCAAATAAAAATGACGCACCTGTATAGGGTACTTTACGTAAATGGAGTTTGTGGGCCTGGAAGTTGTTTTGGTGAGTCAGTGAAAGAGTGATGAGTGAATGTGAAGGTCTAGGGCATTATTGTACCCTACTGTAGACTTTATAAACATTGTACAATTAAGCTACACTAAAGTTACAAAAATTTATTTTTCTTTCTTCAATACTAAATTAACCTTAGCTTACTGTAACTTTTTTACTTTACAGATGTTTTACTTTTTTAAAACTTTATGAGTCTTGTAAGAACACTTAGCTTAAAACACAAACACAGTCAACAATTGCATGAAAATATGTTCTTTTTAAAAATAATTTTTTATTTAAATTTATTTATTTACTTATTTATTTTAATTTGACCAGAGAGGGACAGAGGAGAGAGCGGGAGAGAGAAAGAGGAAGTGAGAAAGCAAGCCTCCAGGTCTGAGACTTGAACCGTGGTTGCCCATATGAAAGTCCAGAGCCTTTAACCACACCACCTGCTGACCCCCTTACTCTTCTTTTATAAACTTTTTCCTATTTAAATTTTATTTATTTACTTTAAGAATTATTTTACTTAACTTTATTATTTTTTTTTTTTTAAATTTGACCAGAGAGGGACACACACACACACACATACACACACACACACACACACACACACACACACACACACAGAGAGAGAGAGAGAGAGAGAGAGAGAGAGAGAAAGAGAGAGAGAGAGGAAAGAAAGAGAAAGTGAGAAAGCAAGCCCCAGGTTCGGACTTGAACTACAGTTGTTCATGTGGGAGTCCTGTGTCCCTAACCACCATGCTACCTGCCGACCCCTTATTTATTTATTTTTTTACCTCTTAGATGTTATTGTTAAAAACTAAGGCACACACATTAGCCTAGGTCTCCATAAGGTCAAGGTCATTGATATAACTGTTTTTCACCTCCATTTCTGTCTCACTGAAAAGTCTTCAGGGGCAGTAACATGCATGGAACTGTCATCTATGGTAACAATGTCTTCTTCTGGACACCTCCTGAAGGACTTGCCTGAGATTTCTTGAGGAGGTGTCACTTTTCAAAAACATGTCCATAGTGCTTTGCTTGGTTCATTTAAATTTCTCATGATGGATTTGCTTATAAGCAGCTAGTGCACTATGAATATTCCTCTCTATTAATGAGACTTTTTGGGGGACCAATAAGTGGCATGGTGGTTAAGGCACTGGACTCTCACATGGTTGACTGCAGTTTGAGTTCTGGACTTGGTGGCTTGTTTTCTCACTTTTCCTCTCTCTCTCTCTTTGTCTGTCTCTTGCAGGTAAGCTCGTGTGCTGTGTAATGAATTAAAAAGTAATAATAATGGTAATGATAAATAAAAATAAATATTTATTAAATAAAAGCTTTATGTGTCAGGTTACATGTTTTTAAACATCAGAAAATATTCTCAAACTTCTATATTTTCCATGAGCAAGAGAAAAAGAGATAGAGAGAGAGAGAGGCATCCTAACAGAATCTTGGTGCCACAATCCACCTTCAACCTCAGCCAACCCCAAATCATTGGTATGCATGTGCCAGCATGTTTAGGAAGTTCTTCCAATACAAACTCTCAACCTTCCCATGTAGCTCAGTCTCACAGAGCATGGCATGTTACTATTGCACTATCATCTAGCCACTTTTCTAAACTTTTTAAGGAGCTTTTTGACATTCAAAAATTTCTGCTAAACTTTTACTGTGAATTTGTTTGAAAGTTATTTTTCTTTTCTTTAAGTTTCCTTTTTTTCTCTCTCTTTTATTTACTTATTTTTAGTTTGCTATAGTGTGTGTGCACACATGAGAGAGAGAGAGAGACAGGGAGAGAGAGAGAGAGAGAGAGAGAGAGATCACCCCCCCCTTCCACCAGGGGAATGGCCATGCCTCAGTCTCTTCCCTTCCATTCTCTTCTCAGGATTTAGGGCACACATGCACATGACCCAGTGTGGTTTTCAAGTCGCTGGGTCTGAGACTCAAACAGCATGGTCAATCAAGTGCAATCCAGCTGTCTTAACCTCTGCAACACCTGCTGGTCCCTGTTTGCTTCTTCAGCTATGTTTTGCTGTTCCTGTTTCCACTTCACTTCATCAGTCAATTCCTGCCCTAGGAGCTCCTCAATGTCATCTTCATTCACACCCAAGTTTAAGTTATAGCAATCTCAACCACGACTTTGATGGTTTCTGCAACCTCCTCTTCTTCGTAAATCCTTTGAAGTCATAGCCAAATTTCCTGAGTGTCTTCCAGGGACCAACCATTGGTGACATTGCCTCAAGACAAAGGAAGTTTAGTTACAGATGTAATCTTTCCATAATTGCTTTCAGTATGTTAAGGTGGCTTCCTCAGGTACAGCAATAGCTTAGACAAAAGTACTCTTTAGCAATAGGTCTTAAAAATTTGTATAACTGTCTGGTTGGATCAAAGAGATGGTGTCAGAGAGAGAAACAGCACTTTGACAATGAGGTTAAGACCACCAATTAAAGAAGGATATATAGGGTAGGAACATTATCAACCATAAACAAATTCTTGAAAGATATGTTATTCTCCAGATAGTACTTCTCCATTTTGCTGGCATAGCAATTCAGGAGAGCACTTTGAAAGAGAAGCTGGGTCATCCATGACTTCTTATGCTCTTGAAGTACACTGGCAGTGTGTACTCATTGATATACTTGAAGGCCCTGAAGTATTTTCTGTACCAGATCACAAAGGGTTTCAATTTGTAGCCTGCAACATTGTCCTCAAGCAAGAGGGTTATTCTGTCTTTAAAAGTCTTGAAACTTGGCCTTGACTTACTTGACCTGCTTATGGATGAAAGTCCTTTCAGGCATCTGTTTCCAGAATTAGGAGGTTTTATCCATATTGAAGATTTGCTCTGGCAAGTGACTTCCCTCCACAATTAGCTTAACTACAGTTTCCAAAAATTCTTCAGCTGCCTTCATATCAGCACTCACAGATTCACCCCTTACTGTATAAAAAATAGTGATTCTTGAATTATTAAAATTACCCAGCATTAGCAGTAAATTTACCATTGTAATAGGTTCCAGCCTTTTCTTCACATATTGCAAACATGTTTTTTCTTTGGTTGTGATGGTTATGGGCTGAAAGGGATACACTCTGTGTATGGTCTTTAATCCGGGTCATTAGAAGTTTCTCTGTATCTAATATAGGTCTGCCACAGCTGTATATCCCCCCTAAATTCACGTGTTGGCACTTGATTGTATTGTAAAGGTTTTAAGTGAAAACTTAATTTCTTTATGATGTCCCAGACTAAGGTCTTTGACTATGATACAAGGTCATAAGGGCAGAGGCCCTGTGATTGAGTTTTGGGGCTATGACAGAAAAAGGAGACCAGAACAGACGTAAACTTATGGACAGCTGCTCTGCTCAAGATCTTGCCCCCTGCCATTTTACGACTCCTTTAGACCTTCCATGTGGCCGGAATAGTGAGTTGAACAAACCTCTATTCTCTTAAATTTACCCAGCCTCAGATAGCTCTGTAAGCAATGTAATAATGGACTAAGATAAGATTCTTCCCCAATTTTTGTTAGTCTTACTTCCTTTAATGAAGAAGATCCTTCAACAGCTTCTTTCACTTTGGTCTTGTTCTTCAAGATTGTAGCTATGGTGAAAAGAGACATAACTGATTGGCACGCAATAACCATCAGTGATTTTCCACCTTTGTAGTTCATAATAACTTCAATTTCAGCGCTAGGTCAATCGCTCGATGTGGCCCTGTACTGGCAACATTAGCAGTGGATTTTGTGTGCTTAGGGACCATAATGATCAAAACAACACAAGATTAAATAAAGCACAAGAGAAAATGATGCAATCAAGAGACATAGGGAACATGAGATGTACGAGTCTCCTGCCAGTGTAACAGGGCATACATTTTTACAGGACACCTTTTATAAGTAGGAGAGCATGCTAATGATAGAAGCATAGTACTGTGAGTATGTAAGCCAGCAACTCATTTATCTTTGTTATCAAGTATTATGTACTGTATATAATTGTCTGGGCTATACTTTACATGACTGGCAACACAGGAAGTTTGTTTACATCGGTATCAACACAAACAAGTGAGTAATGTGCTGTGTTATAACATTATGATGTCTGCGGTGTCAATACATGATAGGAATTTTTCAGCTCCATTCTAATCTGATGAGACCATTGTTATATGTGTGGTTCACAGCTGACCAAAATGTCATGACACAGCATACAAACATATACACATACACACACACATATACACACATTCATACATACATATAAACACATATATACATATATACACTCACACACATACATATACACACATATATACATATATAGATAGATATTTCCAAATGGTTCTGTTCTCTGGAGAACTTTGACTAATGCATTTCATGTGTGCATGCATGTGTACATACTACTTGGACCCAGGATGAGGGAACATATCCATAGTGATTCAGTTGACATTGCTGCTAATCTGTCAGAGCCAGGTTTTCTTCTTTCTCTCTCTTTCTTTCTTTCTTTCTTTCTTTCTTTCTTTCTTTCTTTCTTCCTTTTTTTTTTTTGGAGAGGTTTTTGCTATAGGGTGCATGTGCTCGCCAGAAAGACAGAGACAGAGAGACAGGAAGTGAGAAATCACCCCCCAGGGAGGATGGCCACGCCGCAATCTCTTCTCCCCCATTATCCTCTCGGGATCTTGTGCACGCACCACATGCACCTGGCGTGAGTTTCAGTCACCGGGTTTGGGACTCGAACCACGATCGACTACATGGAAGTTCAGTGACATAGCCATTATGCCAACTGCTTGTCCCCAGAGCCAGGTGTTCTGTACCCACCTTTGATTATCTGCTACAGAGGTTGGTAGTTGGTGTCAGTCTCTGAGTACAGCCATCCTGAGACATAGCCAAATGGAGAGGGATTGGAAGGGAGATGTGAATCCTCTATTATTTTAGGGAACATTCTAATCTGGGAGCCTGGGGTTACAGGTTGCTGGAGTGCCAACTTCTCAAGCCAGAAATCAAGTTAGGATAACCATGGTCAGGCTTAAATGTAACATTTAATAATAAACATGAATAAAACAAGAAGAACCCCTGGGCCACATTTAAATTTTCTCTTAAATGTCCAGTAAAAATGCCTGCTGGATACCTATTGATTTAAAAAATGAATTTGGTAGTGTTTATCAATGGTATTTTAGTTCTATGAATCTACCACTTAACTTTCTACAGAATAACAAAGGAGGGATAAGTGAGTGTTCACGCAGAGGTTGGCTTACATCCCAATGTGACATGGAACCGGTGTGCGAAGGCTCCAGCAAGCTCCGTGTGATTGACAACACATGAACAAAGCAATTATTTTCGGTATCTCTACTTTGCAATTACCTTAAAATTTGAAAATGGATAATTAGTTTCTAATTCTTTAGTCAATATCAAGAAACCTCAGCGATTGAGCTAGTCTGAGCCTGACGGTATTATTCTGAGGCTTTTCAAATGCTTCAGTTAACCTTTCCTATGCTGAGTGACTTAGCTTAAAGTCTGAAGCATTTTTAACATTATTTCTATCACTCTGCAGCATGAGTTGGGTTTTTATTTTTAATTAATTAATTACTTTCAGTCTACCAACATTTTCAAAACTGTGGGTTAAATGGTTATTATTTCACTTCCACTGGCAGGTTATCTCAGATAGATTTGTCTATGGGCGTAGACAGAGGAGTCCAAGTGCTTTTTCTTTCCTTTCCTTTTCTTTCCTTTCCTTTCCTTTCCTTTCCTTTTCTTTTCTTTTCTTTTCTTTTCTTTTCTTTTCTTTTCTTTTCTTTTCTTTTTTAAATTGAAGTTTTTTTGTATTTATTTTATTTTGTATACAAACTTCTTTCACTGGGTGGATAACTTGGACAATCCATTCAAGGAATATAGAGCTTAGTCTAACTTGATGAAGCCTACGTCCTTCACATACCAACAGAAACACTGCCGGCACAACCCGGGGCGGTATTTCCGAATCAGACCATGCCAGTTTGAGCACACGTGGCAAGATCAAGAATTCTGGTCAAAATTTCATGGATAGCTCCAGTAGAGCTGCTGATGACCTGTCCTGTTTTCAGCAATGCAGCTAAAGAAACCAGGTGTTTTTGATGTTTATGAAGGAATGATCTTTTATTTGAAATCTTGGCCTAATTTTGCCCTGGTCTTTGTACACCAGGTGTTTATGATCCCAAAGGTACACATTGATGGTTTTGTGGAGGGAGATGCCTGGGTTCCTGGAAGTCAAGTAGCACACTGTGCAGAGTGCTGACCTCAAGGAAGGATGGTGGGTGTGAAGTCATGCCTCCCACTCAATGACTTGTGGATTTGTAACTGAGGACTGAAGGGACAAAAATGAAGAAATCTTCACAATATGGGATGTATGCAAATTTAAGGTGCTTTTGTGAAATGCTGGCTGTCCAATTATAGTTATCAAATAAAATTCATCCATAACATGAAGGCATTTTCTATAATGCTTGTTACTTAGAAGTTTGGGAATAGAGAGAGCATCAGTATTGCATAGTACATTTAAGAAATATTTCACTTGGAGGCTAACCTTGTAGTCCAATGGGTAAGAGAGCCAGATCTCAAATGTCTGACTGCAGTTTGAATGCTGGCCTTGGTGGTTTGAGAAACACCCTGAGCATGTGTGTATGCCTCAAATCCTGATGGGATAGAGACATGAAGAAGAGATTGTGGGACCAGCAGTTAGCGTAATGGCTATGTCGCTGGACTCCCACATAGTTGACCGTGGTTTGAGTCTCAGACATGGTGGCTTATACTCACGCTGGGTGCGTGTGCATGCATGCCCAAGATCCCGAGAGGAGAATGGAGGAGAAGGGATTGCAGCATGGCCATCCCCTCTGGGGAGTGATTTCTCACTTTCTGTCTCTCTGTCTCTCTCTCTCTGTTGAGCGCATGCGCCCTATAGCAAAAAAAAAAAAAAAAAAAAAAAAAAGAGATTGTGGCTTGTGGCATGACCCTACTCTGCTGGGTGAGTGTTGAGCTCCTCAACTCTCTGTCTCTTTTGGGTACACTCACCCTCTGGCAATTAAAAAAAAAGAGAGAGAGAAAGAAATATTTAGCTTGGATTAACAAAGATAATCAGTAACATTGCATATGGAAAGCTTGAAAACCCTAAGCAAAAATTGGTCCAATTCATTTGGAACAAAATACATCACTGCTGTGACATTAATTACTAATTTCCAAGTTCTAATTTTTAGTATATATGCTGCCTGTCAGTGCAAGCCCCTAATTTCCCAGTTGCTTAATGTGGCACTAATAATTTCTAACTTGAAATATGTTCATGTGATTTTTATCTTAAAGTAAATAATCTCTGGAGTGCAAATTGCCTTGCATATGCTGACTTTTTAAATTTGTTTTACCAGAAGATACATGCACTCTCCAGAGAGAGACAGAGAGACAAAGAGATAGAGAGATAGAGAGAGAGAGAGAGAGAAGAAAGCACCTTCTATGGGGAATGGTCATGCTGCAATTCCTTTTCTTCCATCTATCTCTCCTTTTGAGATTTTGGTCACTCATGTACAAGCACCAGGCATGTTTCTCAAGGCAATGGGTCAGAGATTCCGACTGCATGGTCAGGCTGCCTTAACCACCAGGTTATGAAGCCGGCCTACATATACTTTTAATTGAATTGTAAATTTTACCTTTCATCTCTCCTCCTTTCTTTCACTTATTTCCCGCCTTCACTTCCTATCACGCACTTTGTGTCCCTCATTAATTTTTCCTTTGGGTTTTATAACTAAATCAAATATCAACAAGCTGATAAATTCATATTTCCATCAGATATTTACTCTTCATTAAAAAAATGTTGAGGGGGATTTCAATCACTAAAGACCCTCTGCCCAGACTTTACCCTCCTTCTCCCCAGGTCTAGCCAGGAGCCAGGGTAGAGCACCCTATTTAACCTCACTGTCTCTTTCCATATCTCTCTATTTTTAATTAAAAAAAAATTTAAACTTAGCGCTCTTTCACTCTATTGTCTTTCTAATTCTTACCTTTTCCCCTTCCCCCATAGGATAAGCCAATTAGCAGCCATCTTTATTTGAGTTCTGAGCGGCCCCACTCAGGGATTTTGACCACTGAAGACCCCCTACCCAGACTTGACCCTCCTATTTTCCAGATCTAGCCAGGAGCCATGTTAGAGCACTGTGTGGTTCCCATTTTTTGACAAAAAAGTGTTTTATTCTCTTTTTCATATATTTTTTCTCTTCTTTTTTCTTTTTCTTTTCTTTTTTTTTTTCCTATTCCTTTTCCTTTCCTTTTTACCTTTCTCACTTTTCTGCTCAGCCTCCACACACTCATTTTCTAGATAGGTCTAGATGCTCAGTAGCCAAGTATTTAATACTTTTAGGGCTAGATTAATCCTCAATTTTCATTGAATTAACTGTGCCAAAGGAGAAAAACAGTGCTGTTTACAGACTTCAGGTCACTTCATTCTGCATTCTTCTGAATGCTCATATTTACCTCCCAAAAATAAGAAAAAGTATGTAAAACATCAGATGACCAAAAACCAGCACAGAGGAACAAGAAATATGAGAAACCAAGAAAATATCTCTCCTCTAATGGAAAAGACTAACTCCTGTTTCTCCACAAAGAATATGAGGGAACTCATGGAAATATCAGATAAAGAATTCAGAATATTCAGTGACAAAGCTAACTGAGATACAAGAGAATAGAGGCAACAAACTCTAGAAGATGCGGGAGAAAAGAGACACTGAGTTCCAGGAGATGAGGAAGTTCTTGCACAATCTGAAAGAGGAGATCCACATCAGAAAAAAAGAATCAAAGGGAATTGTTAGAGATGAAATCTGTAATACAGGTTATCAAAACCTCCGTTGAAAATATCAATTTCTAACTTGAAATATGTTCATGTGATTTTTATCTTAAAGTAAATAATCTCTGGAGTGCAAATTGCCTTGCATATGCTGACTTTTTAAATTTGTTTTACCAGAAGATACATGCACTCTCCAGAGAGAGACAGAGAGACAAAGAGATAGAGAGATAGAGAGAGAGAGAGAGAGAAGAAAGCACCTTCTATGGGGAATGGTCATGCTGCAATCCCTTTTCTTCCATCTATCTCTCCTTTTGAGATTTTGGTCACTCATGTACAAGCACCAGGCATGTTTCTCAAGGCAATGGGTCAGAGATTCCGACTGCATGGTCAGGCTGCCTTAACCACCAGGTTATGAAGCCGGCCTACATATACTTTTAATTGAATTGTAAATTTTACCTTTCATCTCTCCTCCTTTCTTTCACTTATTTCCCGCCTTCACTTCCTATCACGCACTTTGTGTCCCTCATTAATTTTTCCTTTGGGTTTTATAACTAAATCAAATATCAACAAGCTGATAAATTCATATTTCCATCAGATATTTACTCTTCATTAAAAAAATGATGAGGGGGACTTCAATCACTAAAGACCCTCCTTCTCCCCAGGTCTAGCCAGGAGCCAGGGTAGAGCACCCTATTTAACCTCACTGTCTCTTTCCATATCTCTCTATTTTTAATTAAAAAAAAATTTAAACTTAGCGCTCTTTCACTCTATTGTCTTTCTAATTCTTACCTTTTCCCCTTCCCCCATAGGATAAGCCAATTAGCAGCCATCTTTATTTGAGTTCTGAGCGGCCCCACTCAGGGATTTTGACCACTGAAGACCCCCTACCCAGACTTGACCCTCCTATTTTCCAGATCTAGCCAGGAGCCATGTTAGAGCACTGTGTGGTTCCCATTTTTTGACAAAAAAGTGTTTTATTCTCTTTTTCATATATTTTTTCTCTTCTTTTTTCTTTTTCTTTTCTTTTTTTTTTTCCTATTCCTTTTCCTTTCCTTTTTACCTTTCTCACTTTTCTGCTCAGCCTCCACACACTCATTTTCTAGATAGGTCTAGATGCTCAGTAGCCAAGTATTTAATACTTTTAGGGCTAGATTAATCCTCAATTTTCATTGAATTAACTGTGCCAAAGGAGAAAAACAGTGCTGTTTACAGACTTCAGGTCACTTCATTCTGCATTCTTCTGAATGCTCATATTTACCTCCCAAAAATAAGAAAAAGTATGTAAAACATCAGATGACCAAAAACCAGCACAGAGGAACAAGAAATATGAGAAACCAAGAAAATATCTCTCCTCTAATGGAAAAGACTAACTCCTGTTTCTCCACAAAGAATATGAGGGAACTCATGGAAATATCAGATAAAGAATTCAGAATATTCAGTGACAAAGCTAACTGAGATACAAGAGAATAGAGGCAACAAACTCTAGAAGATGCGGGAGAAAAGAGACACTGAGTTCCAGGAGATGAGGAAGTTCTTGCACAATCTGAAAGAGGAGATCCACATCAGAAAAAAAGAATCAAAGGGAATTGTTAGAGATGAAATCTGTAATACAGGTTATCAAAACCTCCGTTGAAAATATCAAAAGTAGATTAGATCATGCAGAAGATCAAATCTCAGGTATAGAAGATAGAATGTTTGACCTAGAAAAATTCATCAAAAAGACTGAGAAAATAAACCCCCAAAATGGGAAAAACATACAAGTAATACTAGATACAATTAAACGTCCAAACGTCCAGATCATCAGTTTCCCAGAAGGTGATAAAACTAGTAAGGGCATTGATAATCTATTCCATGAAATCCTGCAAGAAAACTTTCCAAACCTAGAGAGGCATTCGAAGATCCAGTCCCAGGAAATACAAAGGACCCCAAATAGAATCAACCCAAGAAGATCTTTCTGAAGGCACATCATAGCCAGATTGTCCAAAACCACAGACAGAAACAAGATACTAAAATCGACAAGAGAGAAATGTCAAGTTACTTTCAAAGGATATCACATCAGGCTAACGTCAGACCTCTCATTGGAAACCATGAGACAATGAGAGCAAGGAAAGCATGGGAAAATATATTTAAACTGTTAAGTGAAAAAAAAAAATTCAACCAAGAATAATATACCCAGAGAGATTATCTTTCATACGGGAAAAAAAGACAAAAACATTCTCCGAGAAAAAACATCTGAAAGAATTTATCAACACCAGACCAGCTCCCCAAGAAGTGCTTAGGGGAGTGCTATACCACAAAACTAAAGTTGGACACACAGAAATAAGAGTACAAAAAACAACCAAGAGAATAGCCAGCCTAATGGTAGGGACAAGTCTGGAGTTAATGTTAACTTCCAGAGTTTAAATGGAAAGACCAGACTACAGTAACACTGCAAATTCAATAGAAGAGAGATAATTGTGTGAGTCCACACTAGTGAAGTAAATTTTTTTTACTTTAGACTAAAGCATTACTGATTTTCTTCGATGCTTTGATTTCCATATTTAAGAATTTTTTTCTTCTCTTGAACTGTTGATAGGTTCATCTACCTACTATTTGAACTGAATCTTAACCTTTTCCCTGGCTTTACATTTTAAGCAAATTTCTCTTGACATTTTCTTTTATTTTGATCTATTAAAATAAAAACTTTTTTGAAATTAAAAATGCATTAAAATACCTATTAATACCTATTTAATGACTACAGTAAGCTATATGACTCCAGTGAGGTGCTACTTTATAGTATGTTTATTTTACTCACTGGGGTTTATGCCTAAAGTCAGCTGTTTATGTCTATAGCAAGTTGTGCTTGCTATTGAAAAATCTTTAAATTAATTAAGATCTTTAGTGAATCAATAAAATGTGAAAAAACAAACGTTGAGGGGAGGGAGTGGCAACCAGGGACCTGCTTCTTTCTGGTTCTCAGCATTATGGAAATCCTAAGAAGAGTGAAGGCCCCAATATGGCTAAAATTGTACTTGCCCATCCTAGTGAAAAAGGAAATGATCTGGATTGATTTGACTGTTTTAAAAATTTGCCTTTTCTGTATCTCATGTATTAGGGGACAATTTCATAAATTTTCATATATAAAACAAATCCGTTAGAGCCCTAGTTTATCTAAGGACCTCTAATTTACCCTTTTTCATTAATGAGACTTAATGTAAAATTTGGAACCCAAACCACTCAGTATTACCAGATGATATAAGAAATGACTTCTGCTGACAGTATGATTTCTCCTTGATGTTTGCTGGGACTGCCTTAGTGAATACTAATGCTGTGTTTATATCAGAAAACATAAATCACGTAAGTAAAGTAGTCTTTTGGCTTTTTCTATATTTAGTAGGAAAGGCATAATCAATTTTATTTTATTTGTTATACAGTCTTAAAACATCATCAACATAATATATATTTAAATATAATTTCAAAGAGGGAAATCAGAAAAAAAGAATGTAGGAAGCTTCTATTTATTACTGCAAAAAGGTCAGTGTGTATCAGAAATGGACTTGTTTTGGCTCGTTAGGTATTTCATAATCATTTATCTTCTTGTAATTTAAGTGGATTAGATTAGAAAAGAACTAGGACAATTAAGAGAATTGAGAGAAATGTGTTTAGAATATGCAAAACAACCCCCCCACCCAGGTATAATAGAAGTTATACACCCAAATAGAAACCCTACAATGAATTATCCAGTACCAGAATAATCCTTTAAAACTGATTTCATTCATGAAAACAAATTCTTAGGCTCCACGTAAGGTACAGTCAGGTAGCTGAGGTGGTGGGTTTCATGTTCCATTAGGTGATTGGTGGCCTTTTTTTTTTTTTTTTAAGTTTATTTATTTATTTCATGAGTAAGAGAGAGAGGAAAAAAAATACTATGCCCCAGACAGACTCTTGATGCTGTAATATACTCTAATGTCAGCCATCCTGGATCACGGGCACCTGCAAACCCAGTGTAGTCAGGGAGGTCTCTAGCCATGAACCAGCAACTCTCCCCATGTGGGTCAGCCTAGCAAAGCACCATGTTTTACTCTTGTGCCAGCATCCAGCCCTCAACAAGGAATTCTTAATTTCAGTAAAGTCTGCCAGAAAATTGTCTAAGCCTTTTTATCAGGGATGCTATATATTTCCCAGAACAGGTTGTAAATTATATCTCATAAAGTCTAGGTTTGCTACAATTCTCTTTCTCATGTCAGTTTCTTACTTGTAACCCTTAAATTGCTTCCCATAACACTTAGAATAAAATTTAAATCCTTAAAAGACCTTGTATCATGTTGACATCACTTCCTACCAATTAACTTCTCTTCTCAGCACATTTCATTCCTATGTGCGTTTCTTGTTTCTTAACTATGCCACCATGCTCCTGCCTCAGGTATTTGTACTTGCTGTGCCCTTTGCCTGGAAAGTGGGTCTTCTCTACAGCTATGAGGTTCATGCCTCACTTTGCTCATGTCTCTGGTTTAATGTGACCTCATCTGGAATTTCAGCTCTCTTAGCTCTGTCCTCTATCTGTCAAGCTCTATTTCTTTGACCCGTGTAGACTCTGAATGCTGCCAACTGGCACTGTAACACTTACTAATGGCTCATTGTCCACCTTCCACCCTCCCCACTAGAGTACAAATAAAGCCCACGAGGTCAGAGATTTGCTTGCAATTATAGTTCCTGTATTTCCAGGGGCCGGAGCAGGGCCTGGCTCACAGCACATGAACAAGTACAGCGCTTAGGCAGAATTAATTTGTTGAAGTCCTAACTCCCAGTATCTTAGAATGTGACCATATTTGGAGATAGGATCTTTCCAGAGGTAATGAAATCAAAATGAGGTCCTTGGAATGAGCCCTAGTCCAGTCTGATTGGTGGCCTTAAAAGAGGAAATTTGTACACAGACTTGTGTACAAATCTAGCCCATGATGATTTCTTAACAGAAACTTCAAAGTTAGCATGAAAATAAGACACCATCCTGATGGGAGGGTGAGGACAGTGTGACCTCTGCATGGGTCTGGGAGCTCTAATTTTTTTTTTTTTTTTTTTTTTGAGAGATTTTCACTGTAGGGCGCGTGCGCTCGCCAGACAGACAGAGAGAGACATAGAGACAGAAAGCGAGAAATCACCCCCCAGGGGGGATGGTCACGCCGCAATCCCTTCTCCTCCATTCTCCTCTCGGGATCTTGGGCACGCACGCACACGTGCCCGGCGTGAGTTTTAAGCCACCGGGTCCGGGACACGAACCGCGGTCGACTACGTGGGAGTCCAGCGACATAGCCATTACGCTAACTGCTGGTTCCCAGGGAGCTCTAATTTGATGAAAGCAGAGCACCATTGTTTTCCTGTCTCAGAGATAATTTGATCTCTCCAAAGTCTGAGGATATAGTGCACTGCTATGTGGCCAGCTACGACTAACCACCATGAGAATGTGGGTAAAGCGATGAAAATGAATTCTGAAGAAAAGTGACTCTGTCACCTTAGAATTTGTCATAGTCAAGGATGCTAGTTATGATCAGACTTATAAACTGGATTTTGTGGAATTCAACTGAAAACTGAGGAAACAAGATTGGTATTAGTTCCATTGTCAAAAACACTGACTTGCAAGAAACAAAGGTGAGTTTAAAAAAGCCCTAAATCTGAGTTGCAATTTCAACGGACTTCAGGGAGGAGTAAGGAGCAGCTCATCCAGAGGATCCACCGGCAGCATATTCACAGGACGCCTAGGGAAGTAGCATGGCTGTGAGTGAATATGAAAGAGTAGCATAAATCAATAAGGCTAGTGTTAGCAAACCTGGAGGCAGGAATGCACAGAGACTCCTCAACATACTCAGGACAGCCACAATGTGACTTTGACTTAGCATGGAGACACAAAAACAAGAAATGTTTCCGGCCTGCCTGAATCTGCTTCTTGAAACAGATGGAGTAATGCTACCCATTGATAGCAACAAGAAAGCAAAACTGCTCAAGTCCTGCTTTGTTTCCATAGTTTTCATCCACAAAAATTTTTAATGTGGGAAAACCCAAACAAGCAACATTAAAAAAAGAAGTACAATCCTTACTAGGTCAGGATAGTAAATGAAGGATTCGTTTTTTGGCTTGTTTCTTTTAATGGTTTATTTATTTCTTCCATGGGTGAGAGACAGAGTGAAAAAGAGAGAAGCAGAGTCAGAGAGAGGAGAGGGAGGCAGAGTGTTGACTAGACTCTACTCCAGTCTCAGCCAGCCCTGACCACACGCACCTGTGTGCCAGGTGTATTCAGGGAGGTTTCTGGATGCAAACCCACAACCTTCCATGTGGATCAGCCTCCTGGAGCATTGTGCTTTAACACCGAAACACTGTCTGATCTCTTGTGTTTTGTTGCTATTTTTAGACTTAGAGGTTTTTTTTTTTTTTTTTTTAAACTTAGAGTTTTTTTTTTTTTTTTTTTTTTTTTTTTGAGAGGTTTTTGCTATAGGGCACATGCACTCACTCCTCTTGGGATCTTGGGCATGCTTGCACATGTGCCTGGCGTGAGTTTAAGCTAATGGATCTGGGGCTCAAACTGTGGTTGACTACATGGGAGTCCAGCGACATAGCCATTAGGACAACTGATGGTCCCAGACTTAGAGTTCTTTAATGAGCTCAAATACAAGCCTCAAATAGATGATATTCCTGGGCACTGAAAGGACTTACAGGCTTTCATTTATCCTAAAAAAATAATGGTCCAGGGATCAGCAGATGGTATAGTGGTTATGTCTCTGGACTCCCACATGACCAACTATGGTTTAAGTCCCAGACCTGATGGCTTGAAAATCTTTTCAGGCACGTGCGTGTGTGTGTGTGTGCGCGTGTGCGCGTGTGCCTAAGATCCTGGGAGAAGAATGGAGAAGGGATCGTGGCATGGCCAACCCCCCCGGGGGGTGATTTCTCACTTTCTCTCTCTCTCACTGTCTCTGTCTCTCTTTCTGGTGAGCCTATGTGCCCTAACTCAAAAACCTCTTAAAAAAAGAAAAAGAATAATGGTCGATAACAAAATGAAGGCCTTTAGAGACGCGTGATGTTGTATCAATTTTCCAAAAAGAGTAGAACTATTTCTAAAAATGAAGTACAATTGATCAAACGATTGGGTTTTATTATGAAAGAGATTATTAAGCACATAGCATGCAAACTCTGAGAAAAGGAAGTAGCAGTGGCCACTCATTGTCGTTTATTCACTACCCACAGTTAACACCCATTTCTGTGACATTTATGCCACTGACAATAATTCATACCAAATGAAGTTCATTTTCTTTTTGGAAAAGTTACCGTATTTTATGTTTCATAGGTTTTATTCTGATTGTCAGTAGTCACATTCGCTGGCAAACCCAAATGACATTTTTTTGGGTCAATTCTTGGTATCCCTTCCTGCATCTTGGTTGGAAATCTCAGGCTGATGCTCCCC
>NW_006200742.1:1858786-1863745 GCF_000334495.1 Tupaia belangeri chinensis | reverse complement strand
CCCCCCCCCAGCCTGTTTACTAGTCTTGATGCCACGTTGTTGTATCCACTGCCAGTGCCTTAGTGCGATCCTGTGTTCCCTGCTGGTCACCCTGGCTTACTCATTGAATTAGCCTTGAGCAGGGACTATCCCTTCTCTTAACTATGTTCCCTTCAAAACGTGGGATGGATTCTTCAGCTACTACTAAAAGCATCTTCTCTTGTGTCCCGATGCAGGTCTAAGCTTGACTTCAAAAAGCCACACTGGTTGGCGCCCAGGGAACACCTTGCCCTGTAAGAAGGACTCTTGTAGGAATTCATGCCCTTCACTGATGCTTTAAGGCACCCTACTCAGGGCTCTAAATTCTAACCTTATTTCTATCTCTCTACTTTGCCTATTTGGCTTGACTGGCTCAGGCTTCCCCATGGGCAGGTGATGTGCCCACCAGTCACCCAGGGCCACATTCTTAGAGCCCAGAGAATGAAGAAAAAAGATTCTCTATTTCAGCTCTGACTTAAAAAGACCCCAAAGAAAGAGTAATATTGGCATGGCTTGGATAATAAGCCCACCTGGATCCTATCAGTGTGGCAAAGCCTCAAAGCACTGTGATTGGTCCAAATGGCTAGGGACCAACGTGTGGTCTGGAGGTTTTCATCAGAACAAAGGGATATGAAGTCATTCTGATCCATCTGTCCATTCATTTTTATCCACATGGTCACCCAGAACCAATGCCATCCCTAGCTTCCTACAAAGTTGGCCTTAATGGTAGTTTCAACCCCCCGCCCCCAACATCTTTCTCTCTTTCCATTAATAATTAAGGTTAGGGAGAGAGAAAGGGGGAGAGAGAGAGAGAGAGAGAGAGAGAGAGAGAGAGAGAGCACTCTCTATAGACCCCCGACCAGCTAACCTCCTCTCTCCATTTTCTATCATTCAGGATTTGGGGTATGTGTGTATGCAAGCGCATGCACAAACATGTGTTTTTCAGTTGCTGGTACTATGGTTTGAACTGCAGTGGGCCGTGTGGGATCTGACTCCCATAGCACAAAACCTAACCACTGTACAATGGAACCAGCTCCAGTTTAGCCTTTTCAGTCTTGAGTGTTTTGCAAACACAGCCACAGGACACATGCTCTAGTGTTCTCTCAGGTTTAGATAATTTTTCTGTTTCCCTCCCGAGAGAGAGAGAGAGAGAGAGAGAGAGAGAGAGAGAGAGCACTCTCAATAGACTCCCGACATTGTGATCCATCCTAGCCTCAGCCAGCTAAGATCACGGGCATTTCTAGGTGTTTATTTGAAAGCTCCACCCAAATGTCTCAGTTCAACATTATCAGGAGCTGTTCCTTTTAGACATAGACAGCTGTGGGAATATTATATATTCTGAGACTTTACAAAATATGTCACAAGAATAATATATCCCCTTGGCAAATTCAGCTATGTGTTGAACTAATGAAAACTTCTTGTCCTCCACCATGTTTGTACCCTTGGCTGGTCCTGGAATTGGGCTTATATCCTCACCTTGGCCTCTCCTGATCTTCGTGCCCTGAGTGCAGGCTCTGAGCCCTGTCTTAGATTGGTTCCTTACTTCTGTTTTTGCAGGGACTGTGGAACTTCAAGCTGCAGGCACCATCGTCTGATAGTGTTCAGGCAGAGATACAAAAGCTTCAGTCAAAATTATTGTGGAGGGAATTCTTGCATTAAGTGGAAGGTTGTAGTAAATCACCTTTAAGATTTCCACCAGCTCTAAGAATTGGCAATTTTATAGGATAAAATGTTTAATGTTTTCTTATAAGGCTATATTCCCATGATTTAGCTGAAAGTCTTTGTCATTTATATATGTGTTTGGGGCTGATATTAAATTTTCTGTATGGGTTTGTTTGGAATAAGTGGGTCGTTACATGTGGTTTGGATAGCTTTTGGCTTACATGGACGATCCTGGCTCTGATATTTGTTTTGGTAGAGAAAAACTCCTGCTTAGCACCGGGGCAGGCACTACCAGTGGTTTTGCATGTTCTCTCTCTTTCTTCCACAATAAGAGGATTTTCAGCTGATACACAATAACCTCCCAGACCTCCCAGGCTGGGTGGAGCTGTGCGACTGTGGTCTACACAGCAGGTTAGTCCTACCTGTGCAGCTTCTGTTTCCTTAAAGGGAGTGTTTCACTTTCCCTGATGGCTGCAATGCAGACGTGGTTGCAGGCACCTTGTACTGTAGAGATGAAAGAAATACTCTCGGGGTGGACGAGTGATGGCCTAAGAGGAGCCTGGGTCCCCACTACTGTATGAGCTCAGCTTCTGAGAGGAAATACTGCCATCTTGTATAAGCCAATATTGTTTTAGATAATAGTAGGTCTTATTAATTAGACCTGTGTCTTAAAAAATATAACACGTTGGCCTTTTCTCACAGCTAAAGCCTTCTTTCTGTGTAACATAGTGGTAATTGCTATTTAGATAGAGATAAATATTTTTAATTAATAATAATTATTTAATTTTTAATTTATGATTGTTATTATTATTTTTTAAAATTTGCTATGGGATAGTAAAATTTGCATTTCTCACCAGAGAGAGACAGAGACAAAGAAAGGGAAAGTGACAAAGCAAGTCACAAGTCTGGGACTTGAAACATGGTCAGCCACATGGGAGTCCAGTGCCTCAACCACTATGCGACCTGCTAGCTCCATACAAATAAATATTGAAAATAGATAGGATGAAGGGGCCCTGGGGCCTGGACAGAGATTTTAGAATAAAGGAGCCAGGCTTGTGGGCAAGGAGACAAGAAAAGAGAGCTAACATTTACTGGGCATCTATGTCAAGTGCTCTCTATAGGACACTCACTTGCTCTCCACTAAGTATTGCTATCCCATGTTGTAGCTGAGGGAAGTGAGGGTTAGCAGGATAGTTCGGCCAGGAGCAGTAAGTTTAGAGCACAGTTTAGCTGCAGGTCTGATCTCAAAGCCCGCTCTTCACCCTCCCTGCTAGGGAGAGGTGTTCTGAGAGGGTGGTGGAGGCTGGAGGGGGTATCCTGGCAGCCACTAGGGATCTGGGTCATGTGAGGGGCTCCCAAGGAACCCTGCGCAGATGAGTTCTGTCTAACAGATGGACCTTAGACTGCGCCATGTACCCTCTCCAGGGGAGACAAATAACTGACTTTAGGTAGGAGGGCTGGGGAGCCTCGACCCTGTTCATAGGTACTGGTTCAAGCACAGTGGGGAGGGCTCTTGTTAGTACAATGCAGGATAATGAGGCTCAACTATTTTCATATTTTTATCCAGATTCTTGAAGGGGGACAATAAAAACAAAAAGGCTACATCTGAAAGTATAATAAAGAACAATATTTATTCCAAGAGCAGAATGAGGGAGTTACCCTCTTGCAACATTTGTACTCTGAGAGATGCCTCATTTTTAAAAATCCAGCAAGAGGGGAGAAGCTGCCGGAGAACAGTGCCACCACGTGGTAGAGGAAAGAATAGCTGTAGTTGGAAAAAAAGACTTCGAAAGAGGAGTGGACAGCAATTTATCTGAGATCTTCTGGAGTGAGGCGAAGAGACAAACCGGAAATGAAAGTAGAGTGGACAAAAGCTTGCTTTTCCGATACAGTACTGATGGGGATTCAATTAATCTGGGAAAATAAGGATCATGTTGGGATGGTGATGAGCTTTCAGCTCTTTTCAGGCCTAGAAAAGGGAAAGTTCCTTGCAGAACCTGGAGAGTGTAAAAGCTCATTCTTCAGGCAACCAGGAAAACTAGAGTTAGATGTTTCTTCTTGAGTGAGATTCTGGACGGTAACCAACAATGGCAACTTGGGAAGCTCAGAAAGGATTTGCCTTGAGTTTAAGGAGTAGCAAGGGTGAAGATGAGGAAGGGAATTCTCCATGAGTGTTGGGTGCAGGAGACGGTGGTTGGAGTGACAGAGCATTGGAATCTGAAGCCCAGGGTTGCCACTGTGCCAAGTGCTCAATGTCAAAAGCACTTGACATAGTAGACGCCCAGTAAGTGTTAGCTCTCTTTTTTTGTCTCCCTGCTCACAAGCCTGGCTCATTCATTTTAAAATCTTTGTCTGGGCCCCCAGGCCCATCTATCTGGTCTCCTGGTTCGAAGCTAGTCCCATGACTGAAATTGCTGACGCAATTATAGCTTATAATCTTTTATAACCTCACACTCCAAGAAAGTAATCTTGTGGTTTTATTACAGCCAAAATGAACATTTTGCCCTCATTGACTTAAACCTGAGAAGAAAAGGACTGAGACATTGCATTAGAGAGGTCAGTCATGAAACCCGCCAGCCCTTGATCCCTCGTCGGTGAAATGGCAATGCCTGTAGCCACTTCCATCTGCAGGTTCAGTGACCCTTTTCTCCTCCAATCCTTTTGTAACTACTATTTGAAAGGGTTGAGCACCTGAATCAAAATTGGCCAGTGACCTATTAGACTGCTTACCCAAGATTAGCCAAGAGTTACCATGCCAGGTACATCTCCTTTGAGGTGTTTGAAATAGAAAACACTGAGAATACTAGATAGCGGGTAACTGGAGCTGACACTGAAAAGACACACAGAAGGGCTAGGTTGGCTCCAGGAGGTTGGCAAGGGCCCCTGTGGGGTTGTAAGGAAGAAAACAAGCAGGGATTGATAACTTTCTGCCAGAGAGACTATCTGGCCTAGGATAAAGTTCTGGAGATAATCTCTGGTCCCTAGAATTGTTTAAAGTTTTGTATTGTTTTTAAAATTTGCCGGAGGGCAAATGCACCCGCAGGGAAGGGTGAGGTAGTGGTGGGGAATTGGGGGTGGGTAGAAAGTCGGAAATAACTTCCCAAGGAGGGCGGTCAGATTGCAGTCCCTTCTCCGTTTCTCCTTTCTTTTGGGCATGTACACACATGTGCCCAGCATGTTTCAAACTGCTGGGTCTTGGACTTGAGCCATTCAATTGGCCAGTTGGGATCCAGCCACCTTAACTACCATGCTACCAGCTGGCCCATCCTAGTTTTTTTT
>NW_006200742.1:1831503-1858755 GCF_000334495.1 Tupaia belangeri chinensis | reverse complement strand
TTGTGTTGTGTGAATCGTGAGTGGGTATGTGTGCTCACCAGAGAGAAAGAGAGAGAGAGAAAGAGAGAGAGAGGAGAGAAAAAGCACCCCCAAAGGAGTGTGTTCATACCACAATCCTTTTTCCTGTATTTTTCCATCTTGCCAGGATTTGGGGGCATGTATGAACATGCTTCTGGCCTGTTTTTTCAAGCCATCATGGCTGGGATTTGAACTTTGGTTGGCTGTCTGGGATATGGCTCCTTCTTCACAGCTCTTTTTTTAAAATATTATTTTATTTTAATTTACATTAATTACATTTATTTCTACAGTGTACAACATTGCTTTTCCCAGCATGAATACCATGGATATCAGCCCAGATAACGACATTACTATATATATCATCATCAGTAAATAGCTTTTCGGGTTTTTTTGTCAATTAAATACACTCCCCCCCTCCCCGTTCCTCTCCCTCCATTACCCACCCCTGTTTTAACACTATCCTTACTTCCTTTAGTATCTACCATTGCCCTTCCTGCTTCTATACCTTCCCGTTTCTGTTATAGAGTGCAGACAATCGGTATATATTGAGTAGGGACATACAAAGTCTGTCTTTCACAGTCTGGCTTGCTTAGCTTAGCATTTAGTCTTCCATATTCATCCACTTGTATCATATGTCAAGGTCTCATTGTTTTTTATGGCTGAGTAGTATTCCATAGAGTACATATGCCATACTTTTTCAATCCAGTCATCTATCTTTGGACATTTGGGTTGATTCCATGTCCTAGCAATTGCAAATAATGCTGCAGTAAACGTGGTGTAAGGGTCCAGAGATCGGTCTAACCGATGGAGACACAGAAAAGACAACGACAATGCAACTGCAAAAGAGGCTTTTATTTTTCCAGCTAGCTGGGGTCCAAGTTTCAGCCCATTGCAGCGGGCCTTCACAAGGACCCCGAGCCTAAGATAAAGGGATCTTTTATAGCTCCGAATCACAATGCAGAAAGTACAGTCAGTAATTTTCCACTTGAGGGAGGAGGGTGTGTGAAAGCTAGTTGTCATTATGTTTAGGTTTAGATTAGGACTTTCAGTTGAGGTCAGATTGACCTGGCTCTGGCATCGTCAGGGCCCATCTTACTTTGTTTACTTATGTGGTCTCAGACTCCCTGGGTTCTGTCCTTGAGGGTCTAACATGGCGGTGGTTGTGTCAATTCGGCCTAACAGTGGGTGTCAAACATTTTACCGACTGAGGGTTTTTTCTACCCTGTGGGTAAATACCTATGAATGGAATTACTGGGTCATTTGGTAGTTCTATTTGTAGGTTTCTGAAGAATCTCCATATCAGGGGAACCAGCAGTTAGCGTAATGGCTATGTCGCTGGACTCCCACGTAGTCGACCGCGGTTCACATCCCGGACCTGATGGCTTAAAACCCACGCTGGGTGCGTGTGCGTGCGTGCCCAATATCCCGAGAGGAGAATGGAGAAGGGATTGCGGCGTGGCCATCCCCTCTGGGGGGTGATTTCTCGCTTTTTGTCTCTCTGTCTCTCTCTGTTGTCTGGCGAGCGCACGTACCCTATAATGAAAAAACCTCTCAAAAAAAAGAAAAAGAAAAGAAAGAGAATCTCCATATCAGTCTCCAAAGTGGTTGTACTAATTTGCATTCTCACCAACAGTGTAGGAGAATTCCCTTTTCATCACAGCCTGGCCAGCATTTATCATTATTTTATTATTATTTTTTCAGTTTTAGCCATTCTAATTGGGTTAAGTGGCATCTCTTTGTGGTTTCGATTTGCATTTCCCTTATGATAAGTGATGTTGAGCACATTTTCATGTTTTCAGGTCGTTCGTATGTCTTCTTCGGAGAATTGACTGTTCAGTTCATTTTCCCATCTTTTAATTGGATTGATTATATTTTTATGTGTAAGCTGGTTGTGTTCCCTGTATATTCTGGCTATCAGTGCCTTATTGGAAGTGTAGTTTGCAAGTATATTTCCCCACTCTGAGGGTTGTCTTCTCATTCACTCTCTGCTGAGTTTGCTGAGAGTCTTAATCATGAAAAGGTGTTGTATTTTAATGTTTTTTTTTTCTGTATCAGTTGATATGATCATATGATTTTTATCTTTTCTTTTATTAATGTGGGATGAATTACATTTACTGTTTTGCATATGTTGAAACATCCTTGCATTCCTGGAATAAAACCTACTTGGTCATGATGTATAATATTTTTAGTGCGTTGTTGAATACAGTTTGTTTGTATCTTACTGAGAACTTTTGCATCTGTAATCATCAGGGATATGGGTTTGAAGTTTTCTCTTTTTGTCATGTCCTTGTCTGCTTTTTTTTTTTTGGAGAGGTTTTTTGCTATAGGGCGTGTGTGCTCGCCAGACAGACAGAGAGAGACATAGAGATAGAAAGCGAGAAATCACCCCCCAGGGGGGATGGTCATGCCACAGTCCCTTCTCCTCCATTCTCCTCTCGGGATCTTGGAAACGTATGCACATATGCCCAGCGTGAGTTTTAAGCCACCGGGTCCGGATTGCGTTCGACTACGGGGGAGTCCAGCGACATAGCCATTACGCTAACTGCTGGTTCCCATGTCCTTGTCTGCTTTTCGAATTAAGATGGTGGAGGCTTCATAGAATGAACTCGAGAGAGTTCCTTCCTTTTCAATTTTTAGAAATAGTTTAAGGAGAATTGGGGTTAGTTTTTCTTTAAAGGTTTTGTAGGATTCAGAAGTAAAACCATCGGGACCTGGGCTCTTCCTTGCTGGAAGACTATTTATTACTGATTTAATCTCATTGCTTGTTATGGATCCATTCATTGTTTCTATTTCTTCCTGGTTCAATCTTGATAAGTTATACATGTCCATAAATATGTCTATCTCATTTAGGTTTTTTTGTTTATTGGCATATAGTCACTCAAGGTATCCTCTGATGATATATTTTATTTATGTTATATGCATCGTAATAATGCCTGTTTCCTTGCTGATTTGATTTATCTAGTTCCTTTCTCTGTTCTTGATTAATCTAGCTAGCAGAGTGTCAATTTCATCTATCTTCTCAAAGAACCAGCTTTTGGTTTTATTTGTTTTCTGTATAGTTATTTTATTCTCTATTTCATTTATTTCTGCTTGAATATTTATTATTTTTGTCCTGGAATTTTTGTTGTTGTTGTTGTCTTTCCATCTTCCTGACTTATGTTGCTGGCTTTTTATTTGCCACTTTTCTGCTTTTTTCTCGTAGGCACTAATTGCTATGAATTTCCCTCTTGTGATTGCTTTTGCTGTGTCCCACAGGTTATATACACTTTTTGGTTCATTATCATTGGTTTGTATGAACCTTTTGATTTCAGTCTTAATTTCTTCTACAGTTGTAAAGTCATTCAGGAGTAGGTTGTTTCCATGTGTTTGTGAATTTTTGAGGGCTCTTTTTGTAGTTGATTTCAAGCTTCATTCCATTGTGGTTGGAAAAAATGCTAAATATAGTTTCTATACCTTTGATTTTGTAAAGACTTGTTTTGTGTCCTATCATGTGGTCAGTCTTTGAAAATGTTCCATGTGGAAATGATAAAAATATATTTTGAGGGGGTGAAGTATGCTGTAGGTGTCTGTCAGATCCATTTCATGTATGGTATCATTTAGATCTTCTCTGTGTGTATTTTTTGACTAGTTGATTTTTTCAGAGGAGTCAGTGTGGTGTTGAGCTCCCCTACAATTATTGTGTTGCAGTCTATCTCTCCCTTGAGATCTAAGAGCCTCTATTTGATGTATTTAGGTGCTCCAGTGTTGGGTGCATAGATATTTACAAGTGTTACATCTTCTTGGTGAACAAGTTCTTTTAGTACTATATAATGTCCTTTGTCTCTTCTTGCATCTTTCATCTTACAGTCTATTTGGTCTGTTACCAGTATAGCTACTCCAGCGTTTTTTGTTTGTTTGTTTGTTTCCATTTGCATAAGAATATCTTTTTCTAGCCCTTCACATTCAATCTATGTATATCCTTATCAGAGAGTTGTGTTTCTTGTAAGCAGCATATAGATGGCTTCCGTTTTCATATCCATTCAGCCTGTCTGTGTCTTTTAATGCGAGAATTTAATCCATTAACATTCAATGTTATAATCGATATTTGGGGATTTATCCCTATCATTTTATTAGCCATTTCCTCAGTTGTTTTTTACTCTCCTGTTTCTGTTTGTCTCTCTTTACTTATCCTTATACAACACTCCTCAGTACTTCTGTAGAATTGGTTTATTATTGGTAAATTATTTCAGTTTTTGTTTATCTGAGAATATTTTTATTTGTTCTTCCCATTTGAAGAATTATCTTGCTGGATATAGTAATTTTTGGTTGAAATTGTTGTTCTTTTAATTAATTTTTTTTTTGGAGAGGTTTCTGCTATAGGGCGCATGCACTTGCCAGAAAGACAGAGAGAGACAGAGAGACAGAAAGTGAGAAATCAACGCCCCCCCACCCACCCCCCCGCCCAGGGAAGATGGCCACCCTGCAATCCCTTCTCCTTCTTTCTCCTCTCAGGATCTTGGGCATGCGTGCATATGTGCCTGGTGTGAGTTTAAGCCATTGGGTCTGGGACTTGAACTGCAGTCAACTACATGGGAGTCCACTGACATAGCCATTATGCCAACTGCTGGTCCCATCTTTTAATGTTTTGAATACATCTTCTTATTCTTTCCTTGCCTGCACTGTTCCAGTTGAGAGGTCTGATGTTAGCCTAATGGGATAACTTTAAAAGTAACTTGACATTTTTCTCTTGCCATTTTAAAAATGTCATTGTCTTTAATTTTTACCAATGTGCCTGTGATGTGCTGGAGAGATGATCTTTTTATGTTGATTCTATTTAGGATCCTTTTTATTTCTTGGGTCTGAATTTCTCCATGTTTCCCTGTATTTGGAAAATTTTCTGATAGTATTTCATGAAAGAGGTTTTCCATGCCCTTAGCAGATTCTTCACTTTCTGGAATACCCATTTTATGGATATTTGGACATTTCATGGTATTTAGAATTTCTCACATGTTGTTATCATTTTCTTAGTTGTTTTATCTTTTTGGTTATTTCGTCTATGTTGGAGACTGTCTTCAAGGTCAGAAATTCTTTCTTCTGCATGGTCCAATCTGCTGTTCATGCTTTCTAGAGAGATTTTACTTTCTTGTATTCTTCATTTCCAGAAGTTCTGTTTGATTCTTTTTTAGGGTATCTATTTCTTTAGAGAATTCCTCTTTTATGTCCTGAAATGATTTTCTCATTTCCTAGAGCTGATTGTCTGTTGTTATTATTTTTTTTTTCTGGCATCTCATTGCATTTTTGTTACTATGAATATTCGGAATTCTTTTTCTGACATTTTTGTGCATTTCTCTGTATTATTCGCTGTTGGTGAGGTGCTGCTATGCTCACCTGAGGGAGAATTACCACCTTGTTGTCTCATGTTTCTTCTAGATCTGTGCTGGTTTCTGATGCAATATTCACAGTCTTCTATTTATTGGAGTAGATTCTGTAGTACTGGTAGAGGAAACTTCACCCTTAGTTCCCAGGTGTATTCCTACTGGAGGAATCTGTCTCCCAGGTCAGAGCAGTTAAGGGTAACTTCAGGTGCTTGGCTCCTCTTCCAAACATTCAGCTCTTGATGAGGTGGTAGCAAGCTTAGAAGATATAACATAGTGAAGAGGGTCAAGTTGGGTGCTGTGCTTTGTGCAGTGTGTGGATGGTATACCAAAAGTCCCAATGTAGCTCTCAGGCCCTAAGCATGAACTCACCCAAGGAGGCCTGCCCAGACCAGGTGTAAGTGTCCTGGTGGGTGGGGCAAGCTTAGGCTGCCTGAGCAGTGTGGTTAAAGTCCCAAAGTTTCTCCCAGGCCCTGAGTGTGGGCTCACCCAAGGAGGCCTGCCCAGGTCAGCCTTAAATATCCTGGTAGGTGACGGGCAGGACAAGCCCAGGGCACTGGGGCAGTGGGTGATGGTGTGGTGAAAGTCGTAAAGTTGCTCCCAGGCCCCGAGCCCAGCCTCCTGGGCTCACCCTCCTCTGCACTGCTTTTAACTGGTATGCTACGAGGTCAGCTGTTGGCTTAGACTTTAATGACGTCTTTGTTTCAGTTGTAGTTCTACTGCACATCCATGTTTATAAACAAAAAATTTTGAGGGACCAGCAGATGGCATAATGGCTACTTTGCTGGATTCTGACATAGTCGACTGTGGTTCAAGTCCTGGACCCAGTGCCCAAGATCTCGAGAGGAGAATGGAGGAGAAGGGATTGTGGCGTGGCCATCCCCCTTGGGGGGTGATTTCCCGCTTTCTGTCTCTCTGTCTTTCTCTGTCTTTCTGGCGAGTGCATGTGCCCTATAGCAAAAACCTCTCAAAAAACAAAACAAAACAAAACAAAAACACAAAAAAAATTAAAACAAAATAATTGAGGTAAATTGAACAAATCTCTCTCTCTCTCTCTTTTTTTTTTCCAACAGAAAGGGCTGGAATCAGGCAGAAATAAAGGCAAAGTTAGGACTCCCTGAGATTATAGGCCAAGAAGGACCTCTAGTCTTTGGACAGTGAGCACACAGGTCCCTCAACTGGTAATACTAACATCTGGGCAGAGCTGCAGAACTCTGAGGGCTGTAGACATGTCACGGCTGTCATTTCATTTAGTTCTTATAATGAGTGATTTCAGAAGAGAGGAGGGTAGGCATTATTATTGTCCTCATTTTACTCATGGGAAAAGTTAGGTTCAGGGGTTTAATGAGTTACCTAAGCCATATAAATGGTAATTTGAAGAGATGTGACTTGAACCTAGATATCCCAACTGAAATCACAATCTTTTGAACTGATTTGGAACACATGATCCAACTGCAATCCGTGGACTTGCTTATGCAAATATAGCTTCAAGGCTGGTCCCTTAGCTCCCACTGCAAGTAGGTTGCTTCCACTAAACTCTGTTCTATATATAAATCCTAGAGCTGTCAGGAAGGCTTATATATGATGCCAAAAGAGGAGTTATTTCAGTCTTGAGTGGAAAGACAATTTCAAGAGTCGTCTGGCTGTAGACCCTTCTTGAACTGGCTCTAGGCTGGGACCTGTGAAAGCACAGTGTCTCCTGGGTTCCTTGTAAAAAAGAGAGAAAGCGGAAATTCATTATAATCATAACAGGAAACAGCCCAAACAGTGACAGAGAATCACTGGAACTGTAGAAGATGAAGGCATTAAGGAGGAGACCATTTAGATCTTCCTCCTGAGCTCTCCTAATTTCACTACTGTATTACCATTATTTAAATAATTACTTATTTTATTTTAATAATAATTGTTATCATTTTAAATTTGCTATAGGGTACATGTGTTCACCAGAGAGAGGCAGAGAGAGAGGGAAAGTGAGAAGACAAGCTATCAGGTCCAGGACGTGAACTGTGGTCAGCCATGTGGGAGTCCACGGTCCCAACCACCATGCCACCTGTTGGCCCTCACTACTGTATTATCATTTGAATGTTATGATTGTTCAGCTCAGTATCTTAAGCAGCAAGACTTACATAGTTCCTCGGAGGATTTCCAGAAGAAGGTTTTAAGAGGGAAGGGTATCTACAGAGTGGGTGGTGGATGGGAAGTATGGGAAAAAAATAATTTTTTTAGGACAGTTGTGTCTATTTTAAAGTGTTGTCTCTTACGTAAAATAGACTTCAAAAGTGGATAGATTGAGTTATGGAAGCATAGTTTAGTGTTGGGATTTTTTTTTTTTTAATGTAATGAGAAAGAGATTTCTGATGGGGTCTCACTATGTAGTTATCCTCCTACCCTGCCTCTTGGTTAGCTAAGATGCAAGCATGGATCATTTTCCCCCCTGCTTGTTTAGGTTGGTCTGGAAATCAAAATTGGGCTTCCCATCCAGCCTCAGATTAGCAGTGTCATCGAAGCATGTGCCACTGTGGCTGAGCCTGTCTTAGGACATATTTTAAATTCTCTTGTGATCAAGACATTTTTTGTGACTTATCAGGTTTCCAGTATTAATAAGTAGAAGCAATTGAACTTGATGGTTCATCTCTTTAGACTTGAGGAGATCTGATTTCTTGGTAAAGTAAGGACGTTAGGTGTTGAACTGTTACTTTCAATTTTTGTTTTAATAACTACCTAATGACATTTTAAGAGTACATGTCTCTGTGGCTTGAAAGTAGCTTGCTCATTTGCCAGGGGACAGATCATATAAGCCAGATAGGAAAGTTCTCTTACTATGATTACTTTTTTTTTTTTGTGAAGATTAATGTTTGTTTAACCTGAGTTGGTATGTTGTGACCAAGAACACAGAGAATTATTTGACCTTAAAGGTTCAGAAAGTCGGAAGTAGAGAGCTGAGTGGAATCCTTGGCAACCTCCAGAATTCTGAACCAGGAGAGACCTTGCTATTTCCTAAAGGTGCTGATGACATGTGTACCACAGCCAGAAATATGAGCTGTCCTAGATAGGCGAGACCCAGCGGTGGCAGCCTGTGCAGGAAGGCAGGCCTTGCAGAGAGAAGTCAAGTATCCCAGTATACATGAGCTTGCTGCAATCTGTCTGTGGACTGGCCTAATTCCGTTTATATTGGGGAAACAGAGGCTCATTCACAGCACGGATTTCTGTATTTTGCATGATTGTGATCATTACAATGTAGCTCTAAACATCACCTTTTAAGTTTTTCCATGGGAACCTCTGGCTAACATTTATTAGAGGACACATTAATCATCTAAAATTTTCCAGGCAGAAAAAATTATTCAGGGCAGATGGAATTTTGCCAATGAGACAGTTTGATTGTCCAACCAGACATCATCGCTTTTGAATAAGGGTTTATGATTGGCCCATAAGGGGACTTTGAAAATTATAGAGGTACTTAGAAGTGCTATTTTTTTCTTTGGTTAGCCTCTTCAAATCATAAAGGAACATCCTGGAAAACAGAAATGCTATTAATATGGCAGAGGCCTTAGAATCTTAAGCTACTGATGACATTTGGCACTCTGTCGATTATTCCAGACTCTGAAATGTGGACTTTGAAGTTTGATTTAACAAAATATGAAACAGAGCCAGGTGCATGCAGTCCAAACCCTAGTAGAAGAGGGGCCATTGTTCCTCTAGCATCATGACACAGGAGCCATTACCACTCAATATGCTTTGGACATTACTTTATGTAATAGTTAATAACTATTGCGCATTTACTGTGTGTTAAGAACCAAGTCAAAGGCATGGGAACTCAGTTACATGACAGCTTTGGGACATAGCTTATTCAGAAACATACAGCACTCGCAGATGGTCGAGCTGACATGCATACATGGATCTGTCTGACACCAAAACCCATCACAGTGTTCTGCTCACAATCACCAGAAGTGTTGTGCATGCCTTTAGTAGTCTCCTCAGCATTCTGTCTCTGATTTCTCTCCAAAAAGGGAAGAATGCTAGAAGTCAGAGAGAAAAGTGCTACCTTGTTCCTGGGAAAGCCCAAACACAGCCAAATAAGTATCGAGGGAGCATGCAGCTCAGATAAAGAAGCGCTGGGCAGGCGATACATACTGGGGACCCCTTGTAGCTCACTGTGAAGGGGCAATTCTCTTGCTACCCTGGCCTGCAAGCTTTCTGTTTTCAATGACTTGACTTAGCATCTGGTGAAACCCAGTATTCACAAAGGAAATTATGTACTAGGGTGTAGTGACAGATGTTCTTTTCTGCCTTGAAAGAAGATAAACATGTAGTTTAATAGACCGAAACGTATGTATTGGATTCTTCAGAGGGTATGCATATGGATGCTCCCTACCCCCTCCAAATAGATCTTGTTTATTTACAGCCTTGTTGTGGTTGCCATTAATTGCAGGTGACAGCCTCTGCCTTTCCCAGCTTGCTAAATGGCAGGCGTGGCAGCACTTCAACCCTGCAGTTTGTACTGGTCCAGAGCCTAGATCAGACCTGATCATGGCAGCTGGGGAATTGGAAGCTCGTGCTGCTTGAAACAGCTCATTACCTCTGCATATGTGTGAGCCTCTCAGGCCTCAGGTTTCTTTTACTCCCAGGCCCCATGCATGTGGTCCATCTCTAGGTTGCACCCCAGAACCCACTGGGGCTGATGCTGCCTAGCTCCTGAGGGTCTGAACCTGTCTACTGTATCTCATATCCTTGTCGGGTCTTAAAAATCTAACAAATCACTTGGAAATATTCTTCTGCTTTGCAAACTGTGCCCCATCCCACTCATCTGTTCAAACCCTTCTGGGATCTGGGGTTGACCTGTGAATGACCGTCAGGCATATGATTTGGACTGCTTGCCACCTTTGCCTTGAGTCATCGGCTTACTAAATTGCCTGTTTTTTTCTTGCCTCTCTCCCCCTTCCATTTATTGTCCTGCTCCAGTCTTTCTCCAACTCATTTCTTATTTCAAACCTGCGTAATCCATTCACTCATTAGTTATTTTTGAGACTACTCCATAATCCACATATTAAGCACTGTGCTAGGTCCCCATGAATCAAAGATGCACAAACCATAGCTCTGCACAAGCTACTTACAACTGAAGGGTTGGACTCCTAAATGGGTGACTAAAAGACACTTGGTGAGCACAGGACAGGTGTGTCTATGAAGAAGGTCGGGAGTGGAGTGTAGCACATCACTCAGTGCCCATGTGATGCAATACAGACTGCGCCGTTGAAGGATGAGATGGGTACGATGTAAAAGGAGACCAGACAGAGCAAATGAGAGCCAAGTCTTGGAAGTAAAAATAACATTTTGTTTGTACAGAATTGTAAGCATTTTTATTATGCTGGAGAATAAAGCTGAATCAGAGCAGGATGAAGAATAAAGCTGAAAAGATAGACAGGGGCCATATTGTGAAGAGCTTCATAAATAGAGTGACCATCTATCCAAATCCAGGCACTGCTGAGACTGAACAAAGTCTCATTAATAATTATTCTAGGACAAAAATTTTAAAATGGGACTGTTTTGGGACAGCTAATAACATGGTGGTTAAGGTGACTGGATCCCACAGAGCCTAGTGGTCTAGTGCAGGACTTGGCAGCTTGAAAAACATGTGTGTGCATGTATGTGTGTCTGTGTGTGTGTGTGTGCCCAAAATCCTGAGAGGAGAATGGAGGAGAAGGGATCGCAGTGTGGCTGTTATGCCTGAGGGGTGCTTTCTCACTTTTCTCCTCTGTCTCTCTCTGGCAAGTGCATGTGCCTTATAGCAAATTGAAAACAAAACACAAAACAACAAAACAAAAACAAAAACTGGGATTGTCTAATAAAAACCTGGGACATGCCCTTTCTCTACGTCTATGACAAGTTAAAGAACTGGGACTTTATGCTGTAGGCGATGGAGGTTTATGGAAGAGTTCCTATTCTGTGACTGCTTTGCCTCTCCGTGCCCTTCCTGTTTATGGAGGGGCTGTTCCTTGCTATGGGGATAGCTATTCCCTCCTACAGCTACCAAGCAGGTCAGGGGCAGGAACTGACAAATACCCTGGCTGGGACTTCTAATTCTGAGAGTGAAAAGGGGTGTGTGTAAAGAGGTGTTTGGTAGTGAACTGGTACTAGCAGTGGTGGTGGTGTCTGGAGTAGAGTTCTGAGAGACCATTCCTGTTCCTGGTCTGGGCTGTGCTTTGGCTCTGTGGATACATGTCCTGAGTTGGACCTCTGTGCTGCACATTGATTCTCTGACTTCTGTCATCCTTGAGTGCGTTCTTTCTGTAAGGAAACCAGGGTGGGGGTCTGTTTTGTGCAGTCGGGAACTTACGTTTGCAAGGTGAAGTCCAGCTCAGGCTTGCTTACGTTGGGTCATGGCAGAGGATTAAAGTGTCTGAGCCACTGAGCATGCAGACGTCACTGGGTGGAATGGTCCTTCTGCCATGTTCTGAGAGGAGCAGTAAAGGCAATCACAATCACCCTCCTCAGTTAGCAAGGCAAAAGAGAACAAGGTCCTCCCTTTAGTGTCCTTCTGGAGGCCTTGAGTAACCATAAAGAATGACAATGGATGGGAGGTGACACCAGCTGACCCTTCATTGCTGCTGCTGAGCTCTTTGACAGCACAGTGCAGGGAGTTTGATAGAGGACTGTGAAGACGTTTGCTGTGAACTTTTCAAAGCCCAGATTATGTGGGCAATAAAGAAAAGGCACAACAGCCCTGCAGTCTCTGGGGCTGCTCCTTATGTGAGTAGTAAATTCTCTTCCAGAAGAGGGGATGGAAAGTTGTATTAGGTAAGCATAAATAAAGATGTAATTCTGATCTGATCTTGAAAGGATTGACTTAAAAAAATTCGGTGTATGTTTTCTGAACTTACCTTAATTAAGAAACTCACTGAAACTATGCTTCCCATAGTTTTCCTTGTGGTTTGTATGTTCCCTTTGTAATCCATTAAATTTTATGGCATTAGCAGGGATTCGAAGCACCAGATTTAATCAATAGTCACTTCTCCTGCATCAGCACTTTGCACAGTGCTCTGTATATTAAGCAGTATTTTAGTGCATTGCCTGACCTTAACCTCTTAGTCTGCACTTTCTAATTTTACCTTCTCCTGTTTGGCCATGATATATATTTAAGGTCAAAGGCTATTAATAGCACTTGTGCATTTTCCCCCAGAAGATCACAAAAATACGTCCCACCACATTGAAATCAGCATTGTCTGCGTACTTGGATCTGAGCAGATTTGGACTGGAAGTCTGTGCCTTCTGTTGTTACATAATCTTTATTTATTTTTTTTTTTAAAGTTTACTTATTGCTAGAGAGAGAGAGTAAGAGAGAGAACCTCTTCCCCAACAGAATCCTCTTTACTGTTACCCTTCCCAGCTCCAGCCAGCCAGGGTCACAGGCACGTTCCCTCATCCAGTGTGCACAGGGAGGCTGCAGGATACGAACTCAGCACCTTCCCATATGGCCTCAGCATTGTGAAGTACCATGCTACCATTGCAGCACTGTGGCTATTTATATTTTTTAAATTATTTATTTACTTTTAATAATGTTAAATATTCTCAAATATGCTATTTAGGATTCTGACTCACTCCCAAGGGGAATCCAAATTTTGGATACAAATGGGTACCATATCTGAAGAAAAATCACTTGATTTTTTTTATATGCCCATGTTTTCCTACTGAAAACCTGTACTGATAACCTATGCTGTTGGTCCTGCTGACAAAGTGACCTATAATAGCAGAAGTCTAGGTTTTGAGGAAGCCATTCCCTGCTTTTCCTCGTGGGTATGGGGCCCTCTCCCTGCATGTAGTGCGCTTTTTTTTTTTTTTTTTTCATGTAGTGCTTTTTAACTTGGGATGCGTTCAGCCCCTTGTGCTGCTGGCCAGTAGATCTGCATCTGAGACCGTATTAAGAGGCTCATCCATGTGACTTCTACCACTTTTCAGTCAGGTGGGAAAAAAAAAACTCCAGACGAACAGATTTGGCAGGTGAGAGACATTGTTTTTTTTTTTTTTTTTTTTCGAAAAGATTGGGCGGGGGAGAGACATTTTTTTTTTTTTTTTTTTTTTTTTTCCAGAGCAACTTCAAGTATGAGTCAGATCTGGGAGTTTAATCCTTTGCTCACAAAGTAGATAATCTCTATCATCTAAGACTGTTAGCTATACCAATATATTATAAAAAATAATCCAGAACAAAAACTGCTAAAGCTTCTGTAGGTAAGATTTTCAAGAATCAAAAGAACCACAGAAAGAAAAAAAAAAAAAGAACCACAGAGAATTGTCTCCTAACACACAGGCCTGGCATCTACAAAACTCGGTGAATTCTGGAAATCTTTATTGCCACTAAAATACTTCATATAGTACTTAGTATATAATAAATATTCAGTAAAATGGTAGCTATGGACCTATATTTGAATAACAACCGGACTCAAATTTTGCCAGTGAGCAATTTAATGTATTTCCAGAAACTACCTTGGAGTTTGATGCACAGTAGACATTCAGCATACATTACTGAAAGAATTAATAATACCTTCTTCTAAAGTTATAATGCTTTAAAAATGGCACTGACTAAATATTAGGTGTAAAGTGTGATTATCAGGCTGAAAAACCATGTATCTATTTTCTTTCCCTTTGATCATATATAATTTTTTCTAGAATATTTTTCATATAGTGTCTCTTAAGAAATAATGTTTTAAAGGTTAATCACAAAATATAAAAAATGACAGAAAATCCTCAAATTTTAATTATAGCAGTGACTTATATATCTTTCCCACCATATAAGGAATCAAACTGATGAAAAGACAAAGTAATTAGGATTTTAAAGTTCTCTCCATACTCTGGTGGAAGCACTATACAATGGTGAAATATATTCCTTGCCAAGATCTTGTGAAAGAACATTAAAATGGCTAAAAAATGTAAACAGCAAGAGAGAGGCAAATTAAAAATATAAATAACCTAAACTGGACAAACAGCTCTAGAATCAATTGAAAGTTTGAAGCAAGCTCAGGAACAGAACTCCTATTTTTCCCATGGCAATCGACCAAAATTCATGTGCCTTTCACGATGAAAGATAGTCACCAAATCATCCTTAGGTGTAAATTTCACGTCGGAAATGAAATCTCCAAGGAAAAGATCACATTAAAACAATGACTCAAGTCTGGTCACCATTTCCCATTGTCTGGATATAAAGAAAGATCTGTTGGCGTGGGTCGGGAAGAGTCGCTGTCTGGATGGAGGATTGGGCATGGGGTGAAGAGGTCAAGAACAGCGAGAGCAGCAGAGGGAGGACTCCATGCTTATTTCTCCCCACAGGCCTTTCCTGAGTCTCTGGGAAGGTCTCGTTCCCTTATCTGCAAATCAGTAAGGATTCTGCTGTGTGCTTTAAAGAACCGTAATGGATGTGGTGAGGCCAAGCACAGAAGGTCAGACTGATATTATTATTGCACAGATTTGGTATTCATGAGGTCATAGCGCCGGGCTGTTGTCTGTCAGTTGGGTTAGGTTTTTTTTTTTTTTTTCTTTTTGGTCTCTAAGGCAAGTAATGAATAAAAAAGTAATAATGTG
Organism: Tupaia belangeri chinensis; assembly: GCF_000334495.1. NCBI lineage: Eukaryota > Metazoa > Chordata > Mammalia > Scandentia > Tupaiidae > Tupaia > Tupaia belangeri. The sequence continues at coordinate 1,843,816 of NW_006200742.1, read as the reverse complement.
TTGTGTACCACCTGCTGTTCTTTAAACTATAGTTAAATTTCCCCTGATAATTTCTTTTCCATTAATCCCTTTTTTCTCTGTTAGGAAATCTTAGGAAAATTGCTGACTTGGCAGCTGAAAATATTTTCTTGGCAAGCCCTTTGAAATTGTAATTGTATTAAAGTGCTTTTTTCTTATCTTTGCCTTTCAATGACTTTTTTTTTTTTTTTTGAGTTCTCTGTTAGAGAAAGAATGAAATGCTGCATCTTTATCCTCAACACATCATTATTTTTGAACCTTTGGAGACTAGTGAAATTCTCCATTGTGAGAGATTTCAGCCTTATATCAACACATGTCAGGAAGCATTAGCAGGCACAACTTCACACACAAATGTGGATGAGCCTGGTGTCGCCGGCCGGTCAGCAAGCATAAATGAGCTGCCAGCAAACCAAGCTCCAGAAGCAAGAGTTCTTAATTTCCACTGCCCTCACCCCCATGCTTTAGTCTCCAGGGACAGAAATATGATATGCCAATTATGATAACGCTTTCTGACTTCAACTTATCAAGGAGGCCAAAATATTGAAGTTCAATGTTTTCTGGGAGCCACTATTTTAAAATTCATTTTTAGGCAGTGATAACTCATGATTCTTTCTACCTCTGCTGGGAATTTGGGGTGAGGAAGAACAGTATATTTCTCTTGAAGTCTCTCTGGGATAAATAAAAAGAAAATAGGAGGCCATTTTCTGTTTGGCCTTAAGGTCTCTCCCAGGCACCGGGACTCATTTTGTCCCACCTCTCTGGAGGACAACGTGATCCTGGAGGAGGGCATCACAGAATTGCAAATCTGCAGAGCTGCAAATAATCTGCCCTCGTTTGTTCGTCATCCCCAACTCAGGCCAGGGGCTGAGGCTCTTGATTGGGCCTGTGGAAATGATTTTGCTGAGCCTTGAGACTTAGTGTCCCCCAGAGAAGAGACTTTTTCCATTCTGCAGCTTGTGCTTGATGGAAGTCCTGAAAAAGTGGGGGCAGAGTAGGAGCCTGAGGAAAACCCACCAGACTTTGCATTAGTTACAAAATACTGAATTACCAAGTTCTATCTGAGATTTCTTCCTTTTCCATTTCCTGCTCTCTGGGTGACAAGAAACAAATGCACCCTCAAATACAGAGTGGTTGGGATTAAAACTAGGGATTGGCATGGGGAAGCAACTGGGAATTATGCATTAAAGTGCAAGGAGCCAAACCTGGGACTGTGGAACATACAGCAAATCACAGGAGGGGATAGGGGAAGTGTTTCCTTCTATCCAATATTCTTGTTTTATTGTTACTTAGCTAAAAAGAACACTGGGAGGACCTGAGTTCAGAGCTGGCATTTTATTAGTTTGGTATACTTAGGTAGGTTAACCACTTTGCACTTCAGTTTTTTCATCTATAAAGAGAAAAGAATACCTTGCAGGATTATTTAAAGATAATATGAATGTTTGTGTAATGCCTCTGGTGTACGGTAATGCTCAATTAATAACTACACCTTTTCTTTTTTTTCTCTATAACTGAGTGTACACATGTATGTGTATATCTGTATGAGAGAGAGAGAGAGAGAGTCTTGAGAGGGTCTTGTCATGGTATGATCCCTTTCCCCCACTCCCCAGGTCCTCAGGATCTTGGACACGCATGTGCGCTCAGTTTGTTTCTGGGGCAACCTGGGATTTGAACCTGTGGTTGGCCATATAACTTCTAGCACTGTGTCCAATAGCCTATGGATTGCACGACATAGACAGAGCCTTATGTCCTTCTTAATAGCCAATCATATTATCCATGCTAGACTGGCCCAAAAGTCCATTCTAAGTCCACTTAGAATGGGGCACCAAAATTGTTGCTCCAGACTTCCTCTGAAATTCTGGTTAGCATCTGTGCCAAACTACCAGCTGTTTCAAGTCATAGATCCAGCTAAGAGATAAGAGATAGGTTCTTGGAAATGGGAAATTTTGTTTCGTTTTGTTTTTAAGAGAGATTTTTGCTATAGGGCACAAGTGCATGCTGGAGAGATAGGGAGAGAGAAAGCGAGAAATCACCCCTCAGGGAGGATGGCCATGCTGCAGTCCCTTCCCCTCTATTCTCTTTTTGGGTTTTGGGCATGCACACACACATGTGTTGTGTGAGATTTAAGCTGCTGGATCTGGGACTTGAACTACAGTTCACTACGTGGGAGTTCAGCAACATAACCATTATATCATCATCTTGTCCCAGGAATGGGGAGTTACTTGAGGGATGGGGCTGGGGAGTTACTTGAAGACAGAGCAGAGAATACAAAGATATATGCTGTGAAGAGAATGAGCACATTTAATTTTTCAGTGGTCAAAGTGGGGCAAGAAAGGAACTAACCAGGGCAAACGGGAAAGGGGTGGTCTCTACCCATTTTCTGTTTCTGTGTCTTAACTTCCTTTCCATTAGTTTGCAAACTTAGGTGGGCCATACATTTATTGCATACACACCTATTAGCACTGAAAACAGTAACTGAGAAAAAGGGGACACAGTCCTTTGAGTTTGGAAAGGGTATAGTGAGCATAAAATTTCAAACAATCTAGAGACTAGCAGTTAGCGTAATGGCTATGTCGCTGAACGCCCACGTAGTCGACCACGATTTGCGTCCCGGACCCGGTGGCTTAAAACTCACGCCGGGCGCGTGTGCGTGCGTGCCCAAGATCCCGAGAGGAGAATGGAGGAGAAGGGATTGTGGCGTGACCATCCCCCCGGGGGGTGATTTCTCGCTTTCTGTATCTCTGTCTCTCTCTGTCTCTCTGGAGAGTGCACACGCCCTATAGCAAAACCCTCTCAAAATTTTTTTTTCAAACAGTCTTAATATATTAGCATTTTATAGTTAGTATTTTAGAATTACGAATACATATCTCTTGTTCAGCCTCATAGAGTCTAGGGTGCCTCTTTCAATATTTCCAGATTATTGCTATTGACACGGAATGTGGGGATACCGGGATAATCAGGCCCAGCACTCACAGCGGGACACAGGTTTTTGTCCTCAGAGAATTAGAGACGCAGACGAAGGTAAGCAAGTGGAGCTTATTAAGAGAGAGAACATAGAACAGAGCTCCCAAGCAGAGAGCGAGTTGCCAATGGAGAACTGAGGTGAGGGGTCTTTACCTGGGTCAGAGGGGTTTTGTTCAGGTTTCTGGTTTTTATTTAGGCTTGTTTAGTCTCTGGAAAGCTGACTTTATGTGAGAAGAGAGAATCAGCTTGTAGAAGGACCCACTATCACATCAAGGAGAAATGCCTGCTCATTGACAAGCTTAATGCTGCTTGCCGGGAGTGAGTCCTCTCTAGGGAGTACTGTAGGAGGATGAGGAAGGAGGGCTGCAGGGTATGAAATCCTAGGTTCTTTAGGTCCAGATCTCTAAGATTAGAGACCTGTCCTGAGACACAGAATGAAAACCACAATCACTGGCAAAGTAGGAAAAGAGAAGTTTTAATAGAAAAGTGAGGATTTTTAATAAAGTACAACCCCACACCTGAAAGGCATGCAGGTGGGCAGCTGCCAGAGGACAACTGCACTGGGTATGGGGTTAGGTGTTGCATTTTTTTCTAAATATTTTGTAGGGGGAGGTCTGTCACAGTATCTGGCTTCTTTGAAATTTGAGGGCTTTTTCCTGCACAGCTTGTATATCTGAGTCTCAGGTGAGGAATTCAATTGCTTAATCACGCATGCCCAGTGTAGCCTTTGAATGTATGAGCATCCATGTTTGGATAAACTGCCCAACTGGTTTATTGTCCCAGTGGGAATCCAGTTGTTGACTTAACATCTTATCTTGGTCAGTTTCTGTGTGTATATTTGAGATGGCAGGAGGAGGATAACAGCCTTCTGGGTGCCAGAAACAGGGAGGAAAGAGCTCTCCAAGTGGGTCCGTCTGTAATTCCCTGTCAGGTGAGCCTCCCTATCTTGCAGATGCGAGAGTAAATTATCACTCAAGGTCCTTTTCTCTTTTGTTTAGCTGTCATTATCTCAAGCAAGCTCTAAGCAGTTCTGGTGGTGAGCAGTTATCTGTGTGAGCAAATTGTCTCTCCATCTTTAAATTTAGCCATGTCGTGATTTTATTTTTAGCCTATACTACCTCACTATATTCTTAGGGTGTCTATCACTTCACATGGGCTCCTATAAGGCTTTTATGAAGAAGTTGTGGTTAACAGTCTCAAGGGTTCTCAGTCGTTTAGGCTCATGGTGTGGATGCCCTTTGGCTGTAAGTGTGGTCCATAGTGGTTAATTTTACATCATTTAGGAGGGGAGGGTATGATTGTCCTTTCTCCTTAGTATGGCCCTCTTGACTTTGATTATCTTTGAGTATCTTTTTAAGGAGCAATTTTTCACATGGTCAAGCTTATCAGCTTATAGTTTCCACTAGACTGGATATCTAAAGTTTCAAACTGAAGAGTTGTCCTGCTGTGGGTCTCTGACTCCAGTTGTTGCTTTGTGTGCCTTAGGGTTAAAATGCTCGTTTTGGCTGGAGGGACAAAGGGCAGAAAAGGCTGTGACTTCCATTAAGTTACAGCGGGTTGATTGGTTTCACGGTCCTCTTCCCCTCTCTCCTCTCCTTCTGTTACTTGTTCTACCTAACTGCTTAGCCAGAGTCTGCCTCACTATAATGAATTACCACAAACTCAGTGTCTCAAAAACAACAGAGATGTATTAGTTTATAATTCTGGAGCTCAGAAATCTAAAATGGATCTTACAGCTAAAAGCAAGATGTGAACAGGACTGCATTTCTTCTGTGGGCTCTCAGGGGAAATCTGTTTCCTTGCCTTTTCTAGCTTCTAGAGGCTGTGCGTAGTCCTTAGCTCATTGTCCTTTACTCCACTACCACAGTGTCATCCTACCTACTCTCTTCCTCTACTGTCTCTCGTATACGGACCTTCTTGTACGGGCCACTCATGTAATTAGGCTGATCTCTGCATCTCAAGTGCCTTACCTTAATCACATCTGCAAAGCCCATTTGCCATGAAAAGCAATGCTCATCCTGGGGATTAGGATATGGACATTTTTGGGAGGCCATCACTCAGATTCCAAAGTACTGCTTCCTGGTGGTGAGTCTTCTTGTGCACCTTCCAAGGAAGCTCATTTTAATTTAAACAGTATCTAGTTCTCCTTTATGAGTCAAATGAAGAATGAGTGAATGGAAGAAGCCAAGTCCTCTTTTTCTTTATTGTCATTGGTAGGGTGAAAGAGGCTAGCAATGAGCCAGAGAACAGGATTAGAATTTTGGTCATGACTAAGTCTTGACAAGTCAGTCTCCAAGAGAACAATAGCTTAGGTAGCCCCTAGCCCAGGAGGCCATGCAGACATCCAAATACCTTATTTTAGATTTGATGAAATAACTGGACATTGTTATCCCTAAGAACACCTTCTTTGATTAATTGTAAGATAGGTAAAACTGCCTAGCCTATATTCAAATTCTTTCACTGTCATTATAAGCTACAAACCAATATTGCCTTGAGCCAGTTCAGATACATACTTATAAGAAATCATTTATTTCTTCATTTCCTTATTGCAGAATCAGTGGGGAGACTCTCTCAACCCAAGGCTATCCACTTTGAAAGGGTAATGGTACAGTAAGTGCAGATCCCCACAGCTCTGAAAAAGACTGTACTCTTTTTGTTTATTTTTTTTACAGAGACAGTTACGACTCTTCAAATAGTTCTGGAAAGCTCTTTCCTGTTGACAGTATCTCCAGATAGCTCTGTCATTAAGTCAATTCTGTTTCGTCTTCTGATGTATAAAGTATATATAGTAGAACATTCTCACACTCAAAATCCAGTTTTTTCTAAATATGGGGTATTGATTTTCTCATTAACTTGTAACAACCTCTCAGAAAATTTTCATCAAACATTGAACAAGGCAAAATACTTTACCCACACCACTGACCCTGTAAACAAAGTCTACTCAAGTGTAAGAGATCATTTAAGGTCACTCCTATGGCTAACACATGCAGCCCTTGACCATACTGACCCCCTGTTCCTATTGCTCTATGGCCCACATCTCTGCCTGATAGTCTTTTTACACTCGTTCTCTCTAATTCCTAAGATTTCATTAATCACTATGTCTTTATAAAAGTCAGTTTCATTGAGTTATTATCTACATACAAATGTGCATATTGATGTAACTATTACCACAATAGAGACACAAAACATTTCCATTCCTGCAAAAAGTTCCTCTCCCTTTTTTGCAGTCAATTCTTCACCATTCTCCATGCCCAAACAGCCACTGACCTGCTTTCTATCTCTATACATTGGTTTCTGTTTTCCAGAATTTTATATAAGTGGAATCTTATTCTATATATTCATTTTTTCCCCCTCAGGATTAAAACAAATTTTTTTTTTGAGAGGTTTTTGCTATAGGGCGCGTGCGCTCGCCAGACAGACAGAGAGAGACAGAGAGACAGAAAGCAGGAAATCACCCCCCCCCAGGGGGGATGGCCACGCCGCAATCCCTTCTCCTCCATTCTCCTCTCGGGATCTTGGGCATGCACGCACACGCGCCTGGCATGATTTTAAGCCACCGGGGCCGGGACTCGAACCACGGTCAACTACGTGGGAGTCCAGCGACATAGCCATTACGCTAACTGCTGGTCCCAGGATTAAAACAAATTTTTAGGCAAATGGCTGGCTATGGTGGTGCAGTGGTAACAGTGCTCTGCAATGCTGAAACCGTGGAGGAAGACCTGGGGTTCATGTTCCAAGGTCTCCCTGGGCATGCTAGGTGCATGCCCCAAACCCTGGCTAGCTGAATCTGGGAGTGGACTGCAGTGTGAAGACCCTGTTGGGGGTGTCTATCTCTTTCTTGCATGCATGCTCTCTCTCTTATAGAAGTAATACATGAAAAAACTTAAAAAAAGTTGGCATAATGTTTTTGAAATCATTTGTATTGTAGCATATATTAATAATTTGTTCCTTTTTTTAATTGCTGAGTAGTATTACTAACATTTTGTGCACCTATATACAGATTGATGAATAGTTATGTTGTTTCCAGTGTTTGGGCACTATGAATAAAAGAACTATGGTATTTGTATACTTTTTTTAAAAAAATGGGTAAATACTAAGGAGTAGAATTTCTAGACCACAGGTAAGTATACATTTAACTTTGTAACAAAAAGACAAACTATTCTCCAAAGTGGCTGTACCATTTTATATTCCTACAAGCATTGTCTGTAAATTGCATTTGCCCCACATGCTCACCAGCAGTTCATATTATTATCTTTTCAACTTTAACCATTCAAATGGGTGGGCAGTAAGTAATTGTGGCTTTAATTTTTAATTTCCTATACTTAATTCGTTTGCACATGTTGTTCATGTGTTTATGGCCATCCACATATATTCTCTGGTGAAAAACTTAGTTTTTTCAGGTCCAGCAGATGGCATAATGGCTATGTCGCTGGACTCCCATGTAGTTGACTGGGTTTGAGTCCCAGACCCAGTGGCTTAAACTCATGCTGGGCAAGTGTGCATGTGCCCAAGATCCCAAGAGAGAGTGGAGGAGAGGGGATTGTGGTGTGGCCATTCTCCACTGGAGATGAATTATTCTCGCTTTCTGTCTCTCTGTCTCACTCTTTCTGGTAAGTGCACATGTCCTATAGCAAAATACTCTAAAACAAAAACAAAATAACACAAAAATCATTTTTCAGTTAGGTTGTCATATTAATGAGCTGTGAGAGTTCTTTATATATTTAGGATACACGTCTTATAATAGACATATACGTTGTAACTATTTTATCCCAGTCCACAGCTTGACTTTTCATTTTCTTAAACTGACTTTTAACTTTTTCTTATAGTAGCTTAAAACAATACAAATTTATTTTAAAGTCTGGAGGTCAGATGACCAAACCAGCCTAGCTGGGCTGTGTTCTTTCTGGAGGCTCCTGAGCAGAAACCATTTTGTTGCCTTTTTTCTCTGCTAGAGGCTGTCTGAATTTCTTGCCTCTTGCTGCAACATCATACTCACCTCCGCCTCTCTTGCCACATTGCTTCTGCAATCCCTCCCGACTTCCTCTCCCAGGACCTTTGTGACTATGTTAGTCCCTCCCAGGTAATCCAGGCTACTTTTGTCCTTCCCAAATCCTTCACATAATCACAGCTGCAAAATCAGCAAATTCCCTTTTGCTATGTAGCATACCCTCCTCTCAGGGTTCTAGAGAGCAGAACATGGGTACTCATGGAAGGTTGCTATTTAGCCTACCACACCTAATTTATGTTTTTATTTATTTTCTTTTATGGATCCTGGGTTTTGCATCCTATCTGGGGAATTTTGTCTATCCCAAGACCACAAAGAGTTTTTCTTCTAGAAGTCTTATAGTTTTAACCATTATGGCTAGTATGGTTAGTCTACAGTCTATTTCAAGTCTATTACTATTTTTTTATGGTTTTAAGGTTAGGGTCAGGGTTTATTTAATTTTTTTTTAAATATAGAGCTACTGAAGACTGGATTATTTAAATGTTTTGTATCCAGTTTTCCCAGTGTTGTTGAAAAGATGATCCTTTCTCCATCGAATCATATCAACGCCTTTGTTAAAAATCATTTGATTGCTTATGCACATACCGACTTCTTTTCTCTCTATTCTGACTTTTCTGAATGCAAATGTGATTGATTCAGTCCTTGGCTTAGAATCATTGAATCACTACTATACCCTAATTTATCTATTTTTTAATGTGACTTACAAGGCCCTTCATAACACGACCCTTTCTTCTCGCTCATACTTTCCTTCTCAAGTATGCTGAACATCTTGTTCCTTCAATCTGCTGTGCTCCCTTGACTCCATGTCTCTGCACGTGCTTCTAGCTCTGCCTTTGCCACCTGTTCCTTTCTCTTGGCCTCATTTATGTTTGTTCTTCCATTAGGCCACCATCATTTTCCCCAAGAAAACTTTTCTGACTCTTACATTACCAGAGTACTTATCATACTGAAGCCCAGTTACCACTATACCTACCTGTATCCCTTCTACATGTAGTTTCTTGAGGGACAGGAAGGGGGAAGACCATGTGTTGCCCATTTATGTCCCCCAGCACCCAGCACATTCATTGTGAAATGACATAATTGCTATGTCACTGGACTCCCATGTAGTTGACCATGGTTCAAGTCCCAGACCTGGTGGCTTAAACTCATGCCAGGTGCATGTGCATGCATGCCCAGGATCCTGAGAGAAGTATGGAGGAGAAGGTATCACAGTGTGGTTATCCCCCCTGGGGGTTGATTTCTTGCTTTCTGTCTCTCTGTCTTTCTGGCAAGCACATGCACCGTATAGCAGAAATCTCTCAAAAGAAAAATAAATCTAGGGCAAGCCTGAAAATGTGAAGATCAGGGTGGATTAGAGCATTGGTTCTTATGCAATAAAAAATTGCATTTCAAGCAAGTTCCCAGATGTTGCTGTTGCTGCTAGTAATCCGGGGACTTCACTTTGAACATCACTGTGTTAGAGGAACAGGTAGCTGTCAAAGACCATCGCGTGGTTTTCAATGTACAGTAGGAGAGGCACTTGCTAAGAATCACCACTGGAGATTGCTCAAGTGCTAGTTCTTGCAGCTTGTTCCCAGAGATTTGGGATAGCAGCTTTGGAGAAGAACCTACTGTCTAACAGGTTCCTCAGGTGACTGTTACATTTCTCTGGTTTATGAACAACCATTAAGCTGTGTTGCTCTTTCAAACCACCATCCACCCCTATGGGCTTCTGTAGTTAGCAGACTTGCGACAGATCACTCTTTGTTAGACCAGGATGGCAAAGGGTCAAGTAGTGAGGTTTTGGGGCTTGACAGAGAAGGATTTAGGTTCTGGGTGTGCCATGGCTTATTTATGTGACCTTGGGAGAATGGATTTAACCACTTGTTTTTTTCAAAATATTTTCAGAAAGATAGAATAATGAGATGAGTATTACATATCGGTTACTTAACATAATGTCTAATACCTGGTAAGCTCTCAATGAAGAGTAGCTCGACTATGGTTTCTGCATGTTTCCCATTCCTAGTTACTGTGATATGCCAGTTGATCAACTAAACATGCATCTTGCCAAAGAGTTTTATATGCTGATTGACTGGAACCAAGGGAAGGTATCAAAGTGGAGAGTATCAGAGAAAAAAAATGAGACTTTGGGACTTAAAAAGTAGAAAGAGAAAAACACTTTCTGGTTAGTACCGGTAAAAAATGAGCAGACAGGGAGACTTCTTTTGGGGCTTGTGTCATGCCTGTTTGATTACAACTTCTGTCCCCATCCATAATGCCACACATCTCCACCTGCAGCACTGCAAAACCACCTGCGATGGATTTTTGTGCACACTTAGAAGAGAGATGTGTGTACTTTGTACACGCTTAGAGGTGGGAGACTTAGAGGGATTAGATGAGAGGTGGTCAGGCAAAGGAGAAAATGCTTCTGATGCTTGAAATAAACCATAAAGTCAAATGAAGCTTGCGGATAATCAAAGAGTGGTCTGAAAACTGGGCACCATTTTGTTGACTTATTTTATTTCTTTGCATCTACCTGATCATACGTATGAGACAGAGTAATTTTTTTTTTCCCATTCATCCCTGCAGTGCAAGGCCAAAATGGACTGTGGTAGGAAGAGGAGTAAATGTTTTGGCTTCACTTCAACTGAACTTTCTCAAATGATCCAAATAGCTTTTCTCAAGAGCCATTATTTCTCTTGTCCTTTAGATTTTTTTTTTTTTGTAAGTGTTTTCATGTCAAAATGTACTTGGAATTTAAAGGACAAGATATTCTACTACTTTGGGCCTTAAAACAATTCTTTCTAACTTTTATCTACAGCTGCTCCTTCTGAAATTATCATATGAAGGGTCTTCAAAAAGTTCATGAAAAAATGTGTGTTATGAAAAAACTATTTCAAAAATTGTTTGCACCAAAGTAAACTCATACTTTAATTTCATTTTTCTATCAACTTTTTGAAGTCCCCTCATTTATTCAATACATTCTCTCTATGAGTCCTAAATATGTATATTTCCAAGTAAACATGATATAATAGGTCTAAAATTCAAAATGAAAAAACAAATAAAACAACTTTTTACTTTTTACTCATATACTGTACATTTCCTTAGAGAGAGGTTTTTTTTGTTTTTTTTTTTTTTTTAATAGAGGTTTTTGCTATAGGGCATGTGCGCTTGCCAAAAATAGAGAGACAGAGAGACCGAAAGTGAGAAATCACCCCCCAGGGGAGATGGCCACGATGCAATCCCTTCTTCTCCAACCTCCTTTTGGGATCTTGGGCATGTACTCACATGCGCATGGTGTGAGTTTAAGTCACTGATTCCAGGACTCGAACCGCGGTCGACTACATGGGAGACCACTGGTGAAGGCATTACACCATCTGCTGGTCCCTATTTCTTTATTTTTCTGGTGCAATTTTTCATAATGAAATCAATTTAAAATAGATTTGAAAAATTAAAAACAACCCTAAAACATGAGGGAGAAGAATAAAATGAATCCCTATATACTTCCCCGCAGATTTAAAAGTTATCCCATCAGTCACATTTATTGCACTTGTCTCTTTTTTCTTTTTTCTCTTTTTCTTATCCTCTTCTCCTCCCCTCGCCTTTCCTCTCCTCCTCTCCCCTCCCCTCCTGTCCTCTCCTTTCTCTTCTCTTCCCTCCCTCCCCTTCCCTCTTCTCTTCTGCTCTTCTCTACTTCTTCTCTTCTTCCTCCTTCTCTCCTCTCCTCTCCTCTTCTCTTCTCTTCTCTTCTCTTCTCTTCTCTCCTTTCTTCTCTCCTCTTTCCTCTTTTCTTCTTCACTCTTCTCTCTTCTTCTCCCTGTGCCAAAGTATTTCAAAGCAAATCCTGGTGTTTCAAGGTAGGTCACTGGACAGGATCTTCTCTCCTCTATTCAGAGAGAGAGTCTACACTGAATATACACCATGAAAAAGAGTCTCTGATAGCATCTTCTGGGTTGTTCACTCCAGTTATACAGGAAGATTTGTCCTGGATCTTTCAGTTATACGAACCATTACATCCTACTTTCAAGGGATGTAGAATTTGATTTGGCATATGTAAAATTTTCAAGCTGACTAGGAATTTTATCAAATGATTTCAGAACATTTTTTTTCCCCAAGATCATGGTATTTTTTTTAAAAAAAGATTTATTTATTAAATTTTATTTATCATCGTTTTTTTTTCATTTATTTTACATACTTTCACTGAACTTCACTACAGCATACAAAATGCGATTTTCCAGTCAGAATACACTATAAAATGGCTAAATCATACATGTTGTCATCAACACATAATTTTTCATTTTTTGTTGTGTGTGTGTGTGTGTGTGTGTGTATCCTTCTCTCCCCCCCCCC
>NW_006200742.1:1818014-1831472 GCF_000334495.1 Tupaia belangeri chinensis | reverse complement strand
CCCATTTCTCACCTTCTACCATTTCCCATCCTTCTCCCACCCTGTCTCTGGTTCCTGCAGTTGCTTTCCATTCCTTTATTCTTTCTCACATTGTATTGATTCACAAAATATCTTAATTAATATAAATACTTTCAACAGTAAGTTCACCTGATATATGCATATCTGTGAACAAAAGTTGACTTTAGGTATGAAAATTCTGTGGGTAGAATGAATATACTATAAAATAGCCCATAGTTGAGGCTATATATTTTACTGTGGTTACTAAATACATATTTTTTTAAATACCATTTTTTTTTTAATTTCAAGAAAGGCAGTTTTAGCTTTAACAAATCTAAATCAAAAAATATTAAGAGAATTTTGCTTAATACTTAAAGCCAGCAAACAGGTTGGGATTCTTTTAGAATAGTAGGCACATGGACCTGTCCACAACTCGAGAGAAGACAAAACTCTTTAACATTGGAAAACAAAGCAAAGAAGGTCACTTATGTTTTCACCAGTTCAAATTCACGTACTTAACCTTTTATTGTGATCTGATTTTTCCATTGAAATTCTGGAAGATAATGTTCAACTCTGGACTTGTTCCTACCATTAAGCTGGCCTTTTTGTTAGCTGTTTTAGAACTCTTATTTCTTTGTGTCTGACTTTAGTTTTCCTGGGATAGCTCTCCCTTCAGAACTTCTTGGAGAGCTGGTCTGGTGTTGATAAATTCTTTCAGGGTTTGTTTATCTGAAATGTTCTTGTCTTTTCTTCCCATATGAAGGATAATCTCGCCAGGTGTAGTATTCTTGTTTGAAATGGTTTTTCACTCAACACTTTCAATATATTTTCCCATTCTTTCCTTACTCACATTGTTTCCAATGAGAGGTCTGCTGTTAGCCTGATGGGATATCCTTCGTAGGCAACTTGTCATTTTTCTCTTGCCAGTCTGAGTATCTTGTCTTTGTCTGTGGTTTTGGTCAATCTGGCTATATTGTATCTTGGAAAAGATCTTCTTGGATTGATTCTATTTGGGGTCCTATGTATTTCTTGTGTCTGGATCTTTGAATGCATTTCTAGGTTTGAAAATTTTTCTTCAGTGATTTCATGAAATGGATTATCAATGCCCTTATTAGTCTCTTCACCTTCTGGGATACCAGTTATCCAGATGTTTGGATAATTGATGGTATCTAGTATTTTTCCTATATTATTCTCATTTTTTTGACTATTTCATCAGTCCTTCTAGTGTATTTTTTAAGGTCAGTGATTCTGTTTTCTACATTTTTTTTCCTTTTTTTTTTTTTTTTTTTTTTTTTTTTGTTGTAGGGCGCATGTGCTCACCAGAAAGACAGAGAGAAACAGACAGAAAGCGAGAAATCACCCCTCAGGTGGGATAGCCATGCCACAATCCCTTCTCCTCCACTCTCCTCTCAGGATCTTGGGCATGCACGCACATGTGTCTGGCATGAGTTTAAGCCACCGTGTCCAGGACTCAAACCGTGGTCGACTATATGGGAGTCCAGCAACATAGCCATTGCACTAACTGCTGATCCCTCTGTTTTCTACATTTGAGATTTGATTTCCTGTATGAGCTTGTCTACTTTTAATAATTTCAAGGGAAGTTTTGATTTTCTGTATTACAGTCTTCATCTCTAACAGTTCTGTTTGATTCTTTGATTCTTTTTTATGGTGTGTATTTCCTCTTTCGGATCGTGCAAGAACTTCCTCACCTCCTGGAACTCCTTGACTCTATTCCCCTGCCTCTTCTGGAGTTTATTGTCTCTCTGCTCTTGTATCTCTGTTAGTTTTGTAACTATGAATATTCTAAATTCTTTATCATACGTTTCCATTGAACTGTCTGTGGATGAAGAGGAGTCATTCTTTTCCCTTGGAGGAGAGGTATTTTATTGCTTTCCCATATTTCTTGTGATCCTGTGGTAATTTCTAGTCATCTGATGGATGGTATGTTTCTTCCTAATTCTTGAAGTTCAATCTGAGCATTTAGGAGTATGCAGGAGGTGATCTGCATTGTCTTTGCCATTCCATTTTAATCGCTTTGTGTAGTAGATTCAGTGGGTATTGAGGAATATGTTAACCCAAATAGTATTTAGATATTTGGCTATGGTTCCCTTAGATCCATCTAGAAACTCAGTGAATAAAGATTGAGGAGCAAAGTGATGAGGTAAAAGAATAAGAAAACAGAGAGAGAAAAAAAGAGAAAAAAAGAAAAGTAAATAAAAAAACCCAAAAAATTTATTTTATTTTTAAAAAAGAAAAAAATAAAACCCATGCAAGCATGCCATGCAAAATCACTAGTTCTCAGCAGCAATAGAAGAGTCTTCTTCTGAAGGCCTGGCCCTTGCCTCTCCTGGGGGGTGGGGAAGGGGATTATTAGAAGATAAAGGAAGGTCTGAAAGCCAAGAGAATACTTTACCTGAAAAAATTTTGAAAAGGAAAAATGACAAATATAATGAGAAGACAGAGAGAGGCAGAGAGAGACAGAGAGAGACAGAAAGATAGAGGGACTCCCTACCACTTGAGACTGTGGGCTGGAGGCTGAATTATCAATAGAAAATCTTCATTTGTCTTTTTACCTGAAATCTTTTTATCTGAAATCCATTTTTTCAGAAGCAATGGAGAAGTCTTGTTCTGAAGGCCTGCCCCTTGCCTCTCCACTCGAGACTGGGGGCTGGAGGCTGAATTATCAGTAGAAAAATCTCCATTTGTCTTTTTCTCTGAAATCACTAGTTCTCAGCAGCGATGAAGGAGTCTTCTCCATGGTATTTTAAATTAGAGTTTTTCCCTAAAAAACTTGCTCTTTATACTATTGGTATCCATTAGGTGTTTAATTTATAATATTCAGGTATCAATGAATTAAAAATATAAAATACATTGTGTTTAAAGTTCTTTCAAGAATATGTTGGTCTGGCCCTGTGGCCTAATAGTTGGGCGACACAGTTCCCACATAGCTGGCTCAAGTATGAATCCCAGTCCTGGTGGCTTGAGAAACACTGTGTGTGTGTGTGTGTGTGTATGTGTGTGTGTGTATGCATACCTCACATCCTGACATGGTACAGAGATGGAGGAGAAAGGACTGAGACATGACCACATCATGTTGGGAGTTTTTTTCCTTTCTCTTCATCTCTCTCTGGAGAGTACACATGCCCTCTGATATATTAAAAAGAAAATATACTTCTTATACAGTATCATTGTAAAGAGTAGGCTTTAACTCCCAATAATATATCGATTTTATTTCATTAGAAATTGGACAGAATTGATGGCTAAGTGGTTGCTATTTCTATTAATGTTTTATTATATTGCTTAGTTAACTTTATTCCAATAGAGTAAATATAGTGATTTTTTTGTCTCACAAACTAGAAACTGATGGAACAGTAAATAATTAGAAGTTGTGTTCATGAATTAACACATTAGCCTTTGTATAATTATAAATACTTTATTAGTATTTTTATATAGGCATTCTTATCTTCATTATGGGAAAACATGATATTTTATAACTTTCATTGCCACTTCTGAACTGCATTAACAGAAAAATGAGATCAATTTGATGTAAATTATTTTGAAATGCTGATACAAATCTCTGCCTGATCATTTTCTTATGTATGACTGTATTCTCTATGGGTTTTTTTTGTTTTGTGTACAGTACACAGATCCCAGAAACTTGCAGCTCTAAATAAATAACTTGGTTCATAGCTCTATTTTGTCCTTTCAGATATTTATTCCCAGATAGTAAGGAAATTGTTTATTATGAACAATTTATCAATGTGTTCACAATAAAGTCTTCCTATTAATCTTACTTATACTGAACTTTATATGTTTTTACTCATCATCTTCTGAAAAGGTCATGAAAAAGCTTTGAGTAGTAGGGATCAATGAATTTGTTCATATAAATGTTTATTAATATGCAGAGTAAAGGGATACAAAGATGAGTATAAAGATCCCTCTTAATGACAAAGAAGAACATGTTTATAATTCAATTTTATACTAATTATCTCAAATTTTACAGTAGGTTGTGTGAATATATTTAGTTACTTTATTTTAATGGTGAGAATAATAATTTTTTTAAAAAGAATGATTAATTAAATTTTATTTATTCATTTATTTATTTTAATTTGATGAAAGAGAGAGAGACTGAAAGTGGGAAAGCAAGCCCCCAGATCTGGAACTCAAGCCATTGTCGGGAATGTAGAAGTGTACAGCGCTTTAACCACCATGGCACTGGTCCCTGGAAATAATCATTTTTAACTCATAAGAATTTGACCAGATTCCTACCAGCTCATTTTAGCTTCCTAGACCTGGTTGTGACAGAATATATTTTCTTTTTTAAAAATAATTATTTTTATTTATTCATTCATTCATTTTAATTTGACCAGAGAGAGACACACACACACACAGAGGGAAGGTGAGAAAGCAAGTCACCAGGTCCAGGACTTGAACTGTGGTCAGTCATGTAGGAGTATCCAGCACCTTCACCACACTACCTGCTGACCTCAGAATATATCTACTAAATACACACACACACATACACACACACACACACACACACACACACACACACACAACCACCCTCCGTGAGCATTTGTTTGTTTATTCATTCATTTCTGCAAAGAAAAGAGAGAGAGGCAACCCCAACCGGGTCCCATGTTGTGGCCCATTCCCAGTTTCAGCCATCTGGAATCACAGACATAAATGCACCTCCCACACACCTGGCATGTGAGTCCAGTTGCATCATGGCCGTTCTACCACTGGCCTCCTATCTGATTTCCTTTTCTTTTTTTTCCCTCTCCTTTGTCTTCTTTTCTCTCTCTCTTGTTTTATCTGTTAGAGGGTGTGTGGGCTCGCCAGAGACAAGGAGGAGAGAGGGAGGAAGTACCCCCAGTGGAGCAGGGTCACACCACAGTCCCTTCTCCTCTCTCTCTCCAGATTTGGGGCATACATCACATGCATCTGGTATGTTTTTTAAGCTGCTGGGGCTAGAACAGGAACTACACATTTGGACAAGTGGGACCTGGCTCCCTCATCCACCAGGTCATGGCTGCCCCTGCAAAGTGCTTCTTAAAATGAGATACTCCTCCTACCTAGAGATAGGGTCTTTGTTCTTTCCCCTTGGGTTTTCCTCTCTCTCTCTCTCTTTCTTTCTTTCTTTCTTTCACTATAAAGGAATTATGTCTGCTGCTTATACTAACAAGGTACAGCATAAGAGATGCTATTTGACTGCCAAGGTCATAAGAGTAGGCAGCTTAGGGGGTAGGTACTCACACTCTCTTACAATATGTACCTTAGAAGTTCTAAGTTGTCGCATTCAACTTCTCTGAAGCTACCACGCTGGAGAGGCCATGTGGAAGGACCAAATGGTGACAGATAAAAATATCTAAAATTGTCTAAAAAGAAGATTCCAAGTAGGTCCAGTAGCTTGATATTTCAGTCTTCCCAGACCACGTACTAGACACAGGAGCGAACGAGCCACCCTCTGACTGCGACCATGTGAGAAAGCCTGTGAGGAGAACTGCTCAGATGGAACAAATAAAATTCCAGAACCATGAGATAAAACAGTAATATACAGTTGTTATTTTAAAGTATGGACTTTTGGATACTTTGTTATGTAGGCTGTGATATTGTGATTTCAAATTAGAAATATTTACTCGGTTTTTGCATCCAATTCCTAAGATAGAGCTAGCTTCTAACACCTTTGTAGATATGGGTAGTTCTGTTTTAATATTGGGTCTTTGACTCTGGTTCTCAAGACAGAGCTCCTAAGACCTTTGTAATTTCCTGAGTGATAGGAGTCTCTGACACAGAGTTCTTAAATCCCTTGAAGTTTCTTGGGCGATAGGAGCATCTTTGTTCTAATAAGGCTCCTGGATAAGTTTCAATGTGGGAGCTGTGGCCAGGGAAAGCAACCTTATGATTAGAGGATTGGAATTTTCTCAATAATCTAGTCGATTGTACCTACATGACGAAGCCTCCATAAAAACCCAAAAGGTCAGTGTATGGGGAGTTTCAGATAGCTGAACCCTGGAGGTACCTGGAGGGTGTTGTGCCGAGAAAGGGCATGGAAGATACACATCCCTTCCTATATGCCTTGCCCTAAGTTTCTTTTCCATCTGGTTCAACTATACACTTTCTCATATCCTGTATTAATATAATAATCTGATAAACCATGTTTCTCTGAGTTCTGTCAGCTGCTCTAGCAAATTAATTTAGGGAGTCATGAGAACCTTGATTTATAGTCGCTTGATCAGAAGTGAAGGTCTTTATCCACTACTTGCAATTAGCAGCTGAAGTGGGGGCTGCTTTATGGGATTGAGCCCTTACTATGGGATCTGACTCTAAGTAGTTGGTGTTGGCATTGAGTTAAATGACAGGACACTCAGTTGGCATCTGCTGGAGAACTGCTTGGTGTATGGTATAAGAAGTGGGAGTGTGATGAGCATGGATGTAGAAGAAGAAAATTCTTTTTTTCTATATGTTTATATAGCCATAGCAAGTGAAATATTGACCCTTCTCTATGGTTCCCTGATTCAGACAACAGCACCTTCATTTTATACGACAATACCCAAATTTTCACATCACATTATTTTGGACTTCTCTGAGATCCAGATGGGAAGTTTCCATTGCGCATGCAAATTTCTACTGTCTCAAATGTTCCTATTGAGAGTGACCACAAATCACATGGTGTTAGACAAGGATGTGTGTTTCCTTTTAAGAAGAAGAGCCAGTTGTGCAAAATAATGCAATCTACTACCATCATCAGAGCTGTGTCTTCCTATTAATACAATAAGAAGATAGACATATTTTATCTGTATATTTACCTCTCGGTGGTGACAGAAATAGGACTGGAGAGAAAAACCACCTAAGTATTGAAAGAGTCTCTTCCTCTTTCGTGCGGGGATAAAAATATAAAAGAGGTAAAGGAAGGATTCTGGGTCTTCTCCTGAAACCTCTGGAACAATGGAGGGAGACTGATGCTGGGAGTTGCTGCTTGTGGGAGTCAAGGTCATTAAGTCATCAAAATCATAAACTAGGGTCTAATTCACAATCAAATGTAATGCATTTTGTTTGGTACCTGCTTTTGTCCACTTGCATGTTTTCTGCATTTCCTGTTGTCAGCTGAGCACGTACAAAGAAAATGACCAAATGGACTGTATTTATGACTGCTTTCTTACGTGTCCAGGCTCTGCACGTGAGGTCATTGTTATCTGCTTTTACTTTACTGCTTCCTCATGTTATCCTTCAGGTAACTGACAAAGTGATGCCAAGAGGATGAAAAAAGTCTTTAACGTTACCCAAGAAAAGGAAGTTGCCTGCCAGATGGAACTAACCAAGTCTTCTCGTAGAAATTAGCACTAGCAAATAATCATGTTTCTCTCCAAAGAGAGATCTAGTTTTAAGATTTTTTTAAAAAAAATTTCTGTGGATTAATTCTTCCTAAATCTACTTTGGTTATAACTGAAGATTAGTTCAACTGCCATTAATTTGAAAATGGTCTCGGGAACCAGCAGTTAGAGTAATGGCTATGTTGCTGGACTCCCACGTAGTCGACCACGGTTTGCGTCCCGGACCTGGTGACTTAGAACTCACGCCAGGCGCGTGTGCATGTGTGCCCAAGATCCCGAGAGGAGAATGGAGGAGAAGGGATTGCAGCGTGACCATCCCCCCTGGGGGGTGATTTCTCGCTTTCTGTCTCTCTGTCTCTGTCTGTCTGGCGAGCGCACGCGCCCATAGCGAAAACCTCTCAAAAAAAAAAAAAAAAAAAAAAAAAGAAAAGAGAAAATGGTCTCAAGATGTTTTTTCTCTTCCCTTGGTTTTTACAGATGACAACAAAATAAAAATATAGATGCATCTACTTTAAAAAGAGCTCCCATTCAAATGGGGAATTTAGAAGGTTGATAAGCTATACATAGCATCACCCTGTGTAATTCCTTGAGCCTGGTAATTTCTAAAAAGGCTCTCCCCCAGAATTCTTTCAAATACAACAGAATGAATATACTGAAGAATTTAATTTTTAGATTACAAAGAAATAGGAGATAGTGGTGGTGGAGAAGAGAGGTCAGAGAAAGAAGAGTGTTTGAAGCCAGAGATCTAAAAGAAAAGAAAAAATAGTAAGTGTTAATAATAGTAAGTGATTTTTTTTCAGTGAGAAATGAAAAAAAAAATACCACTTGGAATATTGTTAGGTCATTATAACGATATTAAATTCATAGTAAGTTTTAAAAAATGTGATACAAATGAAAAAATTTATAGTTTGTAAGATGGAAGGTCATTTGCCTTGTAATAAAAGCTATCTTTTTCCACAAAGGAGAAGTATGGTACTACACTTTATGAAAACAAGATATGATACCAATGATGGAAGGCTCTGTTGTAGCAAGTCTCAGGCAGAAATCAAAGCCCAAAACAGTTAGAGCTACAGAATTGTTCAAAATAGGAGGCTCTTTCATTGTTCTATGTATTCTTTGACATT
This sequence comes from Tupaia belangeri chinensis, assembly GCF_000334495.1. NCBI lineage: Eukaryota > Metazoa > Chordata > Mammalia > Scandentia > Tupaiidae > Tupaia > Tupaia belangeri. The sequence goes on along the minus strand of NW_006200742.1, from coordinate 1,823,017 downwards.
GTAACACTGTTGCTACCTATAAAAAGGTGATCCATATATTTGTATGTTGAATAGCATGCATTTTTAATGCCTTTTGGTGATTTTGTTGCAGAAGCATAACTGGCTCTTGCTTTCATGTTTACTATTGGAGAAAATGAAACCATCTGTAAGGCCCTAAACAGCCAATGCTCCCCTTTTCTACCAGGGAGTACCAGCCCGACTCTTGGAAAAGGACTCTTTGCTTGTCTACTCTAGCAGTCCTGTTTTGCCCAGATGGCTACAGATGCACAGGAAATACCAGGCTATGAATTAGTGAGAAAACAGATTTAGAAATCTAGAGATGTGAATTTTGTAGTTGGTTGCATAGCCTGGGAATTTGGCCATGCCCTGAAACCAGAAATGGAGAGATATAAACTGGATATTCTACTGTAGGGTATTTGAGAAAGCTTCCTTAATCCCTTCCTAAATGAAAGTATTGTGTTGTTATTTTCCCTCAAGTGTAGAAATCATATAGGCTCTTCAAAGAAAAAATTTGCGGCTAAAGTAGAAAGTGAAATTCTTTCTACCCCCAGTGTCATCACTTCCCACATATAACCCATTGCTAATGTTTTATTACAAGTCATTCCAAATAGTTTCTGTAAATGCGAACACAATTTTATTTTTCTGAAGCAAAACCACACAACATTTTTGTTCTGTAAGGTTATCTTTTACCTCTTTCTGGGTCATTACCTACAACCCTACAACTCATTTGTCAAATAGCATTTTATTTATTTAACGAATCCTTTGGACATTGCCCTCTTCTTGTATATGTACTGAAAGGACTATTTCATTTATGTCTTTCACATTTACCCTTTCATTTCCTTTGATAAATTCCTCCAGGCTAGAATCGTTGGGCCAAAGAACATGTATGATTTACTCTTCAGCACATGCTGCCAGGGGCCCTGCAGAGATGGACTAAATACATTCCCACCAGATGTGTACACAAGTGCTAAATCTCCCACATCTTTGCCAGCATCGGATATTATACTTTATTAAACTTCTGCCAAACCGATAGGCTAGGACCTGTATCTCATTTTGCTATAATTTGCATAAGAGATGCTTTTTCTGAATGGAGATCTAGTTGTATTTTCTGCAGTAAAGGCTGTATTGTTTGGCTTTTGGGAATCCTCCCTGGTTTCCAGCTTTGATCTTGTCCCACTGCTCAGTGCATTTCTGGGCGTTGTTGGTCTTCTGCTTTGGTCTACTCCTTTACCTGAACACAAGGATCATTACTTTCCATTTTTGACACAGATCCTCATTCTACTTACACATCCACAATCATATATACCATCACAAATTATAATTGTGCACAGACTACATGATGCGCATACACACAATCTCACATCCACTCCACATCACACACACAGTCACACATGCAATCATAGCAATCATGTGATGCACATATCACATCACATCACCCAGTGTCACCACAGAGCAATCAAAATGAAAGCACTGCTCTGCCTACTAGTTCAGAGGCTTGGCACATTCCAGGGTCACTTCGAAAGCTACCTGATGACTATGTCCTTTTGTAGGTGTCAGCCTCATCATTTCAGTTCTCTGGACTCTCCCTCCTGGAGCTTGTATGCAAGCTGAGGGCTGTTTCCCCCTGGCTGGACACATTTGCACTCTCACAGCACAAAGACTGTAGTTATAAAGATGAGAACCGAAGTTCTAGGGAACAAGCTCCAATTTCCAAAAATGGTTTAGATCTATTCTTTCTGTCACCCAAAACAATATATAATATTTCTACTTGAATTTTGTCACAAGGATTTTGAAGAATTAAATTGTGAAAAGGCATAAGTAGATCCGTGTTTTTCTGGTTTTTACTTAAAACATTCTGATTTACCATGGGCCCAATGTTTCTTTCTTAATGCAGTTTTTTTACTATTGATTTTTTTTTTTACTTTGTCACCAGCATTGCTCAAAACAAGACTGCTAAAATATGCTGACCTTGTTTCTTTCCTCAGAGTTCCTTAGCAATAAGACTTACACAGAACATATCCATCAAATCAACTATTTAATTAAAATACGTTAGGTTGGGGAAATATAAATAATAGAGCCTGTAAGAAATCTGTGTGTATAAATGCTGTTTTCCCTTTAGTTTTCTGTGCATAAGACTAGATCTAACTCTTTAGAGAGGAGTTGGGGTAAGAGACTGAGTTGTAAGAGACCTGGGTGTGCATTCAACGTGTATCGTTTCCCTTTCTTGGCCTTAATTTTCTAAACATATAAAATGGAGTTAATAATAGTTAACAAAGGGTATGAGAATTAAATATTTTTTACAATATAAGAATATAAGACTTCATAAACTGGTAGTATTTTCATTCACTCAAAAATATTTATTGAGCATCTATTGTACTATGTACCAATATTGTACAAGAAATAGAAAGTGGATTAAATTTAGTGGCAAAGAACATAGAAAGCTCTTAAGAAGCTTTCTTTTGTTATGAGAAAGCAAATTAAACAAATCTTCCCATGAATGGCAGAAGTTCACCATACACATGGGTTCTTATGGCAGCCCATTGCTCTGACTTGGATATATCAGAGAAGACTTCTTATAGGAAGTGGCAATGGACTTTTCTTAGGTTGCAGGGAGTCCAGGGAGATGTGTTTGAATGCATATTTTGGTTTTCTTCCACAAAGGACCAGACTTCATTCATACATCGATTTAATCAACATTTATCACTGCCTAGTGTGAACGAGGCTCAAAGATGTACCAGACGTGAGTCCTACTCTCAAGGATTCTCATTTCTCTTGAGAGGTAGAAGCTGTGCATTGGGTATCCATTGGCACACTAGTTACTTCTAACTTCTATTTTCTCTGTTCCAGGTGGAAAGTGCTGTTGTGAGTACTTTGCATGGATTAGCTCCTTATAGTTACACCTGTGAGAAACATGTCATTGTTCTGCCCATTTTAGGGACAATTAAACTGAAACAAACAAAGAATTAACAAGTTTGCACTGCTAAAAAGAGGTAGAAGCAGATCATGAACTGGCCATCTGTCTTTAGACCCTGTCCTGTGAAGCACTGCCTACATATGGTAGCAGAGAAAGGCACAAATCGGGGCATGGGAGCAACTCCCTCTCCCCTAGCCAACTATTTCCTTCTCCAGATTCTTCTTTTCTTCTTTTTCAATACATGACTTTTCTCACATTAGTCTTCATTTCTTTGATTTTTGTCACATAGGGGTTTACTCTTGTAAGAGTAATAATAGCATCAGGTGGAGTTAACCCGTGGTACTTACAACTCAGTGTGAATAAGGTCCTTAGACCTTCACTGTGGTGAATCAGGAGAGAATCTAAGGATCCTGGGTAAGAGGAAGGACGCCTGGCTTGGAGAGAGGGAAGGGAGAGCGGAATTAGAGGCAGACATGTCGTAGCCTGCAGACATGCCCGACCTGCCCTCGCTTCTGCCCTTTCCCTCTGCCAAGGCCACACGTTCTCCTGGGCTTGCTACTCTAGGCCCAGGAATAAGGCTTTGGGGCACTTCTTTTCTTCCCTACTTATGTACCCAGCATCTGTTCGTAGTTCTTTTTCCTGTCATGGTCTTCTCTTAGCAGGGTATCTCAGTTTTTTGGGCCAATCTTATTTTTTTTTAAAGAAAAGGAATGCTCTGTTATCTGAGTTCTCTTGATCTCCCTCACTTGGTTAACATATACAAGAATGCCAAGTAGAATGAGTTCTCAAGTATTAGAGTACAGTATAGTCTCTACAGTTGGTGATAATTCAATGTATATTTCAAAGTAGATAAAAGAGAGGATTTTGAAAGTTGACAAAGGAATGACAAATGTTTGAGAGAGTGGATCAGTTTATTGCCTTGCTTTGATCATTACATATTTTATTTCTGTAGTGAAAAACATGCTATACCCCCTATGTACAGCTGTGATATGTCAATTAAACTTATAATAAAAACAAGAAAGGAATAAATAAGGTTTTTACTAATGTTAAATTTTATCTATAAAAGTTATATTAGTCACTCAAGAAAATATAGAAATACAGAAATATATAACTACTTCTAACAGTTTGGGATAATTCCTTTATCTTTAAAACAAGGCTTAGGATTTTAGTAAGCATAGTACAAATATTATAAAAATGTGTATATGTTCACACACACGTATGTATATATAATTACTCATGCATGCATATATGAAACATGTAATTTTGTATGAGTAGAAAATGTTTTGTTAAGATTCAGTCACTCTGCACTAATCACTTCAATCAGTCCAAGTCTATTGACTTCCGTATTGAATGTCTGTCATCCCAGTTGTGTTTTAATCCAAACTGACCACTTGGGCATCTATTAAACTTTCAGCATTTCTTTGTGATATAGGTACAAGCTGAAACCTTTCCCAATTCAGTCTTGCAAGTTTGCTCTTTCCTTAACATCATTCTAATGTGTTAGAACATGAGGAAATTTCTCTTCTCCTAGGCATTGGCAAGTACCTCACCCTTTAAGTGCATCTATTACACAATACACTTCCATATCTTTTCATCTTTCTCCCTGTTCAATACCGTATTAAGAGACTAAAACTCTAAGAAGGCACATCAGGAAGTAAAATGGGAAGCTAGTGGAAACGTTTTTATGGTCTGGGTATGAGATAAGTACCTCTTCCAGAAGAATTCTTTAGGAATAATGCTGCCTTCCTCCTGAAGGATTTTTTTATTCAACAAGGTGCGTGGAAAATGGCAGAGAAATGCTTGGAAGTAGAGGAGTGGTAAGGAGGAAGAAGAGGAACAATTTTACCAATTTTTGAATCTTCTTTCTAGAACAAAGATTGAAAGAAGAGTGACTGAAATTAAAGTGACAATCTTTGCATTTTTCTCTGAACTCTTCATGTAATTTTATTTTATTTTTTTTTGGTATAAAGGTTGCTAAAAGCAGCAACAAAAAAAAACGGTGAGAATTATTTATCAAGAACACACTTTTTCTCTTTTAAATAATTTTTGCCATCATAATGGATATGCTGTCCTCTCTGATGATGAAGTA
>NW_006200742.1:1769958-1817897 GCF_000334495.1 Tupaia belangeri chinensis | reverse complement strand
GAAAGAAAAGCTCTCACTCCTGTGGAGATAATGGAAGTTGAAACATTTCCTATGGACTGGAGTAGAAAGTACAGAAACTAAATTGTATACAAAGAACAAAGAAAGATATGCAGTGTGTCAGCCTTCCCCTTATATTGGCTATGAGCCCAATCTATGAGCTGAAATTAAGCTTTGCCATAGCAACACTAAGAGTGAAGAATTCTTTATGCTAAAAGTGCTTTTGTCAGAGGAAGTCTGAGCTGATCTGGGGTAGGAAAAAGTGTGGGAAATGGAAATCCCTGGAAGAAATGCACATTAACAGATTGGATTCTGAAACATTCAGACTCCCTCTAATCTTGGCTAGCCCTGGCAATAAATGCATCTGTAATCACACATATTAGACTTTTTATAGTGGTCTCTAAGATCTTCTGATGGGTTGATGTTGGGTCTCAGGATTCTTCCTTTGCTTAGGTAAAGGGTCCCATGCATGAACTCCTATTATCCTCAAATATTAATCCCTTTTAAGAAGGACCTTGACTCTTATTATGGATTGATGCTAATACCTTAGTTCAAGTATCAGACTATAACCAAATCTGACCCACCACTTTTTTCAAAAATAAAGTTACATTGGATACAGTCTTTCACCCCATTCATTTTAATAACATCTATGGCTACTTTTACATGGTATCAGCAAAATTCAGTGGCAACACAGACCATATGATCCAGGAAACCAAAAACATTGTCTGGTTCTTCACAGAAAGTTTGCTGAATATTGCTATTGGTTAGCGCATGGTGAGATTGAAGCCCTAGATTTTAATTTATATTAAGTACATCCAGACCCAGGAAACTTCTTGTAAATGATTGTGGATGATCAGATGAGAGTCACCCTCACTGCCTTTCCATTAGCAAGGAGAGTTCCCCAAACACGCCCTATGGACTTCACCCAGTGTCAATAGCGTTTTCTTGGCTTTTGACTTTCAGAAACGATTTTGTATTAGTTTCCAACTGCCACTTGTAACAATAGCTGCTGTAACTACCACATACTCAATATCTTAAAACAACACACATTTATTATCTTCTACAGGGCTGTGTTTCTTCAGGAGATTTCAGGAAGAGCCTGCTTTTTGTTGTTGTTGTTTTTGAGAGTTTTTTTTTTTTCTTTAGGGCACATGTGCTCATCAGAAAGACAGAGAGAGATAGAAAGTGGGAAATCATACCCTGGGGGGATGGCCATGTGGCAATCCCTTCTCCTCCATTCTCCTTTCAGGATCTTGGGCATGCACGAACATGCCTGGTGTGAGTTTAAGACACCAGGCCTGGGACTGGAACCATGGTTAACTCCACGGGAGTCCAGCGACATAGCCATTACGCCATCTGCTTGTCCCAGAACCTGTTTTCTTGATGTTTCCAGCTTCTAGAGACTGTGCATTCCTTGGCTTGTGGCTCCTTCACATCGTTCTGACTTTGGCCTCCATTGACAAATCTCTTGCTTTGACTTGGACTCTCTTCTCTCTTCTATGGCCGCCTCACGATTACATGGGACCCACATGGAGAATACAGGATCATGAGGATTAGAAATTGACATCATTGGAGGCCATGTTTCTGTCTATGACAGATGACATGCTTTCATCTACTTCTGCCCGCATATCTTCACTATAACAATTTTACTGATTGCCAAATGTGTGAGTGGGTGAGGTAGTAAGATAATTAAAAACAGATGCAAAGCACAGCGGGTTGAATCTTACTATACATATTTTATTTACATTTTGAATGAAAATATGAAATATATTTGGTACTTCAAAGAGGACAGTAGGGTAGCTGGGAGATGACTGAATTTTGATTACATTGGAAAGTAAATGAATTATTTAGTACATAAGTACAATGCATATTTGCATAAATAAGGGCTTTCAAATGAGCATAGTCAGTCCATGGTATATTTTAAATAGAGGAGATTGATTTCACATTTCTTGTTTTAGTTTTTAATTTTTTTCCACATTTTCTAATACAAGACCAATCCTAGACTATGTTAGGTATAAGGCACCCTCTGAACATTATCATTTATAAATGTAATATATTTGAATAATTCAATGCAGAAAAGCATGGTTTTATAGATAACTGTTCTTCCACAGATGTTTCTAATTAATTGTATCACTCATCCAGAGGTATCTTTTTCCAGTTTCTGAAGCGGAACTTGCTTTTTAGCTAGCGTAGGGTAACATGGTGAGTATAATTGAAAATATTTCCTCAGCATGCATGACATACCTCCAATGAACTATTGCCTACCTATTGTGGATTGGTTGCAATTTCACTTCCTGGAAAAGCCCTTGGAGCAAATGGTTTCAGTGTCTGTAGGCAAGCTGCTATGTCCCACAGAACATTATACTTCATTTGGGTATCTTCACAGCGGTTTAACAAAATCGAAAGTTTCTATTTACTTTCAATACAAAGTGTCCATATCCTCTCTTGGGTGTGCCTCCCTCTCTTGAGCCCAAGTTATGCCATTCATGGTTCACTATAACCCCTTTCTTGCTTGGCTTTTGACCTCTGGGTCTTTGACTACTCCGTCCTCTAAGCCTGAGAGCACTTAGTTTTATGTAACTCTCATTTGGATCTTTATGGGCTTCCTCTCTTATTTTTTCTTTTTCCCTAACTAAACCATATGCTCTTCACTATCTTCTCTAAAAGTCTATTTACTTATTACTTCTGAAAGAGAGAAAGACTCCTAACAGAGTCCACACACTCCAGACCCAGACCTGCAGATCGTAGAAACATACGTGCTTGGGGTGCACAGGGAGGCTTTGGGATGCAAACCCAGTATCTTTCCATATGGATTTAGCATTGAAGAATGTTGTGTTACCACTGCATCACTGTCTGGCCCTGCAAAGACTGTTCTGTATCTGCCTTGCAGACCCAGCCTTGAGCACAACTTGCTATGCCTGTTAAACACTTGGGAAACTTATGCTGATTGTATCATGTTGGTCAGTAGTTTTCTTTTAGTTTGCTATTAGGGTATATGCACTCACTGGGAAGAGAAAGAGCTAGAAAGAATTCATGCCCAAGGGGTGGGGAGGGGCCATATTGTGATTCCTTTGACTCCATTCTCCTTTTGGGATTTTGGGCACATGCACACACACCCTGCATGCTTTTCAAGCCCCTGGGCCCAGGGCTAGGACCCCAGAGTCATCCATGTGGGATCCAGCTGCCTTAACCTCCATGCCACCTGCCAGCCCCTCTCCTTTCTTACTACTTGTTGGCTGTCCTGTATGCATGAGTCATTCTCTCTGATCCTGCTAGACAACGAACCCTACAGCTCCTTAGGGTTTTTTGCCATGTTTCCTCCAGAAACCCTCCAGGGATGTTGTTTAGCCATTTTCACCTTGCCAGCACTGTTTAGAGGCCAATTTTGTTTCCAACTCAGCCTTGTAATTACAGCTTATTCTTTGTTTTGAAAGATAGTGCTCTTATCTGGGTTGTGCCGGAAAGACTCACGTTGAGCACAGTTCTTAAAATTCTCCTTGTCATCTTGCTCCTTCCTTTGGATTCCAAATGCTTCTCATTTGTACTTCTATTTGGAGATTTTGATTATTCTGCATTAGATTTTCAAAATTTTGAAAAATGAGGGAATAGACACAGCTCCGTGACACATAGTGTCTAGACACAGCACAAGAGTACCTCATAGTAGGGACTCAAGAGATATTTGAATAGAAATGAGGGTCTTTTCCACCCCAGAGCCAAGTTTATCTTGTGATTAAGGACTATTTCTACTATGCAAAGAGCTGCTCTTCTCCACTAGTAAAACTGTCATCTGGATTCACTGCCGGCCCAAAGTCTTGTTCAAAATAAATGATTCTGCTCCTTATTTCTTAAAGCATGTGCTTCTAAAGTGTTAGAATGATAATTACTAAATACTAAATGGTTCAATAAAATGTATAACGTGTTTCACATACTGAGAAGGGATTTGTAGGGATCGTTACAATTTAGTTATATAAATTGGGTAAGTTGATCTCTTTGTGTCTAGGGTTTCTGTTCTACAAAATGGGAATAAGTATTGTGGACAAGCCTCACAGCCCTTTCTCTTCGCAGTAGTGCTCAATGGCTCTACTTTCCCTTTTTTTTCCCTTAAAATTGACAGACAGTTTGTGAGCAAGAGAGACAAAGAAAGAGAGAGACAGAAAGCATCTCCCAATGGAGAGTGGTCATGCTGCAATAGTTTTCTCCCATTTCACCAGCCTGTCAGGATTTGGAGCATGTACACGTGTATGTGCCAAGTGTGTTTTTCGAAATTCCAGGACTGGGATTTAAACCACATTGACCACATGGGATCCAGCTCCCAATGCACAGCTCTTAAATTACTGTGCTATAGGCCAACCCGTGATAGTCCACACCTTTTCTCTCTCCACCACAGATTTGGCCTACTATTTCTATAATTCACAGGGTTCTCCAGAAGTTTACCCCATGAATGAGGACAGCTCCTACAGTAGAAAATGTCAATATTTGTGGTGAGACCACTAGCTGTTCTTGCAAAAATGTCCTTTCCAGGCCTTACCTGCAGAGTAAAAATTGGAATATTGAGTTGATGAGGTCTGTCTGAGAAGGGTAGTATAATTGCTTCATGGCAATTCAAGTGATTGTTGAAAACAAAAAAAAATGTTCATTGAGATTCAAGATCTAAGTTAGCAGTTAACATCCCTTAAATTTTACAGAGATCTCAGGAACTGACTTAAAATACTTGTCCTGGATCAACCAGGAATGAGACTTAAAACTGGGAATCAGGGACCAGCAGATGGCATAACAGTTACATCGCTGGACTCTCGTGTAGTTGACCGTGACTTGAATCCTAAATCCGACGGCTTGAACCTCACTCTGGGCACATATCCGTGCGTGCCCAAGATCCTGAGAGGAAAATGGAGGAGAATGGATTGTGATGTGGCCATCCCCTCTGGGGGGTGATTTCTTTCCTTTCTGTCTCTCTGATGAGTGCAAAAGTCTGTCTCTCTAAAAAATAATAAAAACAAAAAATAGAAACAAACTGGGAATCAAGGAGAAAAATAGAGAGGTAAGACATTAAAGGGACACAAAAATGGAGGACTGTTGATAAAGTGCATGATAAAGTCTTTAACTGGACTGATGCGCAGTGTATTTATATGGGGAAAATTTATTTTACAAGCGGTAGTGATGTATAGTGATTGAATGTCTGAAATAAATTTAAATAAATACATAAATCTGAAAAAAAAAAGACTGGCTTACGAAGGAGAAGGGAATTCATCATCAAAGCATCAGGGTGCTCCTTGCTCACAGGGACATTTGTTGAGGGAGCTTTTAAATACAAACAAGGGCCACCAAAGTTGTTAATGACACTGACCCCGCAGGTGCAGGTTCCTCGGTTTCAGTTCCAGTTTTACCCTTCAACGATCAGTGACAGCTAACCCTCGAGGCACCATCTGCAGGCCGATGGGAAAGAGGTTTGATTTAGAACTTGTGGGAAAGGAAGAAGTAAATTTGAAAGTTGACTTAATTACCCTCTCTGCTTTCAGAGCTTCCCCTTTGCACCTCTCACCTTTTTTCTTACCCACGCTACAAAACTATTTTAGCATATGATGTACCCCAAATTACTGGTTCCTATTTTCAATTTCTGTATCTAGTGGAGAGAGATACAAATGGAGCTCAGAGAAGTTATTTTATGGTTTGGAGTCTTGCCAGGCCCAGAAGATACCTTTCATAAGAACAAGGCCACTGCTCATTTCTGATGTTCGTGTCTGGGGAGTCTTGAAGTACTTTGTAGATGTTGTCACGTTCATTTTACCTGAGGCAAGCTGGAGGCATGCATTATTTTAAAATTTTCTTTGCACCTCCACTCCTAAGTGTAAGACAGAAAAATAAAAAACATTGCCTACTGGGGACAGACATATTTAATAATATGACACTTTAAAAAGCTGAGGTTTTAATAATAATTTTGCCCCACTTGCTTGGGACAGGATGGGGGGATGGTCATCAATGAGTCAATCCCAGACAGGTTTCACCTGGGGATGTTGGAAGAGATGGAGAGGGCAGCGATGATCCAATCACAGAGCTCCTTTCACCTGAGGGGTTTTCTTTTTCTTTCTTTCTTTTTTTTTTTTTTCTTGAGAGGTTTTTGCTATAGGGCGCATGCGTTCGCCAGACAGAGAGAGAGACAGAGAGACAGAAAGCGAGTAATCACCCCCCAGCTGGGATGGCCACATCGCAATCCCTTCTCCTCCATTCTCCTCTTGGGATCTTGGGCACGCATGCACATGCACCCAGTGTGAGTTTTAAGCCACCGGGTCTGGGACATGAACCACGGTCGACTACGTGGGAGTCCAGTGACATAGCCATCACGCTAACTGCTGGTCCCCACCTGAGGGGCTTTCACAAAGGGCAAGGATATATTGCAGAGATCAGCATTTATAATAGTTTAAAGGAGCGTGGTAGAGATGCATATCTTTTCATATATCCGGAGGGATCAGCTATTGATTTAAGACAGTCTTCAAATTGATTAGATTTATACTTTCAAACTTTGCTGACTCCTTTTTTATTGGTCAAAAAACTATTTTATTTTAAATATTTATTACTAGAGTGTGTGTATACTCACCAGAGAAAGAGAAAGAGAGAGAGAACCACCTTCCGATGGGACATGGTAAGGCCACAGTCCCTTTTCCATTTCTTTATCCTGTCCAAATTTGAGTCATGCATGCACATGCATTCAGGTTGTTTTTCAAATCAGCAGGGCTCGGATTCCAATTGCAGTCTGCCATGTGGAATTCAGTTGCCTTAACTAGTAGGCCACAGGTCAGGCCCTTTATTTTATATTTCTGGATGAAATTAATTAGAGATACTGTAGAAACTTGAAGTGTTGTATGCTGCTTTTTTGCTACCTCATAAAAGTATTGAATTAACGATTAAAAATCTAAATTATTTCTTTGCTCTGTTGGTGTGAATCTTTACTGAGTGCAATGCTAAGCTCTCTAGGCCTGAATTCCTTCAGCCATAAAATGAGAGCAAGGAACCCTATCACCTCTAAGATCCCTTCTAGCTTTGCAATTTCCAGAGGCATGCCACATGTTTTATTGCTTGCCATGCAGGCAAAGACACACGAGTAATATTGGAGTCTCCTTGTCTGAAATCTCTCTTGAAGGCTCTCTCTGTCTTTTAAAACCAAAGTCATATTCACAACAAAACATTTGTTGTATAAAATGTTAAAAAATGTATATATATGCAAAACTATTTTAAAACTATGCATGATCTCACCCCCTCTTGAGTATCTATTAACAACTCGATATATAATATTTCTGACTTTTTTCCCTTAAAGCACACAAGCTCACATGCACACATACATACACACCTCCTTTAGTTATGCTGGTGGTATCTTGAAGGATCTTAAGTTTAAGAGCATTAAGAAAATGTCACTAGTAGATAGTCAGGATACACTTCGAGTTTGGAGGGTGGCACAGAACCGTCCTTTCTTTTCTCCTTTGACTTATGTATCAGTTAATCCACATTTGACTCAGGTGGACTCTCTCTGGCATCCCACTCACCTTAAAATTTTTGCCTTTTTATGTCTCGTGGTTTATTGCTACTATTGATTTTCCCTTTTGGAGAGATGGTGTGAGGGCCTTTCATCCTTAGCTTCCTTGGGAGGGACTTCTGTTTATTCTGAATGAAACATTTATAAGACAAACAAAACTTTGGGTATAATGATGGTTATACTGATATATAAAATAGCATAAATTCATACTGATCAAGTTTAATAGATTCTCTCTTTTTTCCCCCTACATTAAAAAGATAAAAACAAAGCAATAGCAATCTAAGAAACAACAAAACTCCAAACTCCTCCTTAAGAAGATTGAGAAGAGAAAATTAGGAGGAAGAATTCTGACATGTTTTATATTTACAAATGTAAAGTATGGCTCAATATATATACATCCTATCTTAACTTTTAAAAAGGAAATTCTATTCTATACTGCTTGAAACTCCCTTCTTTACATATCATCTAATTAATACATATATATGTGTGTGTGTCTATATATATATGTACACACACACACACACACACACATATATATATAGACACACACATCATATTTTTAAGGTTGAATATTGCTACATTAAAGAGCTATAACTTATCTAAGCTGCCTCTAATTATTGGACCATTGTTCTTTTGTTTTTGCTGCTATAAAAAATAAAGAAAAATTGCACTGGATAAATAGACCAGGATAATGGAATAATAATTCATGTCTTTATTTATAGCCCTTTACACTTTTAATCACTACATGGTGAATATGTGACCATATTGATGGCAAACATTACTACCATCATGACACATAGCTGAGCCTTCGGCACAGTGTTCCAGGTAGCCAGAACTAATTGATTGTATATGACAAGCTAGATGAAGTCTAGATCACTCTGTCATACCTGCCAAAATCAGGAAAGAAGGGGCACTAGAATCCATTTCACATGGATGCTCAGAGTAAAATCTTGTATATTATATTCTTATGAATATCACTGAGCTGACAATACAGTAACTAAATATAGGCTTTTGTAATGTACTGAATGCTGTTATCTCCTAAAATATATATGCTGAAGCTCCAACCACAAGTATGACTGATTTTGGGATTGGTGTTCTCATAAGAAGAGACAGGAGAAGAGCCAGCAGACGGCATACTGGTTATGTTGCTGGACTCCCACATGGTCAACCACAGTTTGAGTCATGGACCTAATGACTTGCAAATCATGCCAGGTGTATGTGCATGTGTGACCAAGATCTTAGTTGGAGAATGGAGGAGAAGGGATTGAGGCATGGCCATTCTGGGGGCGGGGGGTTGATTTCTTACTTTCCCTTTCATTTCCCCCCCCCCGCCCCCGTTTCTTTCTCTCTCTCTGGTGGGTGTATGTGCCTTAAGGCAAAAATCTCTTAAAAAATGAAGAGATCGGAGAGAAGTAGCTTTCTGCCATGTGAAGAAGACACAGCAAGAAGTCAACCCAGGAAGAGAGCCCTTCCAGGAACAAAATAGACTGATATCTTGATCCAAGACTAGTAGCCTCCAAGATTGTGAGAAAATAAAATTTCTGTTATTTAACTTATGGAGTCTATGGTGTTTTGTTACAGAAACTTGAGCTAAGACAGTTTTTATGTACTAAGAGTATGATACTGCTGTGACAAATGCCTAAGAATGAGTAAGTTGCTTTGAAACTGGGTGCTGGATAAGGGAAGAGTTTTCAGGTGCATGATGGGAAAAGCTGAGATTGTAATGAAGAGATTGTTGATAGAAGTATGAATTTTTTAAAAATTGCCAGAAGATATGTGTGCTTGCCAGAGAGATGGAAAAAAAGAGGGAAAGGAAGAAAGCATGCCCTTGTGAGGTTTGATCACACCACAATCCATTCTCTTCCATTTGTCCATTCTATTGGGATTCCAGGCATGCTTGCACATCCACCTGGTACATTTTTTTTCAAGCCACTGGGGAGAGGATGTGAACCATGGAAGTCCTATTAAGAATCTGGTTCCCTTAACTACCAGTCATAGGTTGGCCCTGAAATATGTTTATTTTTTTTTTTAAGAAGGGTATTCTTTTTTATCTTTAAAGAATTATTTTATTTAACTTTATTTTAATTTGATCAGAGAGAGGGAGGGAGGGAGAGAGAGAGAGAGAGAGAGAGAGCGAGCGAGAGCGAGCAAGCAAGTTGCCAGCTGCCAGGTCCAGGACTCAAACTGTGGCCAGCAATGTGTTTTTTGCTTGATTTTGACATTTTGACACACTGCTAATTATTTTGAAATTGGGATATGTCACATGTTAAATGTTCACCTTGAGTGGCAGCCTTCCCTCCTTAGTGAAAAATGCTGTAATTAAATCAATGAGGCATCTCATACTCAATGGCAACTTGGAGTTAAGAAAATATTGGGCTTTTGCTTGAGAATTCTGATGGTGGTAGAAGTCATGTGTATTGAGAAGTAGGAAGGGTCTGAGATTTTAAATGACTTACAAACTGTCAGATTAGCCTATTATAGTTTCATGGATGCTGGTTGAAGATATGAAAATCCTGGCTCAGAGGCGAAGGACTTCATTACTCATGAAACAGGAGGCAACATGAGTATTAACTTGTTTGTATCATTTTTCTTGCTTTGAATCACATGGGGATGATGTAGATGGGTCAGGATAGATGTCTATAAGTGCAAAAAAATTGCATTTTAAAAGAGGCATCCTGAACTTACAGGTTTTGAAGTTTTGAAGTTTATTCTTTGCTCTAGAGATAGACACTCTCTCTATGTATCAGGGTTGTTTGCTATATAAAAATCTGTAAAAGTATAGTCTAAAACAAAGGACTTGGTGCCTTTGCTTGCAGAAATGCAGTGTAGGAGATCAGAATATGATATGCTGCCTCAAAATATGCCTCTCTACCATAAGAGTTATTTTGAGTTGAAGGCAATTGAGAAAAGTGGGCACAGGATAAACTCTCCATAATTTCATATCTATATGAAAGCAAGATAATACATTCCCCTTGTGAAATTTTCCATCCGCTTCACTCCCCTTAAACACACACACACACACACACACACACACACACACACACTTTGCATATCAGAAAGGAATAACAACCTTAAGAAACAAGTAGGCACTGAGAAAAAGTCTACACAAATTAGCCTTACAAACTAACCCTGACCTACCATTTAGTTTCCCATATATTAGCTTTTCTGCAGTTGACCATCCCTAGAAGCTTATCTCAGTCCATTTGTTCTATATAATGAAATATCAGAGACTGAGTGATTTATAAAGCGTATAAATTTATTTCTCATGGTTCTGGAGGCTGAGAGTTCCAAAATTAAGGCATAGGCAGGTCAGTTGTGTGGTGAGAATTTCTCTTTGTTCTCAAGATGGTGCCTGAAAGTGCATCATCTAGAAGGGATGATTGCTGTGTTTTCATGTGGCAGGAGGCGGAGGGCCAAAAAGGGTAAACGTGCCTCCTCAAGTATGCTCGCAAGGGGGGAACCCTCATAGCTCAGACATCTCACAATGGCCCGCCCCAATCCCCAATTCTGATACCTTAGGGATTAAATTTCAGCATGAATTTTGAAGGAGGCAGATCCAAACCACAACAGAGCTCGAAGTTCCTTTTCTTTGTTACTTCTTTTTAAATTTCTCTTCTTTTGTCAAAATGATATGAAAGACTCATCCTTAGCCATTTCTTTGAGGGGTTTCTCTTAATTCTATGAAATCCCTTTCTCATTTTACCAGTTCACACAAACTACACACAAACTACTAAACATCAAATAAACTTGCAAATCTTTCCTCCTGCTAATCTATTGTTAGTTTATTTTGCAGACCTAACCAGGGAACCTCATAGATTTTTCTTCTTCTACAAGAGAAACATGAAAGTCCCATGAAGAACAGTCTCCCAGCATTTCATCATTTGGTTTATATGCTAGACTATAAATTAAATAAAGTTAGGCCCATATATTTTATGTATTGCCAAATCCCTTAAGTCTACTAAGTAGTTTTATAACCATAATTATGTATAAATATAATGCATGTATAAAAACATATATGTTATACATTAACTAGCATTGTACAGGTATTTGTAATATGACTGATATCTTATTAAAATGTAAAGAGTGGAACTGCTAAAGGGTAAATGAGTATATCATTGCTGCTACCACATCTGTCTTATCTGTTTGTCTATCATCATCATCTCTCAATAGTATACAATGCGTCCAATCATGTTCCTCAAGTTTTCACTATATTCTCTAACAACTTGATAGACTATCTGTAGCTTGGAACCAGCAGGTAGAGTGGAGCTTAAGGCGCTCAACTCCCAGGTGGCTGAACATGGTTTGAGTGGACCAGGTGACTTGTTTTCTCACTTTCACTTTTTTCTGTCTCTCGTGAGTGAATGTGCCCTATGGCAAACTTAAATAATAATAATAATAAGAAGAATAAGAAGAAAAAGAAGTAAATTTTAAAAAGAATATCTATAGCTTAAAGATGAGTTTTAATCCCGTCTTCAATATTGTTGACATATAATGTTTCACTGTGCAGAGAAATTAAATATCTCAGTGGGAATTATTGATTACAATGTCATGAAATTAAAGAATATTGCTTATTATAATCAGCCACATCATAGAAAAGATGTTAAGAAATGCCTCTAGGATATGAAGATGGATTATTTCTTTAGGAGGATGAATGATTTCTTTAAAAGGATGATAGGAAATTAGTGCCCTGCATTAACAATGTGCTTACCTAGCTTTATTTTTTTGTCCTGGCCATCCCAGATTGTCTCTGAGTCAGCAGCAGGGAAGTATAAATATAGCAGTGGGTAATATAAAACTTTAGACAGATTACTCTTGTAGGGAGAGTACAGGATGGATCATAGCTAACAACTCTACCGAAATTATCAGGACAATTGCAATAGTTTAGGATTTTATAATCACATATTATTTATTTTATTTTATTTTAAAAAAATAACCAAGCTCCTTTATTTATTTATTTTTTTGGAGAGGTTTTAGCTATAGGGTGCATATGCTTACCAGAAAGACAGAGAGAGAGAGAGAGACAGAGAATGAGAAATCACTCCCTGGGGGGATGGCCATGCCGCAATCCCTTCTCCTCCATTCTCCTCTTGGGATCTTAGGCACACACACCCGCGCCCAGAGTGATTTTAAGCCACTGGGTCCAGGACTCAAACTGCGGTCAGCTGCATGGGAGTCCAGCGACATAGCCATTTCACCAACAGCTGGTCCCCATGATCAGCTTGTATACATCCATTGTCATATCTTAGCTGATATTTTCCCCCAGTTCTTCTCATTCTCTAGTACTGATTCTGCCTAAAGGGAGACTTTTAATTCAGTGTATTACATTCATTATTTATCTTTTAAAATTAAGTAATTGGGGATGTATAATTCTGTCATAAAATTTCTTTTGTCCTAAAATTTTAACACTAGGGAATTTACATATTCTGCTTGAAATTTAATGCATTAACATTATAAAAAAAAGAGGGAGACTAAATATTATTAAAGTCTGGAATGGCCATAGAAACATATGCCTGAATCCAGTAATTTGATGCAACTTATTAAAAAAATTAAATGATTTATCTAAATGTATTGTTTTACTCAATGCCTCCTTCTATACAGGGTTCTTGGGTAAGAATTTAAATTAGGAATAAGTCCTCTCTCCTGAGGCAGACCTTCTGGACATTTTTAGTCTAAACTGGCATCCTCTAGGTTAGTTTAGAATGGAACTGAAACAAGTAGAGAGCATGGAGTTATGGTACTCTTTGCTAGATTTTATTTCACCTGGACTGATCAGTTGAATAAAGAGCTATAGAATCCATAGATGAATATGTGAAGGATATGAAATTTTATTGACTCATTTGTGATTTAGTAGGTCTCTGCCATGCACTTTTCTCTGACTGAAATCCTACAGCAAGCAGCAAGAAAGGTTACATTCAGTACAGTGGTATTTTCAGAGTGGTTTTCATACAACCTGTATCAGAATCTCCTGGGTTTCACATAAAACCACAAGAGACCTCAAGTGACCAAAGCAATCCCAAGCAAGAATAAGAAGGCTGAAGACAATATACTTTCTGACTTTAAATTATATTAGGAAGCTGTGGTTATCTGAACTGTATAGTACTGGGATTGGCCCTGTTGCTTAGTGGTTAAAGAAGTCAGATTCCACATGGCTGATCATGGTTCAAGTCCCAGCCCTGGGGGCTTGGAAGACATGCTGAGCTTCTGTACATGCATGCCCCAAATTGTGACAGGATGGAAAATGAAGGAGAAGGTATTTGAACATGACCTGCATTTCTATTTGCTATATCAGTCTATCTTTATTTTTGGGACATGGGTACTTTTTTCTCTTTCTTTGTGTCTGTCTCTGGTGAATGCATGTGCCCTCTGGCAACTAGAAGAAGACAAAAACAAAAACCAAAGCATGTATGGTATTGGCACAAAAATAGACACATATACTAATGAGACAGAGTTCAGAAATCAATCTGTGTATGTACAGTCAACTATTCTTCATCAAAAGTACCAAGAATGCATAATAAGAAAAGATAGTCTCTTATTAAATGATACTGGGAACATTGCATATTTATATGCAAAAGAAAGAAATTGGACCCTTATTTTAACCGTACATATTTACCTGAAACTAAAATTTCTTGAAAAACATAAGTCTTTGACATTAGTCTTGGCAATAATTTTTTGGCTATGAACTATAGGCACAGACAGCAAAGCAAAAACAGACAAATGTGATCACATCAAATTAAAAACAAAGATATCAATTAACACAGTGAAGAGACAAGCAATGAAATGGGAAAAGATATTTGTAGACTATAGGTATTCATCCTTTCTGACTGCTATAGTAAATTTCCATAAACTAGGTAGCTTATAAACAACAGAAATGTATTTTTCACAGTTCTGGAGATTGGGAAATCCAAGACCAAGACATTAGTAGATTCAGTGTCTGGTGAGTTCTTTCTGGCTCAGAAATGGAGAGTTTTTGCTATGTCCTTACATGGTAGAAAGGGAAAACAATCTTTCTTGGTTCGGCCTCTTATAATGGGACTATTCCTATTCATGAGGACCACACCCTCATGAACTAATCACCTCCCTAAGGCTTAGGATTTCAACCTGTCCTTTGGGAAGACTAAAAAGATTTAGAGCATATTACCAATGCTCCATGGTCAAGTGAGGCAATTAAAATAAATCCTCTTTCTCTCAATTCTGTTAGTTATGTTTCTCAAGAGAGTTCTGACTAATACAGTGGGATACAATGACTGCCCCTGGGAGGTCTCAGGAGCATGTTCTCTGCTTTCAGAATGAGAATTAAAAAAAAGCTGTGTTTGTACTTAATGATAATCTTAATAAAAAATTCATGTTCTGAATCATTTATATGTCTATCTCCTATCAGAGAGCCATCAAATGATTTCAGTAAAGTAATAAAATTTATGATTAGTTTATGATTGTTGGAGCTGTTTTGTGTATCTAAAGTGCCAACATTCAATTTTTAGTGTTTTTGAAACTGGAATACATACATCTCTATGTAGGATTGCCAGATAAGTTACAGGAGCCTGTTAAATTTGAATTTCAGATAAACAACACATTTTTTAAAAATATAAATGTATCCTACATATTGCATGGATATATTTATACTAATCATTTTTTTTTTTGTCATTTACCTGAAATCCACATTTAACTGAGCATCCCATATTTCTGTTTGCTAAATTAGTAAGTTCTTATTTTGAGGACAGATTTTTCTGGTGTCCAAGACTTCTTAAATTTGAGGCTGTTCTTTGTACATTTTTGGGGAAGTAGATGGTGCTTCTTGATTACTTTACTTTGTTGTAGTTACCTCTGTGGTACTTTTTTTTTTTTTTTGCTATAGGGCGTGTGTGCTCGCCAGACAGACAGAGAGAGACATAGAGACGGAAAGTGAGAAATCACCCCCCACGGGGGATGGTCACACCGCAATCCCTTCTCCTCCATTTTCCTTTCGGGATCTTGGGCATACATGCACACATGCCTGGCGTGAGTTTTAAGCCACTGGATCCGGGACACGAACCGCTGTTGACTATGTGGGAGTCCAGCGACATAGCCATTATGCTAACTGCTGTTTCCCTGTGATACTCTTTTCATACTCTTTCATCAAACTCTGGAGACTTATTGATGCTAACCAAAAATTCAAGAGACTGTTCTGTAATTTAAAAAGCTAATATTGATTTACAATGAGAGATATTTTTAGCCCCCCATAACTGAGGTTTCTCTGTGGCTTTATCCACTTAGCAAACCAAATGGCATAAGCAAATATGGCATGAGGATTTCAGACTTTAGAGCGAAGAAAATGATTTTTCTTTTTTTAGCATAACTTTGATTAATGTATATGAACCTGGTTAAATTCCTTTCTCTTTTCTTTTAAAGAAAAATCTACCAGAGGACATGTGCACTTGCTAGAGATACACGGAGTGGTGGGTGGAACAAGAAAGCACTACTCAAGGAGCACGCTCACTGCAGTCCCTTCTCCATCTCTCTCTCCTTCAGGAATTCTGGCCATGAATGCACATGTGCTTGATATCTTTCTCATGGAGCTGGGTTGGGAATTTGAATTGTGTGATCAACCATTTGTGATTTAGTGCCTTAACCTTTCTCTTTCCTAGAATTTTTTTTTTTTTTTGGTTACCTAATTCAGATATTTTATTTCATTTTTAAAAGTTTATTTATTTGGGAACCAGCAGTTAGCGTAATGGCTATGTCGCTGAACTCCCACGTAGTTGACCGCGGTTCGCGTCCCAGACCCGGTGGCTTAAAACTCACGCCAGGCACGTGTGCGTGCGTGCCCAAGATCCCGAGAGGAGAATGGAGGAGAAGGGATTGCAGCGTGACCATCCCCCCGGGGGGGTGATTTCTCGCTTTCTCTCTTTCTGTCTCTATGTCTCTCTCTGTCTGTCTGGCGAGTGCATGCGCCCTATAACAAAAAACCTCTCAAAAAAAAAAAGTTTATTTATTTATTTTTAGAGAGATCATGTATACTCCTAACAAGGTCTTGGCACTAGATCCACCCCAAGCTTCAACCCATCCTGGATCATTGGCACTCATGTGCTTGACATACTCAGGGAGGTTCTGAATGTGAACCCAGAACCTTCCTATGTAGACTAACCCTTCAGAGCATCACTTTTTACTGCCACATCACCATCTGGCCCCATGGACTTAAAAGAAGACTATCTCATCCATTCAAACATAGATCAGTTACACTGCTAAATATTATTTTCCAACTCTCCTTTCTTTAGTTCCCTCATTGACCTGAAACTCAACTCCTATTTCAGTTTTCTACCTGACTGCAATACCTTCCAAACATCTTTACAACGTTAGCATCCAATTTTACAGTGAGTACCTTTTCAATGAACTGTCTCCTAATTGTTTTTACATTGTTTTCTAGGTGCCAACAGAGCTTACTCATTTTGTGTGTAATACTTTTAGTCTCAGAGAATGTGTCCTTTCTATGTCCTTGTTCTTTCCACCTGTTCACTAATTTTTAATATCCAGAGTTAAGAAAATAATGGAGGAACATTGATTCTTCAGTTGCAAATGGTCATTATCTACTCTCTACGTGAAATGTATACATACTTCTTAAACCTGGCATTATATTTATATGCTAATTTCACATTACCATTGCAAACATCTTATAACCCATAATCTATGCTTATAAATGAAAGTTCAATATGTGACCATAGGGATAAAAAAATGTTTCTATAGTATATACTTTAACAACCAAAAGACTTAATTTCCTCTTTTCTTTTATAAGCACTCCTATCTACAATAAAATCTAATTTAGGTGGTGATTTAGAAGAATGGAAACTATTAAAGTAAAACCAACCAAAAATTAAAGATAGTTTGTAGAGGAGGGGTGCGAACCTTCAATGATTTCTGATTATAAGCACTCTTAGAATATATATTGTAGAATGAGAGTAGTTTTTTTCTAAATATGTTAATATAATAGCTAGTTTATTGTCTTTCATTCTAGCAGACTGAATTTTCTTCCAGAGTTCAAATTTAAAACTAGAATATTTCCTTTAACACTCAACCTGAATTCATTAAGCTAAATGAAAATTTTTAAAAAGAAAGAAAGGAAGCGGGCTGGATGGTGGCACAGCAGTAAAACGTGATGCTCTACAAGGCTGACCCACATGGGAAGGCTCTGGGTTCATGTCCAGAGACCTTCAGGAATATGCTGCGAATGCATGTGTCTATGATCTGAGGCTGACTGAAGCTGGGGGTGGATGATGGTGTCAACACTCTAAGGATGCTGTCTCTCTCTCTGTCTCTCTTGCTCATGGAAGAGAGAAAGAAAGAAACCTAAGAAACTATTTTTTTTTTTTTAAAGAAAGAAACAAATGCTATCAAAGGTGATGCCACCTGTTAAAGAATCAAAAAAGCCTCTGTCTTCCTGCTTGGTGGTTCCTACTCTGCTTGGTGGTTTCCATAAACAAGCTGTGACCTCATTTAGGTAAGACTGCTTTTTAAATTTTTTTTTTCCTTTTTGCTAGGTAATAGCCAATCATAACAGTTAAACTTCAGTCAGTCACCGGCTTCCGCCTTTTAAACTGTGTTAACGTGGACAAACTTTAGAATGTAATCAATCCAAAATGTTTTTCTATTTCATTTCTTCACTTTTATTTTTGTATGCCACTCTCCTTTTCTAGAACTTGTATACTGGGTGACCATGAGGTTACTAAAAGGTTGCTCAGCATTTGGCCTGGAAACTGCCCGATGTTTCGAATTGTGTTAAGATTTGTTCAGTTAAACTCTTTTCAATTAAATTCCTTTTTTTTTTAACACAGCTAAACTTTTTTTCTGGCCCAACTCATCTTTAATATTGTCATAAATGTATGCCTACACCCAACACACCTTATCCACACAACAGACACATCTTCTTATAGATGTTTCTATTTTTATTTGGTTTTACTGTTTAATAAAAACATGCAGGGCACACAATCCCTTCCAACAATAAGACTCCATTTCTCATTTTTTATAATTATGCCATGTAGTTGCAGGTATCTTGGCATTTACAAGAGGCCTAACAGGCATGTAAAGCATATATAGCTATTACTATTATTATTAATATTGTAAGTGAGCTAGATGAGGATTATAGAAATCAGGTGACTTGTGTGGCCAATAAGTAACAAAGTAGGACTAAAAGGCTAGTCCTTCCAATTTCAAATTTAGGTTTCCTTTTCACAAAGTGAGAATTGTCATGAACTTTACAAAATATAAGAAGTGAAACATGCTTTAGATTATTAACTATAGTTATAATATGCTCTCCAGCACTGTGCTCCCATCCCTGGTGGACTATCAGATTCCCTTGTAAATTGTACTTTTAAAAATACTTCCTGGATGATTCTGGTGATCAGCTAGAATGGGGAACATTCCAGAGCCCATTCTCAGATAGCCAATTGATTGCCGATGTCAGGGCATTGTGCATTGTGTTTCATCCAAATGTGTTCTCTATGGCCTTCCTTCAACCGTACAGTTTTATTCTCCTGGTAGGAAAGCAGCATGCTAATAATAACTATCTTTTCTGATTACCCTCTATGTGTAGGTGATGTGTCAGATGTTGTTTCTGTTACCGACACCAGCATTATTATCACCATCTCACAGCCTAAGATATTAAAGCTTAGAAAGGATAACCAACTTTTTCAAAGAAATTGTTGAGTAAATTAATTGGGTTAACATAAGTCTGATTATTAGTTCCTTAAAGATAGTGATTTGGAGTAACTGGAGCATCTTCAAATCCTGTCATCACGAGTTCCATTTCAAAAAGAAAGAGGCAAAGGTGTGCATTTATTTAAACTGTTTTGTTTTCCAATTTTCCAAAGTCCCTATTTTCTCACAGTGGATCCATGGTTATTAGAAAAAAAAATCAGAAACTTGATTGGTTTAAAATTCATATCCAGTAGAACAATTTATTTATGTAATTGAAAAACAACTTTAAAGGAGTTTCAGATAACATGTTCTTCAAACCTTAAATATTTTAGTTCACCCTGTAAAGAAACATTTGCTTTTTAAATAGGCTGAAGTTTTGAGCGACATACTTTGCTTTGATCTCATTTTCTGCCTGGGGAAGAGCATTTCTTATTCATCATTCAATGTGTAAAATTTTATTGTTACTCCAGAGTTAGGGGAGGAGAAAAATAACTGAGGACAACTGCAATTTGAGAAAGTACCCAAGGGCTGCAAAGAAGAAGATTGAGATGATTCTAGACTTGAAAATGATGTTTTATGTTCAAAGTATCCTCTAGATATTATGAACTTATTTACACAGTTAGCTTAACTTTGAAAGGACAACCTTAAGTCAAGAAAATAATTTCAACTTTACCGTGCCTAGTTCAAAGCAATGTTTTGGAATTAGTAATAAATTGAGCAAAACTACTAGCCACAGCGGATGCAGCCTTTCCTTCAGCCTGTCCAGGGTCTTACTGTGTGCAAGTTACTGAATCACTCTTGTCAATAAGACCAGTCATCCTTGTCTCACAATAGAGATTACAAAAATCAATGTTTCACACCTCGCTTCCTTGGAAAGCAGCACTGAAGATCTATCAATCAGTAGCAACTACCACAGAAACCGTTCGTGTCACCTGCCATTTCTCTTTTGTCCCCTCCATTTCTCATACCCTAAAGAAGAGAAACCTGGGTTAGTGGCCCCTCAGTGGGCTCTACTTATATGCCTATTGACTGTAACAATAGTCCATAAATACTGAACAGTCATGATGAGCCTGGCATTGTACCAGCTGCTGGTACCATCTTGAAGCTTGTATGGTATTGTAGTTGCTCCCAGTGCCTGGAATGTTCTCTTTGATCTTCACATGTCAGGCTTCATCTTGTCATTTGACTATTTCTATTTTATTTCATTTACATTTTTATTATGATAAATTTAAGATACATGTACAAGTACATAGTACACTGACTGAGCCCTTGTATACCCTGAACCCAACTCCCACATTCATCAACCTATCCAATCCAGAATGTCTAACCCCACTTACTTTCTCTTTCTGTATTATTTTAAAGTAAACCCTATACATAAAATTTTATCCATAAGTATTTCATTATGTATCTCTAAACGTTAAGAACTATTACAAAACATAAACACAATACCACTATTAAAGTGAACGAAGTAACAATTCCATATCAGTCCCTTATTTGAATAAGAATCCTACAATGATACATATTG
Organism: Tupaia belangeri chinensis; assembly: GCF_000334495.1. Lineage (NCBI taxonomy): Eukaryota > Metazoa > Chordata > Mammalia > Scandentia > Tupaiidae > Tupaia > Tupaia belangeri. The sequence goes on along the minus strand of NW_006200742.1, from coordinate 1,797,186 downwards.
CCAACATTGAATCGATTGATATATCTTTTACATTTTATTATTTATTGTAGCGATCTATTATTTTGAAATGTTTACTTGCTTATTCCATGATTGGGAAAGATACGCGGAGAGCTACAGAGACAGAGATACAGCACCCCTATCAGGGCCCTGAGGTCATAATCTAACGTTAGCCTCAACCGGCCTAGATCATGGGCATGCATAAGCATGGCATACTCAGGAGTCTCTGAATAGAAACCAGCAACTTCTCTCTTGTGAGTCTGCCTGGTGGAGTGTCATGTTTTACAGCTATGCCACCATCTAACCCTTGAGAAAGATCTGTCTCTTAAACTGTTGCCAATATTTCCTAGGCGGGATCCATCATGGTTTATTTTACTAATGGACATTTAGGCTGTTTTCAGACTCAGTTGTCACACATATGTTGCAGTGATCCTCTTAGTGTAAGCTCTTAGTGCACATTTTCCAACATTTCTCTAGAGTAGTTATAAAGAGGTGGGTTTGGGAAATTAAAAGGATGTTGTCACTCCAATCTTAAGTTAAAAATTTCTATTTTTTTCTTTTTTTTTTTTTGAGAGATTTTTGATATAAGACATGTGCACTCACTGGAGAGACAGAGAGAGATAGAGAGATAGAAAGCAAGAAATCACCTCACCCAAGGGGGGTAACCACACCTCAGTCCCTTCTCTGCCATTATTCTCTTGGGATTTTGGGAATGCACGCACATACGCCCTGAGTGAGTTTCAAGCTACTGGGTCTGAGACTCAAACAGCAATCAACCATGTGAGAATCCAACACCTTAACCACTATGCCACCTGCAGGCCCCCCAGAATCCCAATTCCATTACTCTGAAAAGGTCTTCTTTCAATCTGAAGTAACCATCTATTCACAATTATTTTACCACCTATTTAAATTTTCTGGATAGTGCTGAATATCATCTATTGTTCTTCTTATTTTAATACATGTCGTTGCTATTGTCTGTCACTATAACATCAGGTCCACAATTGATGGAAACTTTTCTGCCTTGTTATTACTCTATCCTCATTACTTAGAATATTTCTTGGCACATAAATACTTGTTAAATGAGTGAGAGACTCAGGAAACAATAGTAGGACAAAAGCAGATATGGTTCTTGCACTCATGGTGCTGCCTGGGTCTAGTGAGGGCAATAGACAATCAAAAAGTCTTACAAAGTCATACATATTTAAAACTATGATATATATGGAGATGGAGAAGGTGTAGGGGGACTTAGAAAAAGGGGCAATTGACCACTAAGCAGAGGTCACACTAAGATCCTTGCTAAAAGGCAGCAGGGTGAGATCAAATGCTACAAAAGAGGTAAAAATAGCAGTTGTTAAGGCAGTTGAGTCCCATGTGGCCAAGTATGCAGTTTGAGTCCTGGACCCAGGGTCTTGAAAAATACACTCAGTGGGTATGTGTGCATGCTCAAAAACCCAATAAGGAGAGATGGAGAAGCAATTTCAGTGTGATGCTGCATGGAGGAGCGCTTTCTCACTTTCCCCCTCTCTTTCTTTGTCTCTCTCCTGTGAACACATGTGCCCTCTGGCAAAAAAGGGGGAGTTAAGGGGAGATGAGAGAGATAGGAATATTGTTTCAGAACATGAAAACTGTATGTTCAAATGGTTTAAGGCTGGAGGGAACATGCTTATTTGCTGGAAAAGCCTGTTTGGATTGCAGAAAAAAAGGAGAAGGATGGTTTTCAGATGAGTCTGGATGAATGGCTGGGATTTGGACCAAGGCAAGATCTTGAGAACAACATTAAACATTCAGATCTTTAAAGTTTCGATTGATGGGAACCTGTGATACATTTTAAGCAGGAGTGGAATGCTGTGATCAGATTTACACCTTGAAAAAGTTTACTTTGTGTTTTGGAGAAGGATTAGTAGTGGTTTAAATAGAAAATGAATTGCTGTAGCTCCGGCAAGAGATGTGGGTCAATTGGATTAGGATTCTGTAGAGGAGCTGTAGTGCCATAGACAGTCAGGAGATGTTCTGGAGATCACATCAACAAAATGTGGTTTTAGTCGAAATGGGGAGCAAGGGAGGGAGAGGTATCAAGGGTAATTCCTAGATTTCTGGTTTGCTTAGAAGCATGAAAGTTTGTGCTGTTCAGTGATAATGGTCACTCTGGAAGTAAACAGGGTGTGACGGTGAAGTGTGGGGCTGCATACAATTTCAGTTTTTGTTAGGCTGTGTTTGAAGTACCTTTGAGATACCCACATTGGGATGGCTGGTAGATAAACTGTTTCTGAGTCTAGAACACCAAAAAAAGATCTGAGCCAGAGAAATATTAAGAAATTTGGGACCAGCAAATGACATAATGGTTACATTGCTGGAATCCCACATAGTTGACCACAACGGAGTCCCAAACCTGGAGGCTTAAACATCATACCATGAACGTGTGTGTGTGTGTGTGCCCAAAATCCCGAGAAGAGAATGGAGAAGGGATTGTGGTGTGGTTATTTCCCCTGGGGAGTAATTTCTCACTTTCTGTTTCTCTGTGTCTCTGGTGAGCATATGTGCTCTATAGCAAAAATTTCTCCAATCAATCAATCAATCAATCAGTCAATCAATAAATTTACAACTTCTGTATGAGTTGGTGAACATTATTGAAGCCATCAATGTGGTATAATTGCCTCATGTAGAAATTGAAGTGTGAAAGGCTGACACAGAGACTGGGGGAGGTCCTAATAATTAACATCTTTTAATTATTGGATAAAGAAGGATGATGATGCAAAGCAGAGAGAAAGCAGTGCCATAGTATAGTGATAAAAGTGGAAGGTACTTGTGTGATAGAAGCCAAGGGAAGACTCACTGAGGTCACAGGCAGGAGAGAGATAGAAAACCATGACCTGTATACCCCTGTTTTACTATCATGCTAACTTCTGTTCACCACTATACCCAGAGCCACTAACAGTTGGCCCATGGCAGGCTTTGTTGTTGTTGTTGTTGTTGTCAGAGGGCATATGCACCCTACAGAGAGGGAGAAAGCACTCCCCATTGGTCACACTGCTATCCCTTTCCTTCATTTCTCCATCCTTTGGAAATTTTAGGCACACAAGCAACATGCCTGGTATGTTTTTCTAGCCACCAGAGTCAGGATTCAAACTGTGGTCAGTCATGTGAGATCTGTCTCCCTATGAGAAAGGCCCCACGGTAGGCTTTTAACAAATGGTTTTAGAATCAACTAATAAATATTGAACAATAGGCCTCAGATCTTCAAAAAAGACATAGACCATTAAAAGAAAAATGTTTCCACTTTCTTAAGAAAAAGTGAGATTGGGGAGACAAGTGAAGAGTCCCAAATACAACTTCTGTTCATTACGTTTGTGGTCAATTATTAGACTTAAACAGAAACTTTAATAGATCATCTTTCCTCGTTGGAAACATCTGGAGATATGATGGAAAATTCCAGAAAGATATTCTGGCAAGGAGGATGCATGGGATCCTGTAATCATGAGAACTCAGAAAAAACAAAGTGCAGTTGTACTTGGCTGAAGCTTCATGAAATACTCTGTGACTCTGACTTTCAGGGAATTCCGCAGCTACTTTTCTATAGCCATTTCTTTATTTTCCCCCTCTTTTATCCATGAGGGACAATGTGCATGAGAGAAAGAGAGAGAGAGAAGTATCTTCCACCATATGTGGTCATGCTGTGATGCACTTCCTCTGGTCCTCTGGCCCGATGGATGCTGGGCACTAGCACACATGTCTAATGTGTTTCAAGCTGACTAGGCTGTGGGTTATAACCCCAGTTGCCATGTGGAATCCAGCATCTTTTGTGCAGTACATTATCACTAAGCAAAGTAACCAACCCTTTAGAGACATCTTAAGGTGAAGACTTCAAATATGATAGGGAATTTTGTTTTGGTTGAATATGCATTTATTTTAATTACTTTAGCAAACACTTAAATTCCACAGGGGAACAGGGTAGACACTGTCTATAGTGAATCCCAAACTTCATTGGCTTCATCCAGTGGAATCTAAATCTCACTCATCTAACTTTTCTGTGCAGGTGTTTGTGGGTGGCCTCCCTTAAGGTGGTGTATAAACTCAGTCTTGTGATTCCAACTATCCCTTGGTTCTGGGGAGGACTCTGCTAAATTCTCTGCTTTCAAGCAGCCAGTGAGAGAGGAGAGAAAAGGGGGTATGATGAGAAATGTTTGGGGGGTTCAGTTAGAAGTAGTGTCTTTCCTTTCCACTCTTTCCATTGTTTAAAACACAGTCATGTGGCCATAATGTACTGCCAGAAATGCTGGAGAATTTCTCGATGTACCCAAGTGGAAAGGCAACAGGTTTGTTAAACCTGTCCATGTCTCCAGAGCATCTTTTGAGTTATATTCTGCTAATTTAAGGATTTAATTAAGTCCTGCCAGAGAATTATCTGTCTTTATTTAACCTGTTTTCTTTAGATGGCTTCTCCCTGCCTACTTTAACTTTTGCCTAAGTGCTTTCCTCAAGGAAGGGAAAAAACATGATTTGGGGGGCCATTTCCAATCATTGTTCCATGATTATCTCCTAGAAAAAAGATCCAACCTCTGACAATCAAGTTCCAAAAGTTTTTACTTATTTTTATTTATTTTTGTCTTTACCTTTGGGGTTATTTTTTAGAACTACTTTTTATGAGGTTCTGTTTCAATAAGGTTTTGGGAAAGGGATTATAGTATGGTTTTTGTCTAAAACAGTAATTCTCAAACTTTAGGGAAAATCGAATCACTAAGAGACCTGGGACCCACCCCCATTCTGATTCTCCAGATCTGTGGTGGAGCTGAAAATTTGCATTTCTAATAAATTCCCAAGTGAGTCTCACACTGTTGGTTCAAGAAGGACACTTTAAGAAACACTTCTCAGAAAGAAACTGTTTTTCTTTTTTAAAGAGTACATCCTGCTTTCCTAAACTTGAAGTTGTTATGTGAGAAGATCACACAACAGAAAATACACTTTAAGATCAGAACGAAACTTACAGATAGAACATATTTTTATGTGTATATTTTTATTTTTATTTATTTATTGAATTTTTCATATTTATTTATTTATTACATTTAATCACTATGTATCATTATGGCATACGAAATGAATTTTCTTATAATGAATATACTGTATATTGGCTCGATCAAATATATTGCCATACACATTATCATCAACAGATAATTTTTCCATTTTTATGTCCTTTAAATGTTTTGTTTTTTTCTTTTTTCCCTTGGTTCCCTCCCTCTTACTCTCCCCCATTTGCCACTCTCTTCCCAAAATAGAAAATATTAATCCTTGCTTCAAATAAGTCACTTTTTAGCCAGCAAAATGAAACTTGGGCAAGCATTCTATCTTTTAGATTTTCCATCTCTCTCTTTATAAAATGATGACAATAACACATACTTTGCTTTGCATAAGAGCTTTTTGTCTTGGGCAAATCAGGAGCAGAATAGCCAGGAGATTTGCTTGTTTCTATGGAAAAGGAGATTTACTTCCCAATAGAGAACTCCCTGGGGGCTTCCCCACTACAGGGAAAACTATTAGGCAGTCTTCAGGAAGACAAAGTTCATCCAGCCTCTGACCAAATTTCAAAACAATACACCAGCAATCACTCTGAAGGGTCTCAACACAGCACCCTTGAAATTTGCAACACAGCTCTGCCATAGAATCATCTATGAAACTTCAAGAGAAATGCCAACGCCCTGGCCTCATGCAATCTAAGGTGGGACCTGGGCATCCATAAGTGAGTCTTACATGTAAACCGGGTTGAGAACCTTCCTGCGGGTAACAGATTATGGCCTGTTGCAGTATCCCTGCTCCAGTGAGTGAAGTGGGTTGTCCTGGGACATCAGGCTTATAGATGATCAGCACATTCTATGCACTGCAAAGTTTGATTGCATTGGGGATATTAAATTCCCATGCAGTGAGTACTCTATCACAGGATGAATGAGAGTGTCAGAGAGGCTTTTTAAGGCACCGTGTTACTATGTTGAATGATAAACTGCTTGCAAGTGATTAAACTGCCTCCACAGGCCTAAGCCCTCACTTCTTTGCTTTTTGGATGATGCCATCTATTTTGTGTGTGTGTGTGTGTGTGTGTGTGTGTGTTTCTCTTTCACCAAAGAGAGAGCACACACACATTAAATTGCTGCAAAGCACTCTGGATGCTCAAAAAGTAGGTTGAATGAGATGCTTTGTGTTTAATTTTCCTAGTCATGCAGAACTGGATCAAATCTAATGTAACTGTCGTAACAAATTGCACAGCTATAAATAATCTGAAATATCTGATTTTGAGGTTTTATTTTGGTTTTTATCACTAGGAAAAGGCAAGCAGGGCCGTAATTGTGAGAAGCAAGTGAAATAGGCTAGGCATGGGAAGCAGATGCCATTATGACCTCTACAGCTTTCTCGGTATATTTTACTTGGGTTTCAGTCAGTTCAGTGGGATAATGGGATAAAGGTTATTTGTTTGATATAAGATTCCTTAAACTTGCTCCCTGAACTCTCCATGTTTATACTTTTCAAAAGCCATTATTATCAGCGTACTTAACATTAGAGTAATTTGGCCTGAGTAATGTTTGTCTCAGGAAAACTTCCATTTTGGTTCATATACCATCATTAAATGACTTTCAATGAGTCAGAAAGGGGCAGTTAGAAAATACAAATTAAGGGACCAGCAGTTAGTGTAATGGCTATGTCGCTGGATTCCCACATAGTTGACCGCGGTTCACGTCCCAGACCCTGTGGCTTAAAACTCACGCTGGGCGCGTGTGGATGCATGCCCAAGATCCCAAGAGGAGAATGGAGGAGAAGGGATTGCGGCATGGTTATCCCCCCTGGGGAGCGATTTCTCGCTTTCTGTCTCTCTGTCTCTCTCTGTCTGTCTGGCGAGTGCACGCGCCCTATAGCAGAAACCTCTCCCCCCCCACAAAAAAAAAGAAAGAAAGAAAATACAAATTAAAGATTGTGGGGACTTCATTCCGTAGTTGAACAAACATCTTGGGACCAAGGTCTTATTTTCTTTGAATGTACTGATAAGGAAAGAAAGCAGCTTTGTAACGGGCCTGTTATTTTGTAATTTGACTGCCTGAATTGATGATGACAAATTCTCATCAGATGCTCTGGGCAGTCATCTCTGATACTTCTCTTCTAGAAACTTACTTTCTGATTACTTCTGGCTTTGATCTTTTGATGACCTCCGTTTGGCATAGATGATTGCTTCTGGAAAAATGGTTAGCTTCTCCATGGGCTATAGAGGCTTCGGAGGAGAAGAGGCAGGGTAGGGTTCTAGCTCATTCATGTCTTTGCAGCGAGCAGCATACTGGAGCTGAGGATGAAAGAGAACCAAAATTTCCAATGTGCAAGTGGAAACACTCAGGATAGAATCAGCCTCACTCTGGGACTAGTAGATGGCATAATGGTTGTATCACTGGACTCCTACGTGGTGGACCATGGTTCAAGCCCAAGACCCAGCAACTTAAAACTCAAGCCAGGAGCATGTGCATGTGTACCTAAAAATCCCAAGGGGAGAATGGGAGAATGGGAGAATGGAGGAGAAGGGATTGTGGCCTGGCCATTTCCCTGTGGGGAGAAGGTTTTTATCTCTTTCTGTCACTCTGGCTAGCGCATGTACCTAATAGCAAAAATCTCTTAAAAAAAAAAAAAAAGTAGAATTGGCCTCCCTCAGTATAAGGCTGACACTGAGCTGTGTCAGCTGGAGGCATTTTTCCCAGTCCCTGCCACTCATGGATGTTGAAGAATGAGTGCTTGGGGTTCCCAAGCTTGATGCAGTTTCTTATGTCCCGGGAGCAAATGTAGACTCTGTACTGTATTATACTAAAAACATGAGGAGTCTTATGTTTGTTGTTTTACTGCCCACCACCCACAAAAGCAGAGGGGAAAAATAACTTGTGATTAAGTCAGATGAAAGCTGAGAAGTATGAAAAGTTTGCTTGTCTTTTTTTTTTTTTTCCCCTTTTCTTTGGGATATTTGTGAAGAGACAAAGCTGAATCCCATTCTTCAGGAATATTATTATTATTACTGTTGTTATATTTCAAAGTTTATTTCTATCATAAATCCTAGAGAGGAGGGTTTATTTTTATTTTTATTATTTTTTTAAAGAGATATTTGCTATAGGGCACGTTCACTCACTGGAGAGAGAGAGAGAAACAGAAACTCATCCCCCAGGGGGGATGGCCATGCTGCAATCCCTTCTCCTCCATTCTCTTCTTAGGATCTCGGGCACACACTCACATGTGCCCAGCATAAATTTGAAGCCACTGGGTCGGGAACTCAAACCACAGTTGGCCATGTTGGAGTTCAGTGATTTAACCATTGTACACCATCTGCTGGTCTTCCTACCTCCAGTTAGAATCTTTTCACTGTGATACACCCCCATCCTCAGCCAGCCAGGATCATGCACATGTATGTGCACAGAGGGTACAGGGAAATTTTGGGACATGTACTTGGGACCTTCCCATGTGGATCAAGCATTGCAGAGGATGTGTTACTGCTGTGTCACCAACTGACCCCAGGAATTATTGTTAGAGTATTTTGTTCTTTGTGTTAGGTCAGGTCTGGAGATATGACACCATACATTATTGCTAGTGTAGTCTATGGGTGAAATATAGATTCCAGAACTGGAGGAAGCATGGGTAATTTATGTCTAATTAGCCTTAGAACTCTCACTTAAAGCTCACATTGCATGTCTTTTGCCATGACATCTATCTGACATTGACTCCGATTGTCAAAAAAAGTCTAAATATATGGGTCAGAGTATTTTTTCCTACAGTAAAGAGTACTCTTGTGTAAGGGAAAGGAAGCATTATTGTTACCATGTTCTCTCCTCTTTGGAATTAACACCTTTCCAAATTAACCCTCGTTAACTTCCTATACTTCTTCAATAGGTGTGCCTCTTCAACCTGAGTTATCAACTACAATGGGAATGATAGTCAGTATAATTAGCTTTCTAGAAAAAGAAAAAAAAAAACACGATTATTAAGCCCAAACTATGCATAATGTGTCATTTCAACCCAATGAATGAGTGGTCTTTCTACATAGTATAGCTTCATAGAAGTCCTAGGTTTGTGGCTGCTGATTGTTGAGGAGGTAAGGTAGTTTTGATGCTGATTATTTTTGTTGTCATGCACTCATCATCTTAGATTGGAAGTTATTAAAAACATTGAGTTTATAAAGGATCACTAGTCTGTCTCCTCCCCAGCCTAATGTTGGTACCATCTTTACAACATCTCCCCCAAGTGGTAATCTTGATTTTGGCAGTACCTATTTAGGCCATTAAGAACGACAAAGAATCTAGCATCCAGCAGGCAGGTATAATTTGGAGTTATTTATAAAAACAGTTTATTTCAAACTACAGGGCCAGTAGGTGGTATGGTGGTTAAGGCACTGGATCCCACATGACTGATTCCATAGTTTGAGTTCTGGACCCGGCAGCTTGAAAAAAAAAATCACACTAGGTGCATGAGCGTGTCTGTGGTGGAGAGGAGTATTTCCACAGAAGGATGGCAGTGCACAGACACGGGATCTAGAAAAGGCTGTGTTAAGACATGGAGACATGGTGAATCAGAATGGCTGGAGGAAAGGATTTATGTGATGGAATGGTGGAAGAGAAGGCAAATATAGGTTACTTGAAGATTTGTTTGCCAAACATAGAAGTTTAGATTTTATACTAAAGGAAAAGAGGTGACATCAAAAGACTTGAAGCATGGGAGTGACTTTATCAGATTTAAAATTTAGAAAGATAATCTCTGGAGTAGTTCTGAGGACATATTTGATGGAAGAGAGACTGAATCAGGAATAGAGTATAGATGGAAAGCACTCTGCCCTCCTGGCGGCCCAAGTGTTCTATGTTTGGATCAGAAAATGAGGTCACTGTATACAGAGAGCCTTAACTGGTTGTGGTGATTATTGTAAAATGTTATATCTAATGTTGTGTGCAAGGTAAAAATGGAAAATTGTGGCAATATTTGGATTGTGTAGGAAAACGTGACTTGAAATACTAGCATAAAGAAATTTAAGGTGGGAAAACCTGGGTCATGGAACACATTTTGTTTTCTATGAAATGCTCAACTTCATTTGGCTGACATATTCTTGGGTGCGTAGTCTTATCATTTGATTTCAACAGCCCATTACTCTATGACTTCTTTATGGATCGAAGTCATTATGATGTGGAGAAAAATGGAATTATATAAAACCATTGTATTCTAAAAAGGAAAGGTGAAATAAGATTAGGAGAGGCATTAGTAGACATTTGTATGTACTTAACTTCTGTTTCTTCAGCTGGAATGTTGGGATTACAACTCTCAAACCACCATGTTAGTACCCTTTTGATCTTTCTGGAAAGTAGTAGGGCTCCAAAAGAGAGAACTTTGAGTCCCCTCATTGTTCACTACATTTGCTTCTGTCCTGTAAGTTTTACATCATCTGTCCTTTTGGGCTAACCAATTCCCATTATCCGTATGGCATAAATAAATGCTCCTAAGATAGGTAAACGCACAAACAGATCTTTAATCTGTTTTGGGAGAAAAAAAAGATAAGGGAGAATATGATTGGATTAAAGCCATGAAACAAATCCCCAAATATGAAAAATAGGCTTTTCATTGCTTATCTTGATTTATTGTTTCATTGGAAGAGTCATGATGCATTTTTGCAGGAAAAAACATATAAAATACGTCACGACTTTTCCAATGACCCAATATATCCCATACTTACTTAGTAGCATCCCAGGGCTGAGGAAAGTAGATCTGATTCTCAACAAATGGAAGAGTTCAGCCTGGACAATGGTTGTCTTCCCTGCATAACTGGATGTGTCCTGTACATCGTCAGGTCCCAGAGATTTTCCAATAAAGAAGCGTGTGCTGCTTAGAATTGATCTCTGCAATTATTGTCAACAGCACCCATGATTTCCACGCGGGCACATTTTCCTGCATCTCCTCAGCTGCTCTGTAGCTGCTTTGTATCATTTCATATTTGCTGCATACTCCATCAAGCTAATAAAGCAGCTGTTTATTATGCGTGCCCTGCTCTGTAGTGTGACTGACGGATAACTGCAGCATTTCAAGTCTTGTGCTAGATTCTCAACCTGCTGCCAGCCTCTCCATTATAGTCTATAAAAATGTTTCTTGTTATGAACTATTGGAAGTGAAAGTGAGTTGTTTTATGGTCAGAGCCAAATTGAACCCTGAAAAGTACGACTGGATTAGTAGGCTGGGGAAGATGATGAGAAGCTGTCTGGAAGAAGATGCAAGTAAGGGCATCCACCACATGTAGAAGGCATGCTTCCCAAGTCCTGCATGTATGGACATAGAATATCTGTGGATATGAGGTTGGTCATTCCTGTGAGGAGAGAAGACAGGTAGAAGAGAAGACAGGAATAGGAACCTCACATTTATTAAGTATTTATTCAGTGTCCAGCATTTTGCTGTGCTCTACTGCACATATTTTGTCTTTGACTTCCTAATAATCCTGAGAAGCAGGGGTTCTAATCTGCTATTTCATTGGTAATACATGAGAAAACAAGCTCTAAGGAATTGTGTAGCTTTCTTGGTTTCTCACAGCTCATACGTAGATTACTGAGGTTGAAACCCAGGGTAGGGCTGGCCCCTCAGCCTAATGATTAAGGGAAGTTGGGGTCTTTCCCTGGCAGTTTGGCATGTGTATGGGATCCTGACAGGATAGGGAAATGGGGACAAGATTGCTGATTGACCACAGCCCACTGTGGGGCACTTTCTCTCTCTCCTTCTCTTTCTGGTGAATGCTCTCTGGGAACTAAAACAAGCAAACAAAAATAAACCAAAAAACAAAAAGCCAAATCCAGGGCAGTCTGGGGTCAATGCTTGTTTCCTGTCTACCATCTTCTCAGGTGAATGATTCCCTTGGGTAAAGCTCTATCTTCAATCGTCCAGGAGATTCTCAGGTTTCAGAGGTTCAATGACTGGAGAGTCATCCTGACAACACAAACACAGATTTCATTGAGTTTATTTCTCTAAAATAATGCATATTATGTTTACATTAGCAGATAATGTGACAACTTTAAAAGTACACTTACAAAAATGATTGCTTTTAAGGTTCTGTAGAACATAGTCTGATAACTATATGCTTAATATATTCCAATCAATTTATTAATTGGTTTTGTGTCTCCCTATATCCCATTACCTTACCTAGAATTCTTGACCTCCCATTTACTTAAAGTCATTCATTAGCTTCTGGGAGGATTCTTAGAACATAGCTCTGAGATTAAGTATGAAGTTCTTGACTCGTGAATGATAAAAACCTTGACTTTGTGAACCAGGAGATAATGGTTACATCACTGAACCTGCATGTAGTAGATTGGTGTTTGAGTCCTGGACCAGGTAGCTTAAACTCACACCAGGCACATGTTCGTAAATGCTCTAAGTCCTGAGAGAAGAATGGAGGAGAAGGGACTGTAGAGTGGCCGTCCCCCTCTGGGGAGGGGGGATTTCTCATGTTCTGTTTGTCTAGAGAGCATATCCACCCTATAAGCAAAAATCTCTCTTCAAACAGACAAACAAACAAACAAACAAACAAAAACCCTAGACTTAGAGCACCAAAGGCCTTACCCATATCATCACTGGACAGAATATATGTCATAATCAGTAGATATGGAAGAATACGTTGTGCATCCATCCAGATAGATAAAGATTCTGTCAGATGAGAGGAAGAAGACAAACCAGAAAACCGGCTCTAGACACTGCTGATACACCTCTGAGGAGGGTACAACGCTCTTCTCAGCTTCCTGGGGCTCAGTCTCCGTGGAGGATCAATGATGACTCTCCAGATGTGTTTGAGGATCATAGCAGAGAAATCTTTCTTCCTGAGTGAGGTGTAGGTTATTGAACTTTACCATGTTTCCATTGCAGACTTAGGGTAAGAGCAAGAGAAATGATGGCTTGGTGAGTTCCTTTCCACCCTGCAGGGAGCAGCCAAATGTTTTTGTGCCCCCAGTGGCAGGACAGAATGAGAGAAAAGAGGGAGGAAGAGAAAAAGAAAATATGTAAGGGTATTCCTGAAGTCACAGAAAGAAGACATCTCAGCAGATGCTAGCGTGGCTACAAGACAGCAAATTTATTTTAAAAAATTATTTATTTTATTCATAATATAAATGTGTGTGTGTGTGTGTATGTGTGTGTGTGTGTGTGAGAGAGAGAGAGAGAGAGAGAGCGAGCGGGAGAGAGAGAGAGAGAGAGAGAGAGAAAGACAGAGAAAGAAAAAATCCTCAATAGGATTTTGTTATACCATGGTTCCTTGCCTCAGAGCACTTGGCATGTTTTCTAGGTAACTGACCAGAGATCTGAACCTGTAGTTGGTCAATTGGCCTCCAGCACTGCAGTCCAGTACACACCAACTATGCATCTGGGCTGCGCCTGACAACAATGTCCCACTCACTTCCTGCCCCCGCCCCCGTCTTGGCATCTTATAAGGTCCCTCTCTCCTGATATTAAAAGCATCCTTAGGAGAATGAAAAAAAAAAACTATAATTAAATGATATAATGCCATTTGGTGAGGTGGGGGCTAAAAATAGAAATTTAGTCTTTATTAGAGTAAAGTGAAATTATGCTTGTGACCTACCCAAACTTGACACTCCTAATGTTTGTGGAAAGTCAAATTCAAACTCACCTCAAGGTCCTTATCTTTCAAGAAGCACTTCATTGCCTTTTCTTGCTAACATATAATTTCTGATTTCCTGATTCCCCTCCTCACCTATTTTTGTTGAACTAGCATAAAATAAAACACACAAAAAACCAAAACAGCACGTGTGGATCTTAGTTCTAGCTCTGATTTATTGGATGTCTGATGGAGAATGAGTCACTACCTCTGGGTCACCATTTGCTTTTCTTTAAAAAAGAATGTCAGAGGAAACTGTGAGATTAAAGTTGGATCACGAATAAGAAAATGCTCTGTGGATGAGAGTTTCAGATGTGTGCATTTCAGAGGCATGAAATTATGGTTGCATCTCTTACCCTGGTTATAATGTTCCCTATTGGGAATGTGATTTTAGTTTCATTTATACATTAGAAAAAAGTTGAGTCCTCTGTTTTAGGACCTTTATTCCCACTCCCAAGAGTAGAAGAAAAGAATTTTACATTAAGACACTTCTTTGTTCTAAAACTTCCTGTGCTCCTCCTGAGGACAAATCCTAGAAAAAGTTCCAGCAGCTGATCTCCAGCAGGAAATTTTACGTCAGGAATGTGATTTTAGTTTCATTTATACATTAGAAAAAAGTTGAGTCCTCTGTTTTAGGACCTTTATTCCCACTCCCAAGAGTAGAAGAAAAGAATTTTACATTAAGACACTTCTTTGTTCTAAAACTTCCTATGCTCCTCCTGAGGACAAATCCTAGAAGAAGTTCCAGCAGCTGATCTCCAGCAGGAAATTTTACATCATTGTTTGTCTGGATGCTCTAGCCCTTCAAACATGTGAATCTAGATATTTAGATAGCTGCTTAGTGCTCCCTGCTGTACCCTGGAGGGTAGCACAAAGTGGGTGTACAGCGAGCCCCCTAGTGGCAGGTGAAGTTTTATTTCCATTTTAGTTTTTTTTTTTCTTTGTCAGTTTATGTATTTCAGGAGAGAGACAGGGAGGAAGAGCGATATACAGAGAGACAGGGATCCCCCACAGAGCGCTCAGGCACTGATCTACCCCCAGCCTGGGTCACCTAGGATCTCAAGCATGTGCACTTGGAGTGCACAGGAGATCTCTCTGCCAACCCTGGACCTTGCCACGTGGATTCCGCATCACTCGTGTTACTGCTGCACCACCACTGCTGGCCCTCAAAAGTTTTTAAGGTCCGTTCGGGGAAGTAAGACTGTAGCATGACTCATACAAACTCATTCAATTACCTTTTGAGTTTCCATTTTGTCCTGAAAGGCTTGCCTTGGAGGACTTATCCAAAACCTAATTCATTATTTTAACAAACTTTAATTGAAACCTTTCCTGTGCCAGCTGTGGGAGACACAGGGATTAGCATCTAAAGGGAGAGATCTTTACATAAAATGTGAGTAGGAAGTGGTTTGATAGAAATAATCACAAGGTAATACTGACAGTGTAGGAAAGTAAAATGAATTCTGCTAGCAATAATTTTTTGAGCATTAAAGACTTGAGGTTGGTTTCTGCTTCTTTATTCTATGAAAAATACTTTTGTGTGGGAACCAGCAGTTAGCGTAATGGCTATGTCACTGGACTCCCATGTAGTCGACCGCGGTTCGCGTCCCGGACTCGGTGGCTTAGAACTCACGCCGGGCCCGTGTGCGTGTATGCCCAAGATCCCAAGAGGAGAATGGAGGAGAAGGGATTGCAGCAGGACCATCCCCCCTGGGGGGTGACTTCTCGCTCTCTGTCTCTATGTCTCTCTCTTTCTGTGGCAAGCGCACGTACCCTATAGCAAAAAAAAAAAAAAAACAAAAAAACCTCTCCAAAAAAAAAATACTTTTGTGTAGGTCACTGACGGCCTCTGCACAGCCCACTTGAAAGGTTGATTTTCTGCCATTAACTTATTTGACCTTGATCATCAGTCCACACAGTGGACATTTCCTGCACATGGAAACACCACCTCCTTGAGATCTGTGGCAGCACAGTCTCATGATTACCCTGTTGTGTATTTCTCAGTGTCTTCTGCAAGCTCTTATCTCCTACTGGACATCTAAAGCTTGAAGTTTCTCAGGACTCAGACTTGGAGCTTTTCTTTTCCATCTATACCCTCTTCCTAGGTATTAAAATCCAAATCCTTAAATGTAAATTTCATCTACTACATTGCTGAATGCTAATTTTTTTATTTTTTATTTTTTGAATATTCAGCTTTTTATTTTCCTCAGATTCAGAGTTATCATGTTTTAAAAAGGATTTTTTTTCTGTAACTTTGCTGTAAGGTGCATACTCTTGCTGCAGGGAGAGAGAGAGTGAGCGCACTCCCCAGGGGAATGGCCACAATGCAATCCCTTCTCCTCCATTCTCCTCTCAGGATTTTGGGCATGCACACACACTCACCCAGTTTATTTTTCCAACTGCCAGGTCTGGGACTCACACTGTGGAGTAGGCCATGTGGAATCCAGCCATCTTAACCACCATGCCTCCAGCTTGCCTGTGTTTTGTGATTTAATTATACAAAGATCAAAAGTCAGTTCTGTGGGGCTAGCATGTGGTGTAGTAGTTAAGGTACTGGACTCCCACATGGTCAACCACTGTCCAAGTCCTGAACCTGGTGTCTTAAAACTCACTCCAGGCATGTGTACATGTGTACTCAAAATCCAGAGAAGAGAATGGAGGAAAAGGGTCTGTGGCACGGTCATCTTCCCTGGGGGATGTTTTTTTGCTTACCTTTCTGTCTCTCTTCCTCTTTGGTGAGTGCATGTGCCCTATAGCAAAAAATCTAGAAAGAAAAACCAAAGTCAGTTATACAACCTAAAAATATTTACTTATTAAAACTGTAATACTTTAATCAACTATACAAAAAAGATAACAAGATGAACATGTACATTTACAGAATTGCTTATCAGTCAGGCCAGATCCAGAGAGAGGGAATTCTCAGCATGACCTCACTTACCTGTGAAGACACAGAGCAATCTTTGCTTGGATGGACACATTCCTCTAACTTGTTTGACCTGGTCAGACCTCCTGGTTATGGATGTGCATGTTCTGCTGTCTGCTTCTTAGGTAAAGTGTTTACCTTCTTCACCCACTAGCCATTGAAGGAAAACTGGGGCCATCCTTGCAGATGTTTGATTCGAACCATTCTTTGGGGAGGATTTCCTGGTGGCCTTCTTCCATCATCACATCTGGAATCAGATGACTTTCCATAGGCTCTACTTTTCACATCTGACTGAGGCAGAATTTTGAAAAACAAAATTACAAAGTAGCCTATATCTCAGAATAAATCTGTTATCAAAGATAACCTCCATGGGGACTGACTCTCACTGTCCAACATGGTCATTTAAGATGTAACCCATCATGCCTCCCATTCCCCACTTCAGAGCTTTGGCCATACATTGCTTAAAATATTTTGAAGGTTTTCTATTGCATTTCAAAATCATTTTTCTTTCTTTTTCTCTCTCTCTCTCCATTTTATTTTTTAGAGAGATTTTTGGTATAGGGTGCATCTGGTTGCTGGAGAGACAGAGAGACAGAAAGTGAGAATTCACCACCAGGGGAGATGGCCATGTCTCAATCTCTTCTCTTCCATTTTCCCCTCAGGATCTTGGGCATGCACACACATGCACCCAGTGTGAGGAGCAAGCCACTGGGTCTGAAACTTGAACTGTGGTCGACTACATGGGAGTCCAGTGATGTAAACATTGCTCCATCTGCTGGTCCCCCAAATTAGCTTTCTTGACATGATTCCAAAGTTTTGCCTCACTTGAATTTTGTTAAATTTTTTATCTTCATCTTATATTATTTCACTCCTCATCTCACCATACTTAGGTCACCATGCCACCTGCTGGCCCAGAATTAAAATTGTCTTACATTGCTAGTTTTCCAGGCACTGGGCAAAGCATTAGAATATCCTTTATTGGAAGATGATAAATTAATATTACTACTAATTTTTGGAACAAGATTTTCAAAATTCAATAAACAGTTCAGACTCAAAAGAAAGTTCCTTTAGGATAGAGTCTTTAGAAATCATAGTCAAAAGAAATAATCCTATGAGGATTCTAGATATTGTAATTCTCAGACACAGATTGTGAAATTATTGAATAATCCTTAGGAAGTAAACATCAAGTTTTAAAATTGTAGTAGATAACCAAAAATTATAAACAGTGACATATCATGACATATCACTTTAAAAGTATGAGTTCTGAAATGAAGTAACACTTTTAAAATAAAGTATAAAATG
This sequence comes from Tupaia belangeri chinensis, assembly GCF_000334495.1. Taxonomy (NCBI): domain Eukaryota; kingdom Metazoa; phylum Chordata; class Mammalia; order Scandentia; family Tupaiidae; genus Tupaia; species Tupaia belangeri. The sequence continues at coordinate 1,779,334 of NW_006200742.1, read as the reverse complement.
AATGAGTGTCATAATAGATTGGATACAACTGATTGGAAAATTAGTGAACTGGATAACAAGACAGAAGAAACTAATCACAATAAAATACAGAGAGGCCAATTTATGAAAAATATTAAAGGAAGGGTAACTAATACAGAGGATACATTGAGAAGGGTTGTCAAATGTTCAACAGATGTCTCAGAAGGAAAGGAGAGAAAGAATGTGGCAGATGCAATATCTGAAGAGATAATGATTAAGAAATTTTGCATTAATGAGATATACTAGTTCAAAAACTGGTAAATCCTAAGGATGACAAAAAGCACTCACATCTGGACATGCCAGAGTAAAACTTCAGAAAATCAAAGACAAAGAGTAAAGATTTTCTAATATTACAAGCAATCATATAAAAAGAACAAATTTCCTTCTAAACTATGGCAGAAAAGACTGAGAGTTGACTTCTAAATAGTACTATCAGGGAATCAGCAGTTAGCGTAATGGCTATGTCGCTGGACTCCCATGTAGTCGACCGAGGTTCGTGTCCTGGACCTGGTGGCTTAAAACTCACGCCGGGCGTGCCCAAGATCCTGGGAGGAGAACGGAGGAAAAGGGATTGCGGCGTGACCATCCCCCCTGGGGGGTGATTTCTCGCTTTCTGTCTCTATGTCTCTCTCTGTCTGTCTGGCGAGTGCATGCACCCTAAAGCAAAAAGCTCTCCAAAAAAAACAAAAACAAAAACAAAAAAAACAATAGTACTATCAGAAGCTAGAAGATAGTGATATCTCCAATATGCTGAAATATTAGTCAACTTAGGCAAAATACCTTCTAATAAATATCTTGAAATAAAGAGTTTCACAACTGATAAAAATTGATATAATTTGCCACAGAGAGATCAATAGTAAAAGAAATACTAAAGAGTGTTCACTAGGCAGAAAAAAAAATTGTAGAAAGCCAGACATAAATGAAAGAACAAAGATAACAAAAAGGCAAATATTTGTTAAGTTTGAATGAGTATTGTCTTAATAAAACAAAAAGTATCCTGTGAAGTTTAAAATTATATATGTAATATATATGATATAATATGTAGTATACATATGTAATAAGATAGTCATATAATACATAATACATGTGTATATTAATATATTACACTTAACAATTATATGTCATTATAATATGCAATAATAATATTATGAAGGGAAGATATATATTGGGCTGTTGGGAAGTCATAATGCATTTTTATATAGAAAAACATGTCGTGATTTTTCCAGACAACCTAATATTAAAGTATTCTAAACTCCTAGAATTATGTATATGGGGAAAAGGAAAAAGTGTCTGTTAACAGTCAATTTGCAGAGTCAATAATATATGCTAAAATGTTCACAAAGTAGTAGAAAAAGGATATAAAATATTCAAAGCAGTAGAGGAGAAGATAAAGTAATAAAAAATGCAAACAGTTCAAAATATAGTAAGACAGGAGATAAATACTAACATTGAGTAGATAGGACAAGTAATATATACTAAGACAATAAATTTAAGGTCAAATATATTTTTTAATTAATTTAAATGGACTAAATCTCTTAGTTTAAAAGACAAAGGTTGATAAACTAGATGAAAATAAAAATAGCATGATGTTATTTGAGGCACATTTAAGTATTAAAGCTACATAAATGTTGAAAACTATCATCAAAAGGAAAGCCCTCACAAATTATAAACATATCTTTTACTTAATCAGAAAGATATTGTAAAACACTTCTACAGTGTACATGCCCAACAACATGGACCTGAAGCATAAAATATAGAAACCAATGTAACTACTAAAAGTAGACAAATTTGTAGCCAGAATAAGACATTTTTCTTTAAAACTTTATTTTTAACATTTTGCTAGAGGGCACATGCACTCGCCAGAGACTCACAGAGAGAGAAAGGGAAAGTAAGACAGCACCCTTATGGGGCGTGGCCACGCTTCAATTCCTTCCCTTTCATTTCCCCTTTTGAGGTTTTGGGCACCTCTGCACACACACAACCAGTGTGTTTTTCAAGCTCTGGTCCAGGACTGTGAGATCCAGTCATTTTAATCACTATGCCACCAGCTGGCCCTGGAACAGGCCAGTTTAGTGTACCCTTCTCAGTAATTGATAACCCATGAAATTGAAAAGCCATCAAGACTGTTAAATACTCAAATAACAAATTTGATAAATTTGACCTATTATATGTAATAAATATAACATGTAAGTTATATGGATGAAATATAATATATAATATATGCTATTAATATATTATTTGCAGTTATATATTATTACATGAATCATATATTATTTTAATTATGCAACTCCCTCAATATATAAATATATGCTATATGAATATAATATATAGCACAATACATTAAATGTAATATTTAATATATTCAATATATATAATAAGCATATGTATACATACACAAAAATCTTTGTATATCTTTTAATTTTGTAAAAACTTGTTTCTAACCATGATGCTATGCTATGCCAAAATTTGCATTTGTGTTGAAACCATAAACAAATACATGTATTTTATTGATTTGTGATAGAGCACATGTGCATGCATGAGAGAAAGAGGGCAAGAGAGATACCCTCCACAGGGCTTAGTCATGTTGCAATGCCCTTCCTCAAGTCCTCCAGTTTGTTGGGACCCTGGGCATGAGGAAAAGTGCCTGATGTGTTTTAGGCCAACTGGGCCAGAGACCTGAACCATGGTTGGCATGTGGCTTCTAACTCCACAGTTCTGGTATGCTACCAGCTGCGCTATAGAGGCTAGGTCTGATATTTTAATCACTATTCATTGTGAAACAGAATTTACAACTGCATTCACATTAAAGTCAGGTTATTCTCCTGTAATAGAATGATCTTCCAAAAGTGTTACTCTTATTTCTTGAATGAAAATAATCAGATCATTATTGGAATTAACTATGACTATTTTTCTCTTTACAACATCTGGAAATGGTATTGTTAAAACTGGTATCATCTGACAATTTGCAAGGCTCTGGTGTTGCTAATGGAGTCAACAAGCTCATAGCTATTGCTTCACTTTTTCATATGTGCACAAAAATGTCTGAAATCAAAACGAGTGAAATTAATGTAGAAGAACAGGCATTTGCTTTAAATGAAAAGTTATGCTCCGCAGACTCTTGTGTAAATGCACTTTTCTGCAGCTGCACGTGTTGAATTGGTTTCTTCCAACTCAATCTTCTTCGCTATTTTAAAAATTGATGCTGAAAATTCTTCAGCAGATTTGTGCCTTTTAATGTGTTCAGTAATATCACTACAGCCTTTATAGTGGATAGTAAATGTTGAAAACACTTTTTGCAAGTCACACAATCATCATTAACGTTCGCAGAGATAGATATGCAGTCATTACTTTTTCATTAAACTTACAGTTTCATTCTTCTGAACTAATTACTGCCAACAGGGTTTATTGTAAATTGAAGTGATGAAAAATAATAAAGTAAATAGCTGTACATTTACAATTTACACCGAGAGTAATGACAAAGCCACTGTAATGAGTGTGCTCCAACCACTCACCTTGTGCTCTACTGCAGGACTTCTCATCATCGATTTCCACTCATATTTCATAGAGACTGCACCTATAATTTTCCAGTTTTCCATAGACTCTGCTGATTGGCCACTGTGGTTAAATACATATCACAGGTACTGGGCACGGGTCAATTAACTGTGTAGACCAGACAGTTGTCAAGAGAACACCCTTCTTGTTTGACTGCAGGTGCTTTATTAATGCATCCCTGCACATTTTCCCAGAAATAAAGTGTAGACCTACTGTGTATGCAAAACAACTGAGAAGAATTAGAAAAAGGGAAAGGGATGGATGCTAGCTGTCTTTTGGCTTTAGTTGTGTGTTAAAGTCCTTGGCACTTATGTCTGACACACATAAGATGAGACCATGACAGAAGATGGAAGTATGTAATGGAGGTCTACCAAACCCAGTAAACACCACATGCCATAGGCATTTATTAAATACATATTTTTAAATCAGATTAAGAAAGTGCCATTCCATTCTTTATCCAGTGTTTTCTTTTTTATTCCCCCAAAACTGACCAAAGAAAATAGAGAAAGTGTGAAAAGCAATGATTAGAAACAGGACACCCTTGGGACCGGCAGTTAGTGTAATGGCTATGTCTCTGGACTCCCATGCAGTCGACCGCGGTTAAAGTCCCGGACCTTGTGGCTTAAACTCATGCCAGGCATGTGTGCGTGCGTGCCCAAGATCCCAAGAGGAGAATGGAGGAGAAGGGATTGTGGCATGGCCATCCCCCAGGGGAGTGATTTCTCGCTTCCTGTTCTCTGTCTCTATCTTTCTGGCGAGCGCATGCGCCCTATAGCAAAAACCTCTCAAAAAAAAAGAAACAGGACACCCTACAGTATCATAAAAGAGGATACTAAGATACCATGAACACTTTTATGATAAAAAATATGAATATTCGAATAAAATAGACACATCCTTAGATGATCACAATTTACCCAAATGTACATGAAAGAAATAGAAAGTATGAATGGTCATAGGTAGCTTAATTAATGATGCCTACCAAATTCTAGAGATTCATATAATTCCAATCTTCCACAAACTTCCAGAGAATTAAAAGACTAGTCTCACAATTCATTTTATGAGGCTATCATGACTACAATAACAATTCTCAAAAAGGATGTACTGATATAATTAAAATTTAGGTAAATATCTCCTATAAACATAGATGGAAAGATCCTAAGCAAATTATTAGTAAATCTAATAAAACAGTAAATAAGAGGGATAATGTATTTTGACCAATTTTAATTTATTCTAGAAATATGATATTGATATAGAAGACTAATAAAATTCATTGCATTTAAAGGGCAAAAATGTAAAAATATGTTTTTTAATTTTAATAGATATAGACACTTCAAAATTTGATATCCTCATAAATAAAAAAACGTGGCAAATGGAATGGAACTCTTTATGTGATTAAAAGTATTTATTAATTACAGTAACTTATGTTTAATGTTGAATCATATTTAATGCTAAAGTTTGGTGAGATTTTCTTGCCAACTTGGGAAAAGAAAAGTTTCATCCCTCCTACCTCTATGCAATATTTTTTCCTGGATGTTTTACCCAATGAGAAAACAAACACTCAACCAAATTTAAAAAAAAAGTCATAAAAAACAAAAGGAATAAAAGCTTATATGAATGTCAAAGATATGATATTGTATATAAAACATTTAAAATGATCTACAGATAATTTAAAGTAATAAAATAGTTTAGCATGCTAATGCAAAATACAATACGTAAAAATATTTGTATACACTAGCAAGAAACAGGAACCGAGGTTTAAATAAGACATTATGTACAATAGGCTTAAAATACCAACCACTGGAGCTGGATGGTGGTGCAGTGGTAAAACATGATGCAAACCTGGCCCACATGGGAAGGTTTTGAGTTCATGTTCGGAGATCTCACTGAATACACGGAGCACACATGTGCCCGTTTTCCAGGGCTGGGTAGAGCTCGTGTGGATGGTAGCATGGAGCTCTGTTGCAGGTATTATTGCCCTCTTTTATTCTCTCTTTCCGGCTCATAAAAGAAATAAAGAAATTTTAAATATATCAAATAGATAATTGAAATAAACCAGGAACAAAAAAAGAAATACCACAAATTTCCCTTCGTATGAGGAATGACTGCTGGAGTCTGAGAAGAATAGGAGGGACAGGGGAGAATAGAGGAATGTTGATTAATGGAAATAAAATTGCAGATATGAGGAACAACGTCTAGTGTTATAAAATATAGTGGGGACAATATAAATGACAAAAGCTTGCTGTGTATCTCCAAGTAACTAAAAGGGAGGATTTTGAGTGGTCCCAACACGAGTTGTGACAAATGGTTGCACTGATGGGTATATGCTAATCAGCCTAATCTAATCACTACACACTGTGTTCTTGGACTGAAAATATCACATTGTACCAGCACATACATAGATAATTATTATATGTTTATATTCAAAATATTCAAAATATAAATATAAAATAGAAATAAATCTACAGAGGAAACTATCAAACTTTGTTCAAATAAATTTAAAGACTAAAGTCAGTGAAGAGACACACAAAGGTCATATGTTGTAAGACTTAAATTATGCCAAAATACCACTTTTGCCACCTGACCTATAGATTTAATTCAGTTCTAATAGAAGTTCCAAGAGGGGGCCTTCTCCTTGGAGAAACAGTAATGGGCTACCCAAGAGATGCTGGGTCCCACATAGCAGCTGTGTTTGACTCCCCAACCCAGCTGGTCTGAGACATTCAGTGCAGCTGTGCGAGTGACCAGACCTGTGGAAGGTGATCATCTCTCTCTCTCTCACCCTCAAATACATGCACACATGCTCTATTACAAATAAAGAGAAAAGAAAATTCCAGTAGCATTTTTGTTTGTGGGTTGTGGGAAGGTGATTCTAAAATTTCTATGAAACTGCAAAGATGAAAGAGTTTAATATGTGCAAAGAAAAGGAAACCCTTGTGTACTGCTAGTGAGAAAGTAAATTAGTACAACTACTGTAGAAAACAGTATGGAGGGTCCTCAAAAATCAAAATATAGAATTAACATATGATCAAGCAATCCCACTCTTGGATATATTTACACCCAAAGGACAGAAAATTACCATCAGAGAGATATCTGCATATCTATGTTTATTGCACATCATTCATAAAAGCTGTCATGGAATCAACCTATGTACCCCCAAACCAAAGAATACATTATTTGGTATTGAGAAAATATGGTACATATACACAATGGAATATGGCTCATCCATGAAGAGCAGCTCAAGCCTGTCATTTGACACAAAATGGAAGAATCTAGAAGATATAATATAACGCTAACTGAAATAAACCAGACTGTGAAAGACAAATACCATATGCCTCACTTAATATATATCAAGTATTGGGGTCAGTAATTGGTGTGGTGGCTAAGGGCGCTGGACTCCCACATGGCCTACTGTGGTTCAAAACCTGGACCTGTGACTTGCTCTCTCTCACTTTGTCTCTCTGGTCAAAATTGAAAAATAAAGATAATAAAAAAATAACTCTTAATGTCTGTCCTCTGTGGCAGAAACCAAAAACTTGAAGGCATAGAAATAAAGTGAGCAATGGTAGATATCAAGAGAGGCTTAGGTGGAGCAGGGGGTTGCTTAGAAAATTTCTAATGGGCAGGAGAATGCACATAAATAAGAGGAAGAGGCTATGGATGATATATCACAGCAGTGTAAAAAATATAGATAATTCAATACATAATAAAAAAACCTAGTAGAATATTAATGAAAGTAAATAATGCAATGTTCAATGTGAAAGAAAACAAATATAGATATATGCTCGATTTGATTATTGATTATTGGACACTGCATGCATGCCTTAAAAGCCATTCTATAGCCCATAAAGATTCACATTGACTATAGGTACGCCTAAAATCATAATTAAAATTTAAAAAGAAAGTTAAAAATTTAAAAAGAAAACCAACAAAGAATTTAACGTAATTATGAATGCATTAATTTATACTGTGTGGCATTAACACAAGAATAGACAGAGAAATTAATAGAATAGAATGCCTAGGCAGAACCGTGAATATATATAAACACTTGATTTATGGAACCATGACACTGTGGAAGAGTAAAGGAAAGGCTAGTATTTTCAATAAATGGTGCTGTACGGTCAGGTATCTTTATCATAGAAAATGAAATTGGATCCCAGTGTCATACCTAACACAAAAATCAATTCCAGGTGGATTGTAGACTTACATATAAAAAACAAAACAATAAAGGAGAAAGAATATCTTCATGACCTCAGGTAGGAAGTAATTTCTTTCTTTTCTTTCTTTTTTTCTTTTTTGGGGAGGTTTTCGCTATAGGGCGCGTGCGCTCGCCAGACAGACAGAGAGAGACATAGAGACAGAAAGCGAGAAATCACCCCCCAAGGGGGATGGTCATGCCGCAATCCCTTCTCCTCCATTCTCCTCTCAGGATCTTGGGCACACACGCACATGCACTTGGCGTGAGTTCTAAGCCACCGGGTCCGGGACGCGAACCGCGGTCAACTACATGGGAGTCCAGCGACATAGCCATTACGCTAACTGCTGGTTCCCATTCTTTTTCTTTTCTTTCTTTTTTTTTTTTTTAAGAAAGATTTTTGCTATCAAATGCATGCGCTCATCAGAGAGACAGAGAGACAGAAAGCGAGAAATCACCTCTAGGGAGGATGGCCTTGCCTCAGTTCCTTCACCTGCATTTTCCTCTCAGGATCTTAGGTATGCATGCACACGTGCCTGGAGTGAGTTTTAAGTCACTGGGTCCAGGACTCAAACTGAGATTAACTATGTGGGAATCCAGAGATAAAAGCCTTATGCCATCTGCTGGTTCCAGGAAGTAATTTCATTTTTTTGAGAGGTATTTTGCTATAGGGCTCGTTCACTCATCAGAAAGAGAGACAGAGAGATAGAAAAAGAGAAATCAGCCCCTGGGGCAGATGGCCATGCCGCAATCCCTTCTCCATTCTCCTCTCAGGATGTTGGGCACGCACGCACACGCGCCCAGTGTGAGTTTAAGCCACTGGGTCCGGAACTCAAACTGCAGTCGGCTGCATGGGAGTTCAGCGACATAGCCATTACGCTAATTGCTGGTCCCACCCAGGAAGTAATTTCTTAAATATGATTCAAAGAGCCCTAATTGAAAGGAAAAGATTGATAAAGTTGAATTCATTAAAATTAAGGAGTTTTGTTTGTTGACACACCATTAAGCTAGTGCGAAGGCGGCCATAGGGTGGTGGACTACATTGCAACCATAGTAACCAATACACTCAGAATATATAAAGAATGATTACAAATCAGTAAACCATTGGATACCCACTAGATTGGGGCAAACTTTCAAAGTTTGACAATTCCAAGAGAAGAATGTAGAGTAATAAAGGCTTTCAAAAACTGGTGGAAGTATACATTGGAACTTTGGGAAATGTCTTGACTTTATTTAGTAAAGTTGCAGTTGTGCACAATCAGAAATTCTTCTTGCAGAGCTATGCCTTGTTACAGAAATGCATACTTATGTGCACTATCGTCATCTTGACCAAAACAAAGTGTTACTCAAAATGACTACAAATGGGATTCTGCCCAAACATCTTTTGACAGTATAATGAATAGACAAGTAGTTTATTTTCATAATAGAATAACATTCAGCGATGAAAACGAACCAACCACAGCTATATGCAGCATATATAAATTCTAAAAACATAATTTTCCACCAAAGAAACTAGAACAAAACACAGAAGCAAACTGCATTGATTAGGGATTTTTGCTTATCTGGCAAAACACAGAGCAAAACAAGGATGGCTTCTCATAATAGTCAGATATC
>NW_006200742.1:1759433-1769927 GCF_000334495.1 Tupaia belangeri chinensis | reverse complement strand
CGTTCCCTAGGGAAGGGAGGAGTCAGAGATCAGGAAGGGATATGGCAGAGAGAGGTATTCTCTGATGCTGATGAAGCTCACTATTTTGGCCTCAGTGGGTTTTACACAGGGATTTACTTTCCTGTAAATGTATTAGATTATGCAGTTTGTAGTCCTTTATCAAGCTGAACATTGATAGAATTTGTTAAACTGTACAGCAACATTTTATACACTTTTCTGTGCATTATATGTGTTTCACAATTAAAAAGTGTTTAAATATATGGATGGAGAGGGAATACAGAGAAGGGCAGGGTCAGCTCTAAGCAGGGAGGAGATAAGAGAGTCTCCTTACAGAGGATGTGCCTTAAGCTGACATTTGGAAGGGGCTCAGGAGTGGGAGAGTCACCTCGCCATTTGATTGCAGTCACCAATGCTTGCTCATTTATTAGACTGTGTTCCAACTTGCCTATTTATCTCCTTCTAACCTAGGCCATGTCAGATGTGTTCTCTGATGTCAGGTCTATTAGATTATATAGGTTTTCCTGAGCCTAGCACATGCCATTTAGGTACAGTTTGCCCCAGATTTGCATCCACAGGGATCAACTGAGCTTGGCCAATTACATTTGCCAGGTACATCCTTAGATGTCTTTACTACTTGAGAGTCATTTGGATTCTAACTTTACCTTCAGTAGAGCTCATTTGAGCCACAGTGAAGAGAAAAGATATGTTTATAATGGTGTTCATTATGGGAGACAGTTTCAGAAAATAGTGAAAGGTAAAATAAAACCAAATCTTAAGGATATCTCTGAAATAACTGCTGTTTCCAACAGTAAAGTGCCATGTCTTTTTACTCTAAAAGTAAGAAAGTGAATTGTTCATTTCCCCAGGAAATTTTACCCTCCAATAGTATAAATTTTGTTCTATAGTAAATTTTACTGGCTAGACCTGAGGACAAGCATAGAGTATTTTTGCATATTTGGTTTACTATATATATGTCTATACACTTATCACACTTATGCGCATGTAGGCATGAACACACACAAACATATAAAAGATGAGACTGACGTGATGTGTAGAATCCAGGTAATTAAAGTACTTAAAGACCTTAAATAGCATTATTATTATTATTATTTTCTTTTCTTGGAGAGGTTTTTGCTATATGGCGCATGCACTCGCCAGCCAGACAGAGAGAGACAGAGAGACAGAGAGCAAGAAATCACCCCCCTGGGGGGATGGCCATGCCGCAATCCCTTCTTCTCCATTCTCCTCTTGGAATCTTGGGCATGCACGCACATGCGTCTGGCGTGAGTTTAAGCCACCGGGTCAGGGACTCGAACCGCGGTTGACTACATGGGAGTTCAGCGACATAGCCATTACACTAACTGCTAGTTCCCTTAAATAGCCTTCTTAGGCTATTAATCATATACTGAAGGTAATAGAGAGCCATGGAACAATTTTAAGTGAGAAATGAGAAAAGATTTATATTTTAGAGACAACCTCTCTGGAGGTAATTTGGAAAACGGATCAAAGGATGAAAGCTTGGTGTTTTGAGTTTAAGGTCATCAGGTCAGAGACAAACTTTAACACACTAAATGGAAGAAATTAAGTAATGTAGAACTAGAGAGTTCATTTTGTCTCAAATATCTATATAATTCAAATTTTACTTTTAAAAAATCCAAAATATTGCCACCTTAATTTCCTTGGCATGTCATAGGCCTGTATAAAAGCAGTAGATAGTTTAATAAAGTTTACATGAATGAAATAACTCTCCTTCTAATAGGGTAAAGGATTTTAAGGGAAAGATCTATAAAGCTTTATCAATGATTTGAGATACAGTAAGAAATATAAAATGTCACGAGAGGGCTGACTTAAATCATTATCAGTAAGCAGAGGTGAGGTCTGTGACAGCCTGCACTTTGTTTCATCAGCTGACAATATGTTATAGCTAGTGATTTGTTCAACATTTGTCCAAGAGATGGGGATATGGCAGTTTTGTAGATTATGGCAAGCATCCAATCTGTCTTTGAACTAGACAATACCATCATTTGATACTGTCACTGGTTCAGTTAGGATTGATGAAGAGAGAGGAAGAAGTTAAGTGAGCCTTCAGAACATTGTATCCATTAAAAGATGGGACTAGAAAAAAGATCCAAGGAGAAGAGTTCATGTTTCTTCTCAGCTTTAGATATATCGGTATATTGAAAGTAAAAAAGACAGTTCAGAACAGACATCAGATGACCAGTTCTAATCTTTTCCCCTACCTGAGAACTATTAACAAATAATTCCATGGTGTGGTCCAGCTGCATAGCACGGATGGTAGGGCATTGCTATGTAATACTGAAGCAGTATGGGCAAGCCCTGGCTAGTGGATGGATCTGAACATGCCTGCAGCATCCACAGGTGTGTCTATGATCCTGGCTAACTGAAAGTGTAAGGCAGGGGTTGCTATGTGGCAGGATCCACGTAGTGTGTGCTGTTCCATACACTGTCTCTCAATAAATAAATAAACTTTAAAAAGACATGGTAGTGGAGCCAGCGGGTGGCGCAGTGGTTGAGGGCACTGGACTCCCAACGTGGTGGACTGCAGTCTGAGTTCTGAACCTGGCAGCTTGTTTTTTCACTTTCCCTCTCTCTCTCTGTCTCTCTCACTCTGTCCCTTTCTGGTCAAATTAAAGTAAATAAATAAATAAATAAAGTTAAATAATTCTTTTTTTTTTTTTAAAGTCATGGTGGTAGGACCAGCAGTTGGCATGATGATTATTTCAGTGGACTTCCATGTAGTTGACTGTGGTTCAAGGAACAGACACGGTGACTTAAAACTGGGCGTGTATGAATGCATGCCTAAAATCCTGAGAGAATGGAGGAGAAGGAATTGTAGCGTGGCCATCTGCCCTAGAGGGTAATTTCTTGCTTTCCATCTTTCCATGTCTCTGTCTCTCTGGCAAGAAGCCATAGCAGGAATCTCTACAAAAAAAAAATAAATAAATAAAAAATAAAAAAAAAAAAGAAGTCATGGTGATACTCAGGTTGAGAGACATAAAAACATGGGTGTTTCACATGGATATCCTAATAGAATACTTCTCATTCTAAAACAGAGTACTAGAGTTATTTGTAAAGGCTTAGAGAACAAGAATCTACACGTAAGTCCCATGTTGTCTACCTCATCTAGTTAAATCTGGAAAAAAAACAGAAGTGTGATGTCTTATTTTGAATACACACTTGACATTGCTATCAGATAAAATTACAAGCTAGAACTCTACAGAAAGTCACATTGTAATTAAGCTATTCTAATTGAATACTTTATCTTTTTTAATAGTTACCCTCGCCTTCAGTTTATTAGTAAACATTATCTAATAAAGTACTCTATTGTATAGGAAAGTTTGAGCAAAAGGGAAATTGTGTGGGGAATTGAGTAAGCCATGAATAGAATCTGAAATAAAATACTGTCTTGTAGCAGCCAGGCAATTATGCTCCTTCACAGAATAAGCACTTAGTATCAATTTTGTTTTATGTAGAGGGCACCTCTGGTAATTCAGAAGAGATAGGTAGTTTTTGGTACTTTCCAGTTCCCCGATACACCATTGCATTGAACATAACTAAAAAATCACATAGCTAGATGTTAAAAAAATGAAAATTTATTTCCACTGCTTGTCCTAAGATGACAATTGGTTGGGCTGCTATGTTGGTGGATGGTCCTGGCCTTAGATAAACTATCCTGCAGTTGTTTTCACCGCATTCTGCTTGACTGGTCTTTCAGAAGGGATACAGCCTAGTGTTTGGTTGTAATGATTTGCGCACTGAGTTTATGCATCGCAAACAGTATACTTAGCTCCCAAGAGAGTGACCTCTACCTTGACTCGAAGGGTCAGGTGATCTTCTCAGAACAAACAGGAATCAGAATTTGTGTTTTGAAAGTAAGAGTGTATTTAATATTAGAAACATTACTATTGTTGTGTAGCAAATTACCACAAAATTTAGTGCCTTAAGATAGCAAAAACAATGCCTCTCTAATTTATCCACTTTCTATCAAATACCAGGGTCTCATTGTTTTTTTTTTTTTTTTTTAATGGCTGAATAATATTCTGTAGTGTATATGTTTCACCTTTTCAATCCATTCATCTGTTTCTGGACATTTGGGTCAGTTCCATGTCTTAGTATTTGTGAATAATGCTGCAATAAATATAGATGTGCAAATGTTTTTCCAACTGAGCATTTTTCTATTCTTTGGGTAGATACCCAGAAGTGGAATCGCTGGACCATATAGTGGTTCTATTTGTAGGTCTTTGAGGAACCTCCATATTGTTCTTTGCTAATGCGACTGGACTAATTTACATTCTCACACTGTATGTCCCCACTCAATATACACTGAATGTCGGCACTCTATGGCAGAAATCAGAAGGTATAAAAGCATGGAGAGAGGCCACCCATTTTCCAGGACTCCTCCCTTCTTGAGAGCTCTTTTTTTCCTCTCCTCTCTTTTAATAAATTCTCCACTTCGCTATACCAAAAAAAAAAAAAAAAAAAAAAAAAAAAAAAATGGAAGGAAAAAGATAAAGCAAAAAAAAGAGCTTGGAGAGCAATGATGATATCAGAAACAGTAAAGAAGGAGAATGGGAAACAGGGAGGACATCGAGGGGAAGAAGGAAGAGGCAAAACATTTAAGGGACCTAGAATGGAAACAAATCTGTTGTTTATAATGTTTATGGTAATGTCTTTGGACCAATATGCAGAATATTCATGATGGGAAAATTTATTTGGTCTGCTACAATAATACACAGTGATTAAATGTATAAAATTAAAAAAAATCTTATCTCACTGTTTCTGTGGGTCAGGAGTCTGAGTGTGACTTACGTGGGTACCTCTGGCTCAAGGTGAGTAACAAGACTGAAGTCAAGGTAGTGGCCAGGGCTGTAGCTGCTCAAGGCTCAGCCTGGGGAGGACACTCTCTAGGCTCACTCATTGTTGGCTGGATTCAGCTGGAGGAGGGCCTGGATCTGGCCATGTGGGACTCTCTAAAGGGCATATCAGCAGCTTTCTTCAGAGTGAGTGAATGAGAGTGAGGGACAGTTAGGATGAAAGAACAGTGTCTCGAAAGCTAATCTAATCTCAGATGTGACATCACATCATTTTTGCTGTGTTCTATTTGTTAGGAAAGAGTTGCTAGATTTAGAACACTCTCAAGGGGTGCCACCAAATGGGGGCATGAGTACTAGGAGGCAGAGACCTCGGATCATCTTAGAAGCTGCCTGTTGTGAGCTGAAAAACCTGGGTTTCTTTGACAGAAGGTCTTGCTATGTCACAATCCTCCTGCCTCAGCCTCCTGAATAGCTGGGACAACAGACATGTGCCACTGTGGCTGGCTTTCTAAGTGGGTCAGAAATGGAAGCCAGGCCTCCCACATGGTCTCAGACCAATGGGTAGCAGCTACCTAGCACCAACCAGTGCATACTACCTCATCTGGTTCTCCAGATTCTTGATATTCTTCACTGGCATCCTTGTCCTGACTTTCTTAATTCTTTTACTTTTCAGGGATATTCTTTATTGGAACTGCTATGGAGTATCTAGGCCTTCAAGCCATTTACCTAAAATTAATCTAATAGTATGATCTCTGAGATGAGAATTTTAGCGGCAGCCTGTGTTCCCTTGATAGGGAACATTTTATTTTAGAAAACTGTGGAACCATCTTAGAATGTTTACAGATCCATCATAAAGTTTAAATGTAGAGGCCATGGACTGTGAGGAGACTCTCAGCCAGAGAACTTAAACAAGTGAAACTGGCTTGTTTGACTTTGAGGCAAAACTCATTCTCCTTCAGCCACATGACCACTCTTCTTGAAATCTGCTTCATAGGAGGATGGTATATGAAGAGGAAAAATGTCTTGGACTTAACTACCACCAGGATGTTTTATCTTTCTGATAAATATCAGACTGCAGTAACTTGTGAACATTCACCTCATTAGGTTTGGGTTATTAATTGCTCAGTCTCGCTGCTTTCTTTTGAGAAAAGGGCTGTGTGTAACATATATTTTGTAAATAAAAATATGTCTGCTATTTCTGCTTTGAAAAAAGAACACTCAATTTTAGAACTGCAATTTTGCAATGTGTTTTAAATATGTCTACTCCGTTATGAATAGAGCAAGGTCAACAGTTTAATTAGCTCAGCATTTGTCAAGCACCAAGCACTGCCAAGCATGGTGCCAGGGCCTGGGAGTGTGAAGATGAGTTATACACACTTTCACCCTTGTGGAAATCTCAGGCTATTGGGGAGACAATCGGGTAAACCAATAATAACGGTATAACGTGATAAGCAATATCATAGATCTGCATATAGAGTGTAAAGCAGGCACTGAGAAGGACATGACCAACTCCGCCTGGGGTTTATGTTCTCTAGCATCTCTTGGAAACAAAACCCTCAGAAACTCCGATATGTTCAGGAGAAGACGTATAAAAGCGCGTGAGTTGTGTAATTTTTATTTTTCTCAACTCCTCTATTCCCCAAAGGAAAGAAGAATTGTGTCTTCAGTGAATTTCAAGCTTTTTATAATTACTAAAGTTTTATCTTTAGAAAGTGCATACTCTTCCTTTTACCTGGATAATTCTTTGAAACCAACTTTTATATATCAACATCAAATTGACTCTTCAAATAAATTGTTAACCAAAAAGTTCTTTCACGCTGTAAAACAATATGCCATTTACATCCCTAAGGTGGTTAAAAAAAGAATATTAAATATATGTGAGGGATATTTTGGGCTTAGCTATATGCCCAGTGATGCTAACTCCTTTACAATTTAATACATTAATTTATGCCTATAAAATTTGTTCTGAACTTTTTTGAAACTTATGAGCTAGGATAGCTTATTCCTTTTCTAGGCCTGCCATAAATAAAGTATCCCAATCTGGCTGGCTTAAAACAACAAAAATTTATTCTTTCAGTTTTAGAAGCTTGAAATCCAAACATTGAGATGTCTGCCAGGCCACACTTCCCTTGGAAGTTCTAGGAGAGAATTCTTCCTTACCTCTTTCAGCTCCTGGCGTTGGGTTGTGGCACCATCCCTCTAATATGCCTCTGTATTCACATGTCTTTTCCGCCACGTCTCTCTGTATCCTTTCCTCTGTTAAAGAACTCCAGTCAAGAACTTTAGTCTTTAGATCACTAACTAATTATATTTGCAAAGATCTTCTTTCCAAATAAGGTCATATTCTAGGTTGATAATGGATTAACTATATTTAGATTTACAGAAATAGGACAAGGTATTATTATTATTATTATTTTTGGAGAGGTTTTCACTATAGGGCGCATGCGCTCGCCAGACAGACAGAGAGAGACATAGAGACAGAAAGCGAGAAATCACGCCCCAGGGGGGATGGTCATGCCACAATCCCTTCTCCTCCATTCTCCTCCTGGGATCTTGGGCACGCACGCACACGCACCCAACGTGAGTTTTTTTTTTTTTTTTTTTGGCGATATTTAGATTTACAGAAATAGGACAAGGTGTTATTATTATTATTTTTGGAGAGGTTTTCACTATAGGGCACATGCGCTCGCCAGACAGACAGAGAGAGACATAGAGACAGAAAGCGAGAAATCACGCCCCAGGGGGGATGGTCACGTCGCAATCCCTTCTCCTCCATTCTCCTCTCGGGATGTTGGGCACGCACGCCCACGCACCCGGCATGAGATTTAAGCCACCGGGTCCGGGACACGAACCACAGTTGACTACGTGGGAGTCCAGCAACATAGCCATTATGCTAACTGCTGGTTCCCGACAAGGTATGTTTGTAGCTCAAAGAAAATGGCTTGATCCTTCACTACATTTAGAAAAATAGTTGATTTCTCCAATAAGAGAGAGAAACTGAGAGAGAGAGAGAGAGAGAGAGGCAGGCATCCTCAACAGGGTTCCCATACAATAATCTACCTGCAACCTCAGCCAAGTCTAGTTGGGCCTAATTATGGAAAGCTAGTTGCTGAGCTGAGAGGTTTGAAATTGATTTTGGTTTAATGACTTTAATTTGTGGACTTGAGACCTAGGGGTACTCTGGAGTTAATATTCTCTGATCTATTATCATACCTAACCTAGGCTAGAGACTGAATAAATATGTCCCACACATAGATAAGCTACTGTTTATTATTGCCTATCAATGATGCGACTTGGTTACATAGTTAATTGCATATTTACAAATTTACTTTGTGTTTTTGTTGTCTGTTTTGTCAAATATTCTAATAGAAAAACCACTATCATGTGGTAGTCTGTATAAAATTATTAGTGTTGTAAAGAGGTTTTCAGACTCTAGAAGTTTGAAATGACTTCAGGCAATATGAATCCGTTGGAGATTTTGAGCAGCATAAAGAGAGAGTGAAATGATGGTTTAGATAAATTAATCTGGTAGCCCATTAGATTCTAGAGAAGGTTGATTCTAATTGCTGTATAGTTTCCAATTAAAAATAATTTTATTTTGGTTTTAAAAAAAGATTTTAAAGCAAAAACTGAATTCAGTTAAACTGTTGAGAAACCTCTTGTGACTATTAAGTTTGAGAAAGTCAGTGAGCTGAGAATAAGAAATTCCCAAAATGTAATGAGTTGAGTTGGGTAAAAATAAAAAAAAAAACGGTGTGCTAGGTGTAATTTTTACCCCTCAGCTCCAAATCCACCTTCCAATGTCTGTTCTGTGATAGTGTAGCTGGCCCCTGCTTGCCAAGTGGCAAGACGTTAGATCGGTCAGTGAAGGAGTGCTAGAGGGACACTGGAGAAGCAAGGCGTTTCTCTTGCCAGCCCTTGCGTGCTCCTCTTTCCAGA
Source organism: Tupaia belangeri chinensis (assembly GCF_000334495.1). Lineage (NCBI taxonomy): Eukaryota > Metazoa > Chordata > Mammalia > Scandentia > Tupaiidae > Tupaia > Tupaia belangeri. The sequence continues at coordinate 1,761,153 of NW_006200742.1, read as the reverse complement.
CCTGTGGCACGCGTGGCTTCTTCAAGGTCCAGGTCTCGTTACATGTGCATCAGCTCCAGTACCTGCCTCCTATTGCATGATCAGCTTCTTTGACACCCTGTGGCTAGCAGCATCGCTGAGCACCTTTTTAAGTGGCTTTGCAATAGAGCCATCTGCGAAGGACCACCATTTGGATGGGTTTCCTTAGAATCTCTGAGAGCACTTTTCTAGCAAGTTCTGGCAGAGCAGAACAGCAATTTTCTGTCATTCAGTGACACCACAATGACACTCTTTACAGTGAGGTCTGGATCTCAGCACTGATGTGAGAAGATTCTTTCTGAGGGGAACTAGCTCATCCCTAAGAGTAGTGGTTGACCCTGTTATCTGCTCTTTCTGTGTTCCTTGGTTTCCTTTGCTTCTCACTAGCCAATATCCTGTTGACGTTAAGAATATATTAGGGCTTGGGACCAGCAGTTAGTGTAATGGCTATGTTGCTGGACTCCCATGTAATCGACCGTGGTTCGAGTCCCAGACTTGGTGGTTTAAACTCACGCCAGGTGCATGTGCGTGCGTGCCCAAGATCTGGAGAGGAGAATGGAGAAAGGATTATGGCGTGACCACCCCCTGAGGGGGTGATTTCCTTAATTTCTGTCTCTCTGTTTCTCTCTGTCTTTCGGGAGAGCGCACGTGCCCTATAGCAAAAACCTCTCCAAAAAAAGAAAAAAATATATATTAGGGTTAGCAGGTGGTGTGGAGGTTAAGGCACGGGACTCCTATATGACCAATCACACTTCGAGTCCTGACCTAGTGGCTTGTTTTCTCACTTTACCTCTTTCTTTTTCTCTCTTCCTGGTGAGCACACATGCACTGTAGCAAATTAAAAAAAATAATAATGGTGAACAAAATTAAATAAATACTTTTAAAAAAGAATATTTATTTTTTATTTTTTGTATTTATTTATTTTTTATACATATTTATTTATTTATTTTCATTTCATTTTCTTCCATACATTCAATCACATTATTATTTGTCTTACACAATGAATATTTCAACAGGTGAACATTTTTCCCTGGTACTGTTGATAAAACTACGAAATACCTCCAACAGATAATGCCACACCTCTTTGTGCCATTAATGCTTTTTATTATAGAATTTATTGTATTAAATTATAGTTCTTAGTGAAATATCTATAGTATTTTTTTTAATTATGAAATCTACATGAAGTCAAACATATTAAGATCATTTATCTTTACATAACAATGGCTTAATTCAGAACCTGGTACCAATTAGACACTTAGTATACATTCATTGGGTGGATGGACAGAAGAACAAAAACTAGAACTCACCAATATCTCATATTTAAAATATTCATTTAACATTAGCCTCCTCCTCCACAATGAGTTAAGTTCATCTCATATAATAATGTTAATTTCTTTAAACATACAGTCCAGATATTTATAAAAAACGCATTATATGTAGAGAACAAAGACAGTTTAAAAATATCAGATGAGTGCACTTGTCAAGAAAAGTTTAAATAAATTTAATATAAAAATTAATTTGCTTACTTTCTTCTTATATAGTTTTGATTAACTTCCTTATAACCTTTATTTATTTATTATTTTTTATTTCATTTTCTTTTATATATTCAATCACACTATTTATCTTACAAAGTGAATATTTCAGCAAGTGAACATTTCTCCCTAGTCTAGTTGATAAAGCTATAAAATATCTTCAACAGATA
>NW_006200742.1:1738649-1759319 GCF_000334495.1 Tupaia belangeri chinensis | reverse complement strand
GCGGGGGGTTTTTTTTTTTTTTTTTTTTTTTTTTTTTTTTTTTTATGGCTGAGTAGTATTCATAGTGTATATGTGTCACAGTTTTTCTTCTTCTTTTTTTTTCTTTTTTCTTTTTGGAGAGGTTTTTGTTATAGGGCACATGTGCTTGCCAGAAAGACAAAGAGAGAGAGAGAGACATAGAGCGAGAAATCACCCCCCAGGGGGGATGGCCATGCTGCAATCCTTTTTCCTCCATTCTCTTCTTAGGATCTTGGGTATGCACACACACCCAGCGTGTTTAAGCCACCAGGTCCAGGACTCGAACCATGGTCTACTACATGGGAGTCCAGCGACACGGCCATTACACCAACTGCTGGTCCATGTCACAGTTTTTCTATCCATTCATCTGTTTGTGGGCATTTGGATTGGTTCCATTACTTAGCAATTGGGAATATGCCACAATAAACATCAATGAGCAAGCACTTTTCCAATTAAGAATTCTTCTGTCTTTTGGTAGATAGTAAGGAGTGGGATTGCAGAATCATATGGTAGTTCTATTTGTAGATTGTTGAGGAGTCTCCAAATTGTTCTCCACAGTGACTGAACCAATTTGCATTCCCACCAGCAATGTAAGAGTGTTCCTCTTTTACCATACCCCCACCAGCACTTATCTTTTTTTTTTTTTTTAATCTTAGTCATTTTGACTGAAGTTAGGTGGTACCTCATTGTTGTTTTGATTTGAATTTCTCTTACAATGAGGGATGTTGAGCATTTTTTCATACTTTAAATATTCCTTGTTTAAATTCATATATAACTCATGTCTCTTGATCAGACCCTGGCTGATAAAAAATGGCATCTACTTTTGCACATTTATAATTAAAGAACAACTTTTATGTCTACTTGGGGATATAAAAGACTATGTGCTTTGGTTCCAGAGGGTTGTTATTATTGACCTATACTTTTGTTACAAACACTAAAAGTGACATCATAAGCTTTTTGAAGATCCCAACACAATGAGTTTCTTGAAGAGGCTCTTTATAAGTTGAAAGCAATAAATTAATATCATTTTTGAAGCTTTTTGTGTGGTTGGCAGGAGGGTAATAGAAATTTTATTTTTATTAATTCTTTTAGTTATTCATTTACGTCTTCTCTGTTATAAAGTGACACTTTTATGTTATTACTGGAATCTATTTGGAATTATGACATTTAAGATTTTTCCATTAGAACGTATGTTTATATTTTTCTAATTTAGGAATTTAAGCAGCAAAATGTCAGGTACTGCATATCATATGCTTGATGGCATTATTTAGACCTTAAAGCCTTGGATGACCAAAGGTCTTATGCGTTTAACTCATTTTGTTTACATACTGGTGCTTAAATATACTTTTGCTTGAAAGTTATCATGTAGCCGAGGTTTAGCTAGATTAATAAATAATACATATAAGGATATATCACAATAGTAAAGTCTGTGTGTGTGTGTGTGTGTGTGTGTGTGTGTTTTGTGTTGCATAGGAAGCAGACAAAGGGGAATGTTTCCCTTTCTTATTATTTTAGTGACCCAAAATAGTCCAGATTACAAATTAGCAAATTTGGCACCATCATGCCTTTATTAAGAAATAGAATGATATCAATGCTTTTATGAAAATGAAGGAATTTATATATTATTGAATTTATAGTTAGCTAGTGCTTATTCTTTGCCAAGGCACAGTTCTAAACCAGGACTAATGCAATTGAAAAGTGCTTTTTCCCTTGCCATTAAAGGACTACATACTAAGTTCAGAACTCTGGCAAGTCTAAGGAATGTTTAAATGGGCTTTTCAAGGTCAATAATCAACAGAGAAGTCAAGGACACTTAACTTGTCCTTGCTAGGTTGGTGATGTTACCCTGCACGTTTGCTAGGTGGCACTAGAGTTCACATCTCTTATCCAGACTTCTGTCCATACACCTTCTCTATCAAAAAGTATTTTGAGAACTGTTTCTTATTTTGAAAGAGGCATTACTTTTGTATTTAAGAACTTACTACCTTAAAAGTGTTAAGTATCAACAGAGTTTTACTCTGTCTGAGATCATTTAAGCCCAGTCATTTTCCTCTAACCCTTACATGGAAAGATGTGACAGCACAAAATAGAAGTGTTTTCTTTGAATATTCATGTTTAGAGAGTAAAAGACTGAACATGTCCAGAAGGAACTTCAAAGAAAATAAATACTTGGTGAAAATTGAACTTTTGATATGTGTCTGTACTTGAAAATTGAGTAGTGGAATTAGACAGTTACACGTTTATTTTAAACTGAGAAAACATCTTTGCCTCAGTTACTTCAATATTTTCATGGAAGGGCCACTGTGACCTGCATACTCATATAAACAGATTCTGTTTTCTAGGAGAGGGATTTGAAATGAAGCTAAAGCAAGTTACCTACAAGGTATTGCATTACTTAGTCATAAATAAAGAAAATCTTGTATTTGCTATTTTTTTATTGCTTCAGCTAAAAAATGCTATTATGAATGATGCATATATGTATGTGAATATATATATACATACACATATATACATATATGTGTGTATATATATATATATATATATATACATATATGCATATATATGTTTCCTTGACAACTTGACCATAATCTTCTGCTTTCTCTATTATGTCTGACTTTGTAGAGGTAGCTCTTGTTGATAGTTCAATGTCTACTCTTTTATTCTTTCTTTCCTTATTTCTTCCATGAGCAAAAGGACAGAGAGTGAGAGAGGAAGATATAGGGAAACAGTATCCCAACGGGGTTTAGATGTTGTAATCCACCCCCAGCTTTCAGTCAGTTCTGGGCTATAGACAAGCATGTGCCTGGCATTCTCAAAGAGCTCTCCAGACTTGCAAACCTTCTCATGTAGGATTGCCTTGCAGACAGTTGTATTTTACCGCTATGCCACCATCTAGCCCTTGATGTCCATCCTTCAATAAATTTTTCTAAATATAAAACATAACCATCCATTTTTATATTTGTCAATTCGCTCTTTCTGTTTCATCTTCTGTCTATAAATACAGTTGTGGCCTTAGTATCCCACCTCTCCTATGATATAACCACATTAATAAAAAGCAGTTTAAGTCCAAGAAAGCACTTGAAAGTGTTGTACATTTTACTCCAGTCTTACAGAAAAATGACCAAGAAAGCACTTGAAAGTGTTGTACATTTTACCACAGTCTTACAGGGGTAAAAAGGAAAGGGTTTCCCAATGTATCACAAAGGTTCTTTCAGATACCTCTTTCCTCAGTGCTGTAGCTTCAGTACCATTCAGAGCCATCACAATGCTTTAAAGCCTCGCTTCTTCCTTATTCCAAGTTTCGCTAACTCTTCCACTCAGTCTGGCCCAGATAAACCATCTTGTCTTCTCCAGTTTCTTTCTGGCTTGATTCTCTATTATCTCAATCAATTTCACTTCTTCCAGTTTTTCTCTTCTTTCAGTACTTAGATTCTGCATAATAAGTAGGATCTTGAACTTAAAGAGCAAGCAAGAGTTTTCTCCTTTTTAGGGAAAAGTAATGATGAAGAGGAAGAAAATGACAAACATTTATAAAATATATTTAAACCCCTCCCAGTTTATAGAAACACACATACGTACATATAAATTCAAATACCCAGATTCTCTTTCTCTTCTTCAGTTACATAAATGGAAAATCATACTCCATACACTAACATTTTAGGTCTTTAAAAAGATTATGGGAAATGTTCATTATATGAAAACTATGCATAGATTTCAGATTTCTTTTGCACCCAAATCACCTCATACTTCAATTTTATTAGTCATAAACTTTCTGAAATCCTCTCATGTTGTTCCATTTTCCATGAACTTTTTGAAGCCATCCCATGGTGTTCTGTGTCTTGCAGTTTTTGCTCAACAACTTATCATGGACTTGTTTTCATGTCAGTACACACACATTTACTTTACAAAAAGAATCACACAATTTATAACATTCATGCATTGATGTGTATGAATGTACTTTATGTAACTTGGTTTCTAACTGATATGTGGGTTATATCTAATTTTATGCCATTATTCTATGAATACTCAGAGATACATTTGCATATTTCTAAAGACACTTAGAATTGGATTACTGGTGTGTAAATTTAAAATTTTGATGGACACTGCCATATTGCTTTCTTAAAAGGCTGTATTAGTATTAGCTTCCATTAAAATGTGTGAACATGCTATTTTACTACTCTCTTGCAAATACTGCTTAGTATCTGTCTTTGGCATTTTTCTAGCTTGAATCTTAATATTAGCTCATAAATATTATCAACTTTTATATCAATAATAAATGTATATTGCAGGTAAAGGAAAATAGAACCATTAATTTATATTTTAAAAGCTAGCCATTTTTTTTCAGTGTACTTGTTCTGAAATTCTTGTTAGTCAGATTTTGAATCTAGTTGATTGATTCTTGAATAGGCCAGACTTTTCCTTTCAGTTGTGACATCTCAGGTCTTAACCTAACAACCATTTCTTTCTCATATTCTAAGTGAGTGAGATGGATTTGAATCTACTCGACCTGGTTCCAGAAATCTAAGTGTTGAAAGATCCACCATTTTATGACTGGAAAATTTTCTGTCTCAGCCTGGAAGTGACACGTGTCCCTTCTGTTCACATTTCTGTGGCCCAGGCTAGTCAGATGACCCTGCCAAGTTCCAGAGGTGCTGGGAAACCTAATAGGATATTTGATGAGTATAACTATCTTTGGTGAAAACCACAGGGTTCTCTTCTTCTCACTCCATTTATTTGATTCTGATATTTTGTTTTGTTTGTTATGATAGGGCCATAATTTAAGTTTTTGCTCATTTGAAAATCAATTCTTTTAATTTTGCTATTAAACTTTAAATGTTGAAGAGCTCTTTTATTTCATAGTCTTTGGTTGTTAAACTCATTTTTTCTCTATGGTTTCATAAATCCAGTATATATTCTTATTTTGTAGAAGATATTTACTTTAGTTTTAACTTAAGTTTTCTTTTCACAACCTACCAACATATTGTCATGGTTTTCTAAAATTCTATTTTTTTCTATTTAATTTTGTTGGCTTCAGTCTTCTTACTAAAGGCTTTACTAAAGTATCTAATGATTCTTGACTCTTTTTTTACACAGAAAACACTAGAAATATGATGGGAATTTTTTTGAGCAATTAGGTGGGGAGAAGTAGGAGAAAGGTTTGTGGAAGAATGTGCAGAATAGTTAGGTGTAAGATGTGTGTGGGAACACATGAATATTACAAATGAGTATTTGTGTACCAATTTCTCCAAAAGAGACTTCCTAATCCTGGAATATTTTATCTGGGTGTATGCAGGTGCCTAATCCAGAAATCACAGCATGGAGGGGGTGCTTCATACTCTTTTTCTTTCGGTGTGTTTTAGCAGAGATAAACTGTGGCCAAACTTTAAAATTTACATTTTGAAAATGGTAGTCATTTTTTTGAGGGGGGAATTTATATATATTTCCCATGAGAGAGAGAGACAGACAGACAGACAGACAGAAAGAGAGACACAGCACCTCCAACAGGGTCTTGATGCCATGATCCACCCTCAGCTTAAGCTAGCCTGGATCCTGAGCACCTGGCACACGCTGGGAGGTCTCTGGATGCAAACTGGTAACCTTCCCATGGGGTTCAGCCCCAGAGCACGTCACATTCCACCAGTGGGCCACTGTCAACCTTTAAGAAGATGATAGATTTTTAATGTGAATTACTAGATGACTCTTCAGAAAATGTATCTATTTCTGTTTTAACAAGTCACCATAAATTTAGTGACTTACACAACACAAATTTATTATCCTATAGTTATGGAGGGCATGGATTGTTTCTCAACACACTTTGCAACATATTTAAGAGAAAAGGTTAATTCAGGAAATAATTGAGCAGCATATAAACAGAATGAGAGAGATTTTAAAAAGCTCAGAAATGTGTGGTTTTACAAGACTGGAAGTGCCAACTAGATATCAAACTGGAAGTGCTTCTAGATATCAAACCATGGAAAATGAAGACTAAAAAAGGCTTTGAGTGAATTTATTAGGAATTCTCAGTTAAATAAATGACTTATCCCTATAGCAAATATCCCACTAAAGATATTACTTTTCTCTCAAGCTGTTGTTTCAGAAGGTAGTTTCCATTAAGCTGGTCACAAAAGAACTGTGAGAAACAACAGATTTATAGGAGGTTTGATTTTATATTTTTTGTGTTAGTTATGGATACTAAAATGTGATTGGAAGCAAATAGATAAAAAACCCACTGATTTTTTAAAAACTTATGTAATCCCGAGAGACTAGTGAACTAGGCTCAACAAAAAGCACATGATTGTAAAACAGCTATCGAATTCCCCAAATTTTACCCCAGACTAAAAAACCAAAGCCAAAAACTGTTCAATGCCCAAAGAGTACATAAATCATAGTCTTGGTTTGTATTCAGTGTTTTTTGCATGCCATGCATCTTCTTTTGATGCCAGTTATAGTTAATTTTATGGATAATAAAGCTCAACTTAGTAAGCAAATTTTAAATTACAATAACAAAACAAACACAAACAAGAAAGAAAATACAATAACAAAACTCACAACAGGCCAGACAGCCTAAATTCTAAATTCCTATTATCTTATTATATCTAAAATATCTTTCTTTTCCCTGAAGGAACTACACAGAAGACCCTTCTTTGGAGTGAGAGGTTGCCACAGGACTTTTATAGAAATAGAGTTTGGTAAAGGAATAGAGAACAGACAGTATATATTTAGAGGCTGTGTCACTTTTTCAGATTTTATAAGGAATATGTGTCATTTATACAATTCTAAGTTGTTCGCTATGACCACTGTATGACAAATTTCATCACCCAGCACAGGATCATTCTTGATGAATGATACTAAACCATTGCTGTCTATGTGACAATGCCATAGGGGACTGTGGCTAAAAATAGATCATTGGTCTATTGGTTGGTATTTGACATTTATCACAAAAGCTTGTTGATTATACAAGCAGATTTATCTTGGTAGTTTGATTACTGCGATAAGGATACTCCCTGATACTACAAGGGGCGCATTTTGACCCATCAATTCTTCTGAGAAAAAAAGATACTTAGATAAATTAAAGAAATTGGGTCTCAATTTGTGTTCAAAATGGTAACCATTGGAAGAGAATTTTAAACAGTTTCCTCTGGTCCCAAAGATTCTTCAATTTATATTTATTTTTCAAAAGTTCGTCAAATCTTTATAATCTTAGATTCAGTGGGTCAAAGTATGGAAGGAGAGTGAGACAGTGTCTCTGATATTGTGGAATTTGCAGGAGAGGTTCCCGAAGTTAGACAAGTGGTGGTACTTGGATACTGATATCTGAAGGGAGAATACATATTGTTTTAGGTGAAGAATGTTGTAATTTAATCCCTCCAGGTCTCTTCAGGATCTTTTAAATTACTAAAAATATCCAAAAAACAAACAGAAAAATGATAAAATTATGTAATTTGTTTTATATGCCTATGTCAGATTTTTATAGGCTCTTTGGTTTGGGGATGAAATCTTTTCTCTTGGTTTAATTTGGGCAGTTCTGATTCTTGCATTGTAAGTGAGCTGCAAGCTCTGATTATTATATTTCAATTAAGATTTATTTGTTTATCAGTGTTCAATATTTGATCTTCAGAACTTTAAATGTTGTGAGAAAGTCACTATTACATCAAATGATCCAATAAGTAAATTTCCCACCAAAAGAATAAGGAACTCTGACACAGTGATGTTAGAATAAATACCATCAGAAAATCTACACAGACCTAAAGCATGTCATCCAGCAGTGCAAACTGGATTAGTCATGTATACAGACAATGGTATTTTATCTTTGTAAGAAGAATGATCTAAAGGGGAGCTATATTAATTTTCCATCACTATGTAATAGTATTACCACATAGTTGGAGACTTAAAATAACACACATTTATTATCTCAGTGTTTTTGTGGGTAAGGAATCTGGAAATGGCTTAGTTAGATCCTCTGCTTCAGGGTCTTATCAGTTTTGACTGGGGCTGTAGTCTCATCAGAGACTTGACAGGGTGTCTATGTGCACATGATTATTGGCAGTGTTTAATTTCTTCTGGGTAGGAAGAATGAGGATCTCAGTTTCAGGTTGGTTGTCAGCTGGAGGCCACCAGTTCCTTGTTATGTGGGCCTTCTCAGTGTAAATACCTGCTTCCTGAGAAAAGCAAGGAATACAATGTAGAAAGAACATAATGTAATACCTTATATCCTACAAATGTATATATGTCTTGTATATGTGTATATAATTACAATATCCTATTATCAGTATGCAGGCGGTTTGGAACAAGTCATAGGTCATGCCAACACTCAGGGGAGGGGATTGTAAGGAGGCAGGAATTTCAGGAGGCAGGACCCTTGGGGACTACCTTATAGTCTGTCCAACCCAGGAGCTGATAATTGACATTCATCAGTAATTACCTATACTTGGGTTAACTTACACTATGGCTAAGAATACATCCTGCCCTTGTGATAAACCATCATGGGCCCAGAAATATTTTTCTGCTTCTATCTTATAAAATGGAGAACAAGCAAAAATAATTTACTGTCTGCTTCAGGAGATCTTTGCTCCTGGAATTTAAGACTCCAAACCAACTACAGTAGTCTGTTTATCAAGACCAGCAGCTTGCTGATCATGACTCTGGTTAAGACCCTCATGTATTTCTGTTCACATTGAAACTATTAAGCCATAAGTGCTCTCTGCTACCAGACAGTTTCTCACCTTTCAATACCAGCCTATAACCCAGCTCAAGTTCTAAAACCCTATAAAAATCCTCTGTAACTCTCCTTTTATGAAATACAACTAAAATTCTATTGAAATATGGTCTGCTATAGTGTAGAAAGCCTAATAAAGGGATCTATTTGATCATAAGGTTGTTCTGCAGTTTTTTTAAGGTGTTATTAATCAATATTATAATTCTATTATTCTGAGGGGTTTCAGTCATGATATGTGTCCTTTTTGTTTTGATACAGGGCTGATTTTTTAATCAATTTTATTTAGTCACACTTGAATAAAAAATAAGGGCTCTTTAGTTTCCCTTAGGCCTTCAGGTAACCAGGTTTCCTACCTTGTATTTGGGAGGAAAACTCATACATATGCTGAGGTGAGGGGCTATCCTCATAGGACAGATTGTGGGGCAGTGTCTTGGTGTTCCTCCACACTGGCTGTCTGGAAGAAGAAAGGTTTCTACTGGTGACTGAGACCCCTGGTGGACGGCAACGGGAATGGACACAGCTTCCACACAGCCTCATTGCTGAAGGTGAGTGAAGGTCCTGCCCCAACAATACTTTGAGCTTTCATTTTCTTATTTTCCTTTAATTTTGAAAACGTATTTATTACATGAGAGAGAAATGGGGAGAGAAAGAGACAGACAGAGATAGGAACTCCAACAGAGTCTCCACACTCCAATCTACCCCAGTCTCAGCCAGCCCAGATCATGGGCATACACGTGCACAGGGAAGTTCTGGGAAGTGAACCCAAGACTTTTCCCCGGTGAGTCCAGCTGTGTTGCTGCTATAATAGTCCCTGGCCCCTTGTTTTCCTTTCCTTTAAGTAACTGGCCCTTTTTCTCTTCTCAACCTACTACTTTTTTTTAATCTAGTGCTTCAGTGGGGGAAAGACTTAATTTGAAAATAGACATCTGAATCTGTCTCTTTCAGAGTAACAATTTCATTTAGTAGTTGGAGATTTATAGCATATGTTTCTGATTATGCAGTGAGTGAGTCAGACAAGCCGTATAAGCTGGGAGGTGGGGTGAGGGAGAAAGAAAGAGCTCCAGGAGATGTGCACACATTAGTACATTGAAATATTTTACCACCGTATTCCTCTCTCCTTACCGTACTTCTTTCTTTTTTTACTTTTGCTGAGCATTTATTTGAAGTTATTTACATAAATATTTCATATGACTTGGTATATTTTCTTTTTGGTCCTGAGAAAATTCTTTTTGACTTTAAATTTAATTAATTAGTTAATTAATTAAATTTGTTTAGAAGTTTTTGCCAGAGGGTGTGTGCGCTTGCCAGAGAGAGAGAGAAGAGACAGTGAGGGAGAAGATGAGAAATGACTCCCCTCCCCTAGGGAGATGGCCATGGCACAATTTCTTCTCCTCTATGTTCCTCCTGGGATCTTACGCACACACGCATACATGTCTACTCAGTGTGATTTTCAAGCCCCTGGGTTCAGGACTCAAACTGCAGTCAGCCCAGAAACACAACTGCTACGCCATCTGCTGGCTCCTTATTTATTAATTTTTAACAAGAGAGTTTGAGGGAGAGAGGGAGAGAGAGGTTATTTTATGACAGGATCTCATCATGATTATTCTGCTCCTAGTTCTGATTTATCTAGGATTAAAGGTACATGCTACGGTACCCAATCTGTTTAGGTTGGCCTGGGAACTGAACCCCAATCTTCCGTGTAGCTTTGGACTCACACGACAGTGCCCTACTGCTTGTGCCACTGTGTCTACACCAAAATTTTATTCTAGTATTGTTTTATATTTACAGGAGAAGTATGAAACCAGTGCAGAAGGTTCCTATATACCCCACACTCAGTTTCAGTTATTATATATTATATTAACTAATGTCCATATATTATTCAGGTTGTCTTAGTTTTTGCCTTGTGTTGCTTTCTGTTTCAGGATTCTATCCTTGATACCCTGTGACATTCAGTCATCATGCCGCCTGGGCTCTGTCTTGACTAGGACAGTTTTTCAGATTTTCCTTGTTTTTGATAACGTTGAAAGTTTTGAGGAGTACTAACCTGGTATTTTGTTAAATATCCCTCCATGGAGATTTGTCTGATGTTTTTCTCATGATTACAGGCGAGTATGGATTTTTGGAGGAAGACCCACAGAGGCAAAGTGCCATTGTTAATCTCTGGTTGAGGCCCTGATGTTTGTAAGGTTTATTTACTGTAAAATTACTGTCTCCTCACACCCCTTGCCTTTCCATATTGTACATTTTAGAAGGAAATCAGTACGCCCAGTCCGTACTGAAAGAGTGGGAAGTTACATTTCATCTTTTTGTTATTGTCTTTTTTAGTATAGATTATTTTCAGTCACTGGAGAGAGAAATAGAGGGAGAGTGAGAAAGTGAGGAGCCCCTCCCTCCCCCCTTGAAGGGGAGATAATCATTCCATAATCCCTTCTCCTCTACTCTCTCAGGATTTGGGGCATATATGCACACATGCCCAGTGTGTTTGCCAAACTGCTGAGTTCGGGACTTGAACCACATAGTCACCCATGCGATACTCAGCTGCCTTAACTATCATGCCACCTGGCTGGCCCTGTTTCATCTTTTTTGTTGTTGTTGTTGAGAGATTTTTGCTATCAGGTGTGTGCACTTATTAGAGAGACAGAAAGAGACAGAAAGCAAGACATGATCTCCCAGGGGGGATGGCCATGCCACAATCCCTTCTCTTCCATTCTCCTCTTGGGATTTTGGTCACACATGGACATGTGCTTGGCATGAGTTTTTATTATTATTATTACATTTATTCATGTACATCTTTATGGCAAATAAAATCAATCTTGCCACCTTAAATACACTGCATATTGGTCTATTCAAAGACATTATCAACAAACAATATTTGATTTTTTTTCTCTTGATTTCCCCCATCCCCATTGTCCACCCTTCTCCTTCACTGTCTTTAGTTTGCTATATATTTCAAGAAAAGCAGTTTTAGCTTTAATGAATCAAAATTCAAAACATGTTAAGAAAAATTTGCTTAAGACTTAAAACCAGGAAAAAGGTTAGGGTTCTGTTCAAACAGTAGAGAGACAATCAAAATTGAAGAACTTATGGACAGAGTTAAAATTTAGTAACAAGTGCATTATAATTTTCTTCTGAAACCCTTTTTCCTTCCTCCATTCCCCATTTTATCAAAGATAAGCATAAACTAACTTATTTGCAAAAAAAAAAAAAAAAGTTTAGTCTCAGTGTGGTCTGTTATTTGCACAAAGCCCCATTAACTTATTTGCAAAAAAAAAAAAAAAAGTTTAGTCTCAGTGTGGTCTGTTATTTGCACAAAGCCCCATAAGAATACTAATTGATTTAGTTGGCTTTGCTGGAACAATTTATGGGGAACTTCAGATTAGACTCTTTAAAAAGCCTCCAAGGCTGGGGAGCCAAGTCAGAAATTCACCATCTGACTGTTCCTTTAAGTACCTGTACTTGGAAGTTTTCAGGCCTGTCAGGCAGAAAACTTTACTTTCTTGCCAGATAGAACTGTTTATGGTACCAGGCATTCTTTCCAAGAGGTTCTTTTGGGTTTCTTGAGATCATGCTTAGTTCCTTAGCTTTCTCTTCATATATTCATATAAGACATTCCATTTAAAGCCCTAGCAATAACCAGTATTTCCAATTTCTGATGCAATATAACAGGTATTATTGAACTTAAAATCATACTGCCACAAAATAGTAATACTTCCAAATACTTTCCAATTCCAAAGGGGACAGGAAGGGAAAAAAGTCTATGTATTAATTTCATTTCAAAAAAAAGAAGAAGGCATTCAACCAATTGCTAAGGCTAGCAAAGCTTAAAAGAAAACAAAAATTCTTAAATCTGGGAAAAAAAGCATAGAAGAATATCAGTAATGTTTTAGTCAAAAGTCATAAAATTCTGTTTCACCAATTCAGTCTCACGTAATTAATCTCTTTTCTGTTGAACCTGCAGTGTAACTGTGGTCTGATCTTTCCATTTAATTCCTGGAAGTTCAGAAATATGATTCCAAAGTTATCACAAAACTATATTCAAGGGTGCTTATTAAAGTCCTTCATTAGTTTCCTAAAAGAGCCCATTTCGGATTGTAACCTATTATAAAATGTTTTAGAAAGAGCATCAGAATAGAGCAATTAACTATGGACAACAAAACTTAAAATGGCCATGATTCGAGATCTAATTTTTCCATAACCCAAAATTGACAAATTGGATCATTTCTGTGATAAACTACATCAGAACTATTTAGTATTACAAGTAAGACTAATAACATACTGTTACATAACAGATATTTAAGAATCTCATACAATTTTGGAGCACCCATTGACACAAATTTCTATATATTGAAATTATTTCAATATATAGCATTATTCATATTGACAAGGTTTCCTATGTAATTTCCCCAACAATTAGTGTGTTGTAGTCTATCTCTCCTTTTAGATCTAGCAGTCTTTCTTTCATGTATTTGGGTGCTCCTGTGTTGGCAACAATTAGTGTGTTGTAGTCTATCTCTCCTTTTAGATCTAGCAGTCTTTCCTTCATGTATTTGGGTGCTCCTGTGTTGGGTGCATAGATATTCATAAGCATTATATCTTCTTGATGAATTAGTCCTTTTACTACTATATAATGCCCTTCTTTGTCTCTTCTTACAGTTTTTGTCTTAAAACCTAGGTTGCCTGAAGTCAGTATTGCAACTCTTGCCCTTTTTTGTTTCCATTTCCATGAAATTACTTCTTCTATTCCTTCACTTTTCTGTGTATATCTTTATCCACGAGGTGTTTCCTATAGGCAATAGATAGTGTTTCTGTTTTTTAATCCATTCAACCAGTCTGTCTCTCTTAATTGCATAATTTAACCCATTAACATTCAATGTTATTATTGATACTTTTGAACTTGTTCCTACTATTATGTTAGCAATTTTCTTTCTTTTTTATTTTCTTATTTCTATCTGTCTCTCTGGTATAGTACTCCCTTCAGAACTTCTTGAAGAGCTGATCTGGTGTTGGTAAGTTCTTTCAGGTTTTGTATATTTGAGATTATTTTTTTTTTCTTCCCATTTGAAGGATAATCTTCCTGGGTGTAGTAATCTTGGTAAAAATGGTTATTTTTTTTTTTAACACATTGAATATATCTTCCCATTCTTTCCATGATTGCTTTGTTTCCACTGACAGGTCCAATGTTAGCTGATGGGCTAACCTTTGTAAGTAACTTGACATTTCTCTCTTGCCATTTTTAGTATCCTGTTTTTATCTTTGATTTTTGTCATTCTGGTTATGATGTGCCACGGAGAGGATCTTCTTGAGTTGATTCTATTTGGGGTCCTTTGTATTTCTTGAGTTTGGATGTTTGCTTCTCTAGGTTTGGGAAGTTTTCTGCAAGTATTTGATGGAATAGCTCTATACCCCTCACCTTTTTGAATACCTATTATTCAAAAGCTTGGGCATTGTATAGTATCTAGCATTTCTCATATGTTGTCCTCATTTTTAAAGATTTTTAAAAATTATTTTTAGTGGTTTTACCTAAGTCAAAGGTTTGTCTTCCAGAGATTCTATCTTCTGCGTGGTCCAATTTACTCTTAATACTTTTGAGGAAGGTCTCGATTTCCTGTATTACTGTCTTTATCTCTAAGAGTTCTGATTGATTTTTTTAATGGTGTCTATCTCCTCCTTCGAATCCTGGAAAGACTTCCTCGTCTCTGTCACCATGAATGGTCTGAACTCTATTTCTGACATTCCTTCAAATTTTTTTGTGTTGTCCATAGTTGAAGAAGCATTGGGAACAGCAGTTAGCATAATGGCTATGTCGCTGGACTCTCATGTAGTCGACTGCAGTTCGGGTCCCAGACCCGGTGACTTGAGACTCACGCCGGGCACGTGTGTGCCCAAGATCCCAAGAGGAGAATGGAGGAGAAGGGATTGCGGCGTGGCCATCCCCCCTGGGGGGTGATTTCTTGCTTTCTATCTCTCTGTCTGGTGAGCGCACATGCCCTATAGCAAAAACCTCTCCAAAAAAAAAAAAAAAGAAGCATTGCTCTGTTCCACTGAGGAAGAGGTATCTCTTTGTTTTCCTATACCTTCTGTGACCCTTGCTGATTTCTAATCATCTGGTGGATTCCACACTTCCATCTGCTTTTCTGTTGTTTATTCTATAGTGAAAGTGGGGGAAGAAAAAACAAGCTCTACTTCTCATATGTGTTCTTGGTAGAAGGCCTTGTCTTACAGTCACAGTGTGTATATAGCCACCTTTTCCCAGACTTGACACCAGGTGCACCTGAAGCTAATCTAAGTATTTTCAGACAGAAGAGAGAAAAGCCATAGAACGTTCCTGAGACAACTTGGGAGGCAGGAAGAAGCCTAGAGCAGTCTCCTGTGTTGGCTTCCCTCACCAAGTGCCAATTCTCCCTGTTCCGCAGCAGCACAGGCTCCAAGAAAAACGGACAGATGTACCTGGGGCAAGTTGGGAGGCAGGAGGAAGCCTGGAACTGTCTTCTGCATTGACTTCCCTCACCAAATCCTGGCATGAGTTTAAGCCACCAGGTCCCGGCCTCAACTATGTGGGAGTCCAGCGATGTAACCATTACACCCTCTGTTGGTCCTGTTTTACTTCTTTAAGGGCGAAATGCCTATGTACAGCTGATGCTTGAAAAACGATGGGTTAAGAGGGCTGATTCCCCTGTGCAGTTGAAAATTTGTGTCTGACTTTTGACTCCCCCAAAACTTAACTACTAATAACCTATTATTGATGTTGACCAGAAGCCTTAAGGATAACATGAGCAGTCAATTAACATGTATTTTGTATGTTGTATGTATTTTATACTGTGTACTTAAAATATAATTTAAAAATGACAATGTTATTAAGAAAATCATAAGAAAAAGAAGATACATTTATAGTATTTATTGAAAAAAATTAATAACTGGACCTACACAGTTAAAGCCTGTGTTATATAAGGGTCAACTGTAAATTATTTGAAATTCTTCCACATGAGAAATTCTTCTTTCTTCCTTTCTTTCTTCAATATGATTTATGGTTTCCATATTTCACATGTTAGCTTATTATCTAATAATAATTTTGTTGTTCCTTTTGTTTCAGTGTTGGCCATTGGGAACACTTCAGTTTGACTCTTGTGTCTTTTTGACACACTTCATCTCTCTCTCTTTTTAAGTAGTTTTCTTTCTGACACTACAAACTAAAGAAGCTCCAGACTCATCTCATGTACTTTCTGTATCTTTCTGTAATTGAAAACAAAATTAAGAGATACTTTAAAGGGATTTTGAATGACAAAATTTAGAAATACTCATTCCACTCCCAACTAACTATTTGGTTTAATATACAAATTTTTCCTGTGAATATTTTCCTATTGTCTCTTTTTAAAAAGCATTGGAATGTGAAATCATTGGTAACATTATAAAAATAACACAGTAAATCAAGAGTTGGAGAAACTTTAGAATATAGGGGTCCTGCTTATAAGATCTGTTTTCTTGTGCAGTATAGATGAAATCTATTTATTGGATCTAACTTCGAATGTTTTTTTTTTTAATTTTTTTGAGAGGTTTTCACTATAGGGCGCATGCACTTGCCAGACAGAGAGAGACAGAGAGATAGAAAGCGAGAAATCACCCCCCAGGGGGGATGGTCACACCGCAATCTCTTTTCCTCCATTTTCCTCTCAGGATCTTGGGCACGCATGCACACATGCCAGGCATGAGTCTCAAGCCACTGGGTCCGGGACGCGAACCGCGGTCGACTATGTGGGAGTCCAGCGACATAGCCATTACGCTAATTGCTGGTTCCCCTAACTTCGAATGTTTAAAGCCATCTCTAGCTTACTGTTCACACCCTGATGCCCTGTATCCACTGGTGGAAGGCAGTAGCTCCTATTTTCCTGTATGCCTAAATACAGGAAATGAAAATAGGGAAACTACAACTCTGAGTGTACTGGAGTGTTAGAAAAGGTGGCTCCTGCTTGGGGTCATGAAACCATGAACAATTAATGCCTACATTCTGAGCAAAAATAGACTTAAACTATAGGACAATGAGTGAATCTGAAAAATAAAAAACCATTTGAAATCAAAAAGTCTGCAACTAAACAGGGCAGAAAGTATACTGGTTTTGAAAACAAGGCTTGAAGGCAATATCAGATCAACAGTATGAAGGAGAAAAATATTTTAAAAAGTGTCTGTTGGCAGGAGAATGAGGTTAAAAGAAACAACAAGGGTCAGCAGGTGACATGGTGGTTAAAGCGCTAGGCGCCCACAAGGTTGACTGCAGTTTGAGTTCTGGACCTGGTGACTTGAAACTCATACCAGGCCCTTGTGTGAGTGTGCTAAAAAGAATGGATGAGAAGGGATTGTGGCATGACCAGCCCCCTAAAGGTGTGATTTCTCACTTTTCTTCTTTCTGTCTCTCTTCTTGGGTGACTGCATATGCTTTATGGCAAAAGCCAAAAAAAAAAAAAAAAAAAGGAAAGAAACTTCTAAGAGTTGGAGAAAGTGAGTAAACTGGAGTCAGATAGTTTTGGGTTTGAGACTGGCTATCCCACTTACTAGCCATATGTTGGAAAGTACATATTTACAATACCTTCTCTGAGACCCAGTTTTCTTAAATGTAAAAATGGAACAAATAATAATACCCACTTAATGCTATTATAGAGAAGATTAAGTGAGAAAATATATAGAATGCTTAACAAGGAATTGGATACCTAATAAATTCTCAGTAAGTTAGCTATTGTTTTTCTGCTATTACTGTTTAGATTCTGTGTCTATTTAAACTAGCCCTTTGAATTATGTAGCTCATTAAAAAAATTAAGGACAGGTGAGAACCTAAAATAAAATTTCATTTAAAAAATGTTTATTTCTTCCATGAGTGAGAGTGATAGAGATAGAGGGTGAGAGAGAGAGACAGCACCCCAACTAGGTCCGATGTCATAATTGACCTTTAGTCTTTAGCCAGCTCCAGAGCATGGGCAAGCTTGTGCCTGGCATAGTCAAGGAAATCTCAGGGCTTGAACAGGCCCCTTTCCATGTGCAATTATCTTGCAGAGCATTGCATTTTATGCTATGCTGCCATCTCGTACTAAGATCTCATTTTTAAGCTATTTGATATTTGTGAGAATAAAAGTATTTTAAATGTGTTAGAATTTACTAAACCTGAAATATCTTACCCAGTTTGGGAGGAAGATTTATACAAGTGTATTAGTTGTCTATTTCCATATAATAACTTATTTTCAATATAGTAGCTTACAACAGTCAACATTTGTTATCTCAGAGGTTCTTTTTTTTTCTTGTTTTATTTACATTTCCTTACTGTACATCTTTGCAGCATACAAAATGAAACTTTCCAGCATAAATATACTGCATGCTAGTCCGGTAAAAGATATTACCATACATATCATCCTTAAAACATAATTGTACACTTTTGTGTCTGTTAAATGTTTGAATTTTCTTTTCTTTTTTCTTTTGAGAGATTATTTTTGTATAGGGAACATGCATTGGCCAGAGAAACAGAGACAGAAAGTAAGAAATTACCCCCACCCCAACCCCCGAGAGAGGATGGCCATGCCTCAATCCCTTCTCCTCCATTGTCCTCTCAGAATTTTGAGCACATATGCACACATGCCCAGCATGAGTTTTAAGCTGTCTGGTCTGGACCTTAAACTGTAGTCGACTACATGGGAATCCATATAGTCAGACTACATGGGAGTCTGACTACGTGGGAGTCCAAATGTAACTATTATGCCATCTGCTGGTCCCCCCCCCTTTTTTTAAGTTTTTCTACTGATTCCCTCTCACCCATTCCCCCACTGACTGCCTACCCTCCTCCCACACTGTCTCTAGTATCCACTATTGCTCTTTATGCTTTTATACCTTCTAGCCTTTCAGTCTCTGCCATAGAGTGAAGATATTCAGTTTTTATTAAGTGGGGACATTCAATGCTTCTCTTTCATGGTCTGCTTCTCTTACATGGTCACCCAGTATTAAATCTTCCATATTTGTCCACTTTCTATTAAATGCCAGGGTCTCTTTTTTTTTTTTTTTTTTTTTTTTGACTGAATAGTATTTCATAGTGTATATATGCCACACTTTACCAATCTATTCATCTGTTCTTGGACATTTGGGTTGATTTCATATCTTGGCAATTGTGAATAACGCTGCAATAACTGTGGATGGGCAGGGACCAACTGATGGCATAATGTTTACGTTGCTGCACCCTTAGTCAACTGTAGTTCTAGTCCTGAGTCCAGCAGCTTAAAACTCATGCCGGGTGTATGTGTGTGTGTGCATGTGTGCCCAAAATCCCAAGAGGAGAACTGGAGAAGGGATTGTGGCATGACCATCACCCTTATGGGGTGATTCCTTGCTTTCTGTCTCTCTGTCTCTCTGGCAAGCACACATGTCCTCTAGCAAAAAAATCTCTTTAAAAAAAAAACCCATAAAATCATAGATGTGCAAATGCTTTTGCTACTGAGTGTATTCTTATCCTTTGCATAGATACTCCAAAGTTGAATTGTTGATCATATAGTATTCTACTTGTAGTTCTTTGAGGAAACTTCATATTGTTCTCTATAGTGGCCGTACTAATTTACATTCCCACCAATAATATAGGAGAATTCCCTTTTCACTATAGCCTTGCCAGCATTTATTTTGATTTTTTTAATCTTAGCCATTCTGACTGGGGGTAGGTGGTATTTCATGGAATTTTTTATTTGAATCTCCCTTATGATAAAGTATGTTGAGCATTTTTTTTCTATGCTTTTCAGCTGTTCATTTATCTTCCTTTGAAAGTTGTCTGTTCACCTCATTTGCCCATCTTTTAAATTTTTTTTCTGGGTAAACTGTAGAGTTCCCTGTATATTTTGGTTAATAGTCCCTTATCTGAGGCATAGTTTTCAAATATATTCTCCCATTCCAAGGGCTGTCTCTTAACTCTAGTGTTTCTTTTGTTGTGCAGAAGCTTTTAATCTGGTGTAATTCCACTTGTCTATTTTGGGGATTATTGCCTATGCTTTGGGGATCTTATTTTAAAAATGTGCCAAATCCGATGTTGCAAAGGGTTTTTCCAGTGTTTTCCACCAGTAGTTTTATAGTTTGAGGTTTTATGTGTAGACCTTTGATACATTTTGAGTTAATTTTTGTTAATGGTGAGAGATGGGGTCCAGTTCCATTTTTCTGCAGGTGGATTCTCAGTTTTTCCAGTACCATTTGCTGAAAAGATTTGCTTTGTTCCACTAGATTGTCTTGTACCCTTTCTCAAAAATCAGTTGACTGTGTATTTTGGGATTTATTTTTGGGTTCTCTACTCTGTTTCATTGGTCTACATGTCTCTTTTTGTGCCAGTACCATGTTGTTTTCATTATTACGGCTTTGTTATATATTGTGGGACCAGAGAATGAGATGCTTCCTCTTTATTTTTTTTGAACAGTATTACTTTGATGGTGTAGGGCCTTTTATGATTCCTGACAAATTTTATGATTTCTTTCTATTTCTGTGAAGAATATATCTGGTAATTTGATCAGGATTGCATTGAATTTATAAATTAGTTTGGGTAGAATTGACATTTTGATAATATTAATTCTTCCCATCCCAAAACATGAAATGTCTTTCCACTTTTTTGGTATCATTTTCAATTTACTGCTTAATGTTTTTAAGTTTTCCTTATAGAGGTCGTTGGCTTCTTTGGTTAGGTTTATTCCTAGGTATCTTAAATTATTTGTGGCTATTGTAATGGGATTGCTTTCTTCAATTCTACCTCAGTATGTTCATTGTTGGTGTATAAAAATGCAGTAGATGTTTGCATATTGATTTTGTATCCTGCCACTTCATTGTATTCGTTTATCACTTCCACTTCCAGGAGTTATTTTGTGGACTTTTTTTTTAAAAAAAATTTAGGTTTTCTATGTGTATAATTATGTTATCTGCAAATAGGTATAGTTTCAGTT
>NW_006200742.1:1735553-1738612 GCF_000334495.1 Tupaia belangeri chinensis | reverse complement strand
AATTATATGCCTTTTATTTTATTCTCTTGTTAGATTTCAATGACTAGAACTTCTAGTACTATATTGAAAAAGAGTGGATAAAGTGGGCAGCTTTGTCTCATTCCAGTTTTTAGTGTAAAAGCTTTTAGTTTTTTCCCATTCAGTATGATGTTAGCTAAGGGTTTTTTATATAAGACTTTTATTGTGTTGAGAAATGTCCCTTCTATGCCAATTTTGCCGAGAGTCTTAATCATGAAGGGATGTTGTATTTTAACAAATGATTTTTCTGCATTAATTGACATGATCATATGTTTTTTATCTTTCATTCTGTTAATAGGATATATTACATTTATTGTTTTTTGTATGTTGAACCACCCTTGCAACTCTAGAATAAAGCCTACCTGTTTGTGGTTTATATTTTTTTAACTGTCACTGGATATTATTTGCTAATATCTTCTTGAGAATTTTGGCATCTATATTCATTCAGGATATTGGTGTATAGTGATGTTCTTGTCTATTTTTGGAATGAGAGTGATAGAGGCTATAGAATGAATTTGGGAGTGTTTCTTCCTTTTGCATCTTTAGAAATAAATTTAGTAAAATTGGAGTTAGCTGTTACTTGAAAGTTTTGTAGAATAGAGACGTGAAGTCATTGGGACCTAGGCTTTTCTTTGTTGGGAGACTATTACCCATTCAGTCTCATTGCTTGTTATTGGTCTATTCAGGTTTTCTATGCCTTCCTGATTCAATCTTGGTAGATTCTAGTGTCTAGAAATTTTTCCATCTCATCCAGATTTTCTTGTTTGTTGGCATATAGTCACTCATAGTATTCTCTCATGATCTTTTTTTTGAGAGATTTTTGATATAGGGTGTGTGTACTCATCAGACAGACAGAGACAGAGAGACAGAAAGCGAGAAATCACCCCCCCCCCGGCGGGTTGGCCATGCCACAATCCCTTCTCCTCCACTCTCCTCTCAGGATCTTGAGCACGCACACACACGCACCCAGCGTGAATTTTAAGCCACCGGGTCTGGGACTCGAACTGCGGTTGACTACATGGGAGTCCAGTGACATAGCCATTACGCTAACTGCTGGTCCCCTCTCATGATCTTTTGTATTTCTATAATGTCTACTGTAATATTGCCTGTTTCATTACTGATTTTATTCATCTGGTTCCTTTCTCCGTTCTTAATTAGTCTAGCTAACAGTATGTCAGTGTGTCAATTTTGTTTATTTTCTTGAAGAACCAGCATTTGGTTTCACTTGTTTACCTTATAGCTTGTTTATGATCTAATTAATTTATTTATGCTCTAATCTTTATTATTTTCTCCTGGTATTTTGTTGATTTTTTTTCCCAGTTCCCTAAAGTGTGTTGTTAGGTTGTCTATTTGACATCTTTCTATTTTTTTTTTTTTGTGAGCACTAATTGCTATATACTTCTCTCTTATGATTGCTTTAGCTGTGTCCCATAGGTTACACAAACTCATGTTCCTTATCATTGGTTTCAATGAATCTTCTGATTTTAATCTTAGTTTCTTCAGTGGTTATAAAGTCATTCAGGGGTAGGTTGTTTAGTTTTCATGTGTTTGTATATTTCTGAGTTTTTTCTGCAGCTAATTTTAATTTCATTGTGGTTGGAGAAGATGATGGATTTAGTTTCTTTTCTTATTTTTTACTATTATAAAATATTTTATTGTTGTTTTTATTTACATTTAGTCATTTTACATCCTTACAGTGTACATCATGATTTTCCCTAGTATGAATACAGTGCATGTTAGTCTAGTTCAACACATTACTATACATCATCAACAAGTACCTTTTCATTTTTGTGTCTGCTAAATATTCTTTCTTCCTCCAATTCCCCTTCCCACTTATCACTACCTATCCCCTCCTATACAGTTTCTAGGATCAACAGTTGCCTCCCCCATGCTATTTTATTATTATTTCTTAAGTTTTGCCAGAGGGCATATGCACTTAACGAAGAGAGACAAAGACAGAGAGAAAGATAAAGTGAGAAAACACCTCCAAATTGGGGGTGAGATCACCACAATCCCTTCTCCTCTATTTCTCCCTTCTGGATTTGAGGCATACATATTCATGGGCCTGAAATTTTTCTTAAGCTGCTGGATCTGAGCCTCAAACCTATTAGTCAATCATGTGGGATTCAGCTGCTTGTTTTTTTCCCAATTCTTTTTTTTTTCTTTTTTTTTAATTAAAAAATTATTTTTTTCATTTCATTTTCTTTTATACATTCAGTCACATTATTATCTTGCTTACAAAATGAATATTTCAACAGGCGAACATTTCTCCCTAGTACATAAAACTACAAAATATCTTCAACAGATAATACCACATTTCTTTGTGCCATTAATGTTTTGCCTCCCTATTTTTCTCCTAAATGTCCTTCCTCAGACCCTCCTCTTTCTCCTACATGTACTTCCTCACTCCCTCCCCTCTCTCACACACACACACACACACACACACACACACACACACACACTATATCTGGTATTTACATCTATGTACTGTGTATACCGTGTATTTACATCTATATACTGTGTTTCTGGTATTTACATCTATATACTAAAGTTTCTATATAGAAACTTTAATTAACTGAAGTCAATTAAACTTCTTCAGTTTAATTGACTGAAACTTTAGTCAATTAGTTTCAGTCAAAGATTGTGGATACTTGGAATATATTAAGTGAGGACATACAATGCCTCTCCTTCATAGCCTGGCTTGCTTCACTCAGCAGTAAATCTTCATATTCATCCACTTTATGCCTTTTAGCTATTCATATGTCATCTTTAGAGAGTGTTTTTTTCAACTCATTCTACCATCTTTTAATATGATTGATCGTCTTTTTTTGGAACAGCTGTTTGAGTTCCTTGTGAATTCTGGTTATCAGTCCCTTATCTAACACATAGTTTACAAAAGTATTTTCCCATTATAGGGGCTATCTATTCACATTAATTACTGTGTCTTTTGCCATGCACAAATTTCTTAGTCTGATGTAATCCCACTTGTCTATTTTGGGGATTATCAACTGTGTTTTAGGGGTTTATTTAAGAAGTCTTTC
>NW_006200742.1:1733055-1734839 GCF_000334495.1 Tupaia belangeri chinensis | reverse complement strand
TCTATGTATACAATCATGTCATCTGCAAATAGGGAGTTTCACCTCTTCTTTTCCTATTTGAATGCCTTTTTTTTCCCCCTTTTCTGATTGCATTGGCAAGGACTTCCAGTACTATATTGAAAAGGAGTGGAGAAAGTGGGCATCCTTGTCTTGTACCCGTTTTTAGTGGAAAAGCTTTCAGCTTTTCTCCATTGAGGATGATGTTCACTATGGGTTTTTCATAGATAGCTTTTATTGTGTTGAGAAATGACCATTCTATGCTGCTTTTGCTGAGAGTGTGGATCATGAAGGGATGTTGTATCTTATCAAATGCTTTTTTCTGCATAAATTGATGTGACCATCTGAGTTTTATCTTTCTTTCTGTTAATGTGGTGTATTACATTTATGGTTTTGTTTGTAGATTTAGTTTCTATACCTTTGAGTTTGTAAATGCTTGCTTTGTGCCCTTATCATGTGGTCAATCTTTGAAAACATTCCATGTAGGGGTGAAAAATGTATATTTTGTGAAGGTTGGGTAGAAAGTTCTAGAGATGTCTGCCAAGTTCATTCAGTTTATAACATCTTTTAGATTCTGTGTCTCTTTTTTTTTTTTGTCTAGATGATATATCCAAAGAAGACAGTGGGGTTTTGAGCTCCCCTATGATTAGTGTGTTGCCATTTATGACTCCCTTTAGATCTAGTAGTCTTTATTTGAGTGCTCCCATGTTGGGTGAATAGATATTTCTAAGGGTTATATCTTGGTAAATTAGCCCTTTTAGTACTAGGTAGTGTCCTTCTTTGTCTCTTCTTACAGTTTTTGTCTTAAAGTCTATTTTGTCTGATATCAATATTGCACTCCAGACATTTATTGATTTCCATTTGCTTGAAATATCTTTTTTTCAGCTCTTTACTTTCAGTCAACCTTTGTGTTTACCTGTTTTTTTTTTTTTTAATTTTGATGATTTTTTTTACCATGCAGTCAGGTTATGTCTTTTTATTGGAGAATTTAATTCATTAACACTCAGTATTAGTATTGATATTTGTGGGCTTATCCTTTCCATCTTTTTTCTTTTTTTGGAGAGGTTTTTGCTACAGGGAGCATCCGTTCGCCAGAAAGACAGAGAGAGACATAGAGATAGAAAGCGAGAAATCACCCCCCAGGAGGGATGGCCACACCGCAATCCCTTCTCCTCCATCCTCCTCCTGGGATCTTGGGCACTCACGCACACGCACCTGGCATGAGTTTAAGTCACTGGGTCCAGGACTCAAACTGCAGTTGACTACATGGGAGTCCAGCGACATTAGCCATTACTCTAACTGCTGGTCCCCTTGCCATTTTGTTAACTATTTTCTTGGTCATTTTTTGTTCCCTTATTTCCATTTGTCTCTCTTTAGTCTTCCTGATACAGTATTCCTTTCAGTACTTCTTGAAGAGCTGGTCTAGTGTTGGTTAATTTTTTTCAGTTTTTATTTACCTGAGAATGATTTTATTTGTTCTTTCCATATGAAGAAAAAACTTGCCATGAATAGTATTCTTTGTTGAAATTGTTTATAGTGTCTATCTCCTTCTCCAAGCCATAGAAAGACTTCCTTATTTCCTGGAGTTGTTTGTCTGTTGTCTTTTGCATCTCATTTTGTTTTGTCACTATGAATATTCTGAATTTCTTTTCTGACATTTCTGTAAGATCTATTGTGCTGGCTGTGGATGGTGGGGAGTTTTCTGTTTCCTTGCAGGAGAGATATTTCCTTGTTTTCTCATGTTTTTTTTTTTTTTTTTTTGCCTCTGCACTGGTTTTTGGTCCTCT
>NW_006200742.1:1724720-1731660 GCF_000334495.1 Tupaia belangeri chinensis | reverse complement strand
TTCTCTTTTTTTTTTTTTTTTTTTTTTTTTTTTCCTCTGCACTGGGTTTTGGTCCTCTGATAGATTATACCTTTCTTCTTAATTTTTTCAGAGTTGGTTCTGCCTTGTCAGGGCAGAAGAATAACTGTACTTCTCAGTTGTATTCTTGGGAGAGGGCCTTATCCTCTAATCAGAGAAGGGTGTATGTATCCAGCTTTAGTGATTCCTTTACAATCTCTCAGAACCCAATGCATCTGGAGCTGAGCTGGAGTGAGTCATCTATAGGAGGAAGTAGAAGTCACATAGGCAGTTCAGCAAACTGTGAAATCTCAAAGTACACCCAGGGCAGGCAGAGGCAGTAACAAGAAGTCTGAGAAGCACAGTACTTCTGAGCTCATTTTTTCTTTCACTACTGCTGGCTGCTGCATTCTAGGAGCTTCATCTCACAGTTTCTGACAATCAGGAATGAGAGCATGTCATAGCAAGTAACTTCTGACTTAGTTCTTTCACATAGTTACAGTCAAGATATCACCTGGGTTTGTAATCCTCAGGAGTAGATGAAACATTGACTTCCACACTTAGATATTTGTCATTATAAAGCTTCAGTTTTTCACTGAGGGCCTCTTTCTCTAGGATTGCTCAAATTATGGGACAGTTGCTTCTTTCAGAGTGAGTGACATGACAGAGAAAAGGAGAGAGAGAGAAAGAGAGAGAGAGAGACTCAGTTATAGAAGTCTACAGTCTTTCTATAATTAATCTAGGAAGTGTTATATCATTATTTCAACTGTATTCTATTTCTTAGACACATTTCTTTTATTTATTTATTTAAATCATTATTCATACATTAAATCACTATACATCATTTAGATTGTGAAGAGACTTAACCCAGCATGACATACAACTCAGTCTAGCTCAATTGAGACCACTATACACTTCCTCGTCAACAGATAATAAACCTTATCTGTGCCCCACAAGTGTCTTACCTCTCTACCTCTCCCCCAAATTTCCTATGCTCTTTCCTCATCCTACACTCTCTTTCCACTTTGTCTCTAGTATCCATTACAATTTTTAATACTTTTATGTTCTCCAGTCTTCTAGTCTCTACCACATAGTGCAGACAGTTGGTATATGTTAAGTGGAGACATACAATGTCTCTCTTTCATAGCCTGACTTGCTTTCTAAGTCTAGGCTAAAAATCAAGTGGAAGGAAATTAGAACTCACTTTATAAAGGGGAAATTTTGTTAACATGTTTTTAAAATCACTATGATGGGCTCAATCATGGTGGTCCAAGCTAAGATGCTGTGCTTTGCAGGCTGAGATCACATGGGATGCCCAGGTTGATTTCTAGTCCAACCTGAGGGCCACATGCAGTGACAGATGGGTGTAATTTTATCAACTCAGGGAAGTTGAGGTAGGAAAATTGAAAACTTGAGGTAGTTCAGGCAACACAGAGAGATACTATCTGAAAAAGAATCGACTATGGTGGCATGCACCTGTGGTCCCAGATGGAAGGCCGAGGCAGGAGGATGGTGGCCTAGCTAGACCACATCTTTAAACAAAACAAAACAAAACAAAAAGACAAGGCATTCTTGTTTGTGTGCACCTAACCTCAGTCAGTCTGCCGGAGACCTCCAGAGCACCAATCCTAGTCCCCCATGTCGTCCTTTTTCCATTTCAAGAAGAAAGAAGCTATCACGAGCTAGGAAAACTCACCAAAGTTCAGGAATAAGTTCACATTGGTGGGAAAGAAACTGCTTGAAGATAGAAGGTGGTTCATAGAACAGCTACAGCAGATAATAAAACCCTTCAGCTCTCCTTAAAGAAGTTAGGAGTAAACAATATTTCTGGTATTGAAGAGGTGAATATGTTTCCAACCAGGGAACAGTTATCCCCTTTAACAATCTTAAAGTTTAGGTGTCTCTGGCAGCAAATACTTTCACCATTACAGGCCATGCTGAGTCAAAGCCGCTGACAGAAATGCTACCCAGCATCTTAAACCAGTTTGGGGCAGACAGTCTGACTAGTTTAAGAGGCTAGCTGAAGCTCTGCCCAAATAATCTGTGAATGGAGAAACACCATTTGCTCCTGGAGAGGAGGGTGATGACATAGTTTCAGATCTCATGGAGAATTTTGATGAGGCTTCCAAGAATGAGGCAAACTGAATTGAGCCAACTTCTGAAAGGTATAAAACTTGACAAAATTACTGGGAGCTGCTATTTTATATTATGACTGCTTTTAAAAATTGTTTTGTTTATGGATCTGACAAAAATCTAGATCTCTAATATTTTTAAGCCCAATATGCAGTTTATTCTTTGAAGCTAATTAAGCTAAAGAAGCCTGGGAATGAAGCTTGTAACAAAGGTTAATAAAGTTCTCTGCCTAGTAAAAGAAAAACAAAAACAAAAACAGAAACAACACAAGAAAAGATAACATCACCACAAGAATATTTGGTGTCCTGAGAGTTCCTGGTGTTTTGTTCATAATGTTCCTGACCTTCAATATACCAAATTTTGGCATCCAAAATTAGGTTACTTCCTGGGAAAGACACACAAAAAAATTAGGTGAGAGTACTAAATATGCTAGTTTTGGGAATCTTCTTACAACTTAAGCCTTGTTTATATGCCATAAAATAGAATGAAAATTTGATAATTCTTCAGGTAATTTATCAGTGTAGATAGTTGCATTAATTTTAGTAGATTTTTACATAAATTATTTACCATCTTATATGGTAGTATAAAAGCTATGTATTTTCACTTTTAACTACTGTTTTCTTTATTAGAAAGGTTCTTTTATTCCTTGTTAGAATGGCATTTTTAAAGGAAAATATCCTCATTAAGGTGACATGAAAAATAATAGTATTTACAAAGGAATTTTAGTTTAAGCATTTTAATGTAAATTAGCTCAAGACAAACATCCTGGATGTCTGAGATCCAGTGAATAAAAAGGGCAAAGCATACTTTTTCAGAATTTCTGATTTTTCAGCTCAGCTGAAAGTTTCAATTGTAAGTAACCTCAGTGTATTTGTCAAGGTTTCCAGAGATACAAAACCAATAGGATGTATATATATTCATTCATATTATATAAACTAATATATTAATAATCATTGATAATATATTATTAACAGATGTATACCTTTATATTACATATAGTTATTATAAGGAATTGGCTCATGTGATGATGGAAGCTGAGAAGTTCAGACCAAGGGGAGTTAATAGTTTCAGTTCCAATCCAAGTCTGAGTTTGAAGACAAGAGAAGACTGATGTCCTAGCTTAAAAACATTCAGAAAAAAATTCTTTCTTACTCACCCTTTTATTCTACTGAGACATTAAAAGATTTGGGAGGTCCACTCTCATCAGGAAGAACAATCCACTTTACCCAGTCTACCAACTCACATGTTAATCATATCCAGAAACACTCTCACACATCCACTATAATGTCTGACCAAATGTATGGTCACCTAGTGGCCCTGTCAAGTTGTCATATAAAATTGACCACTACATTCAGCTGTCAATTCTTTTGTCCCAGTGCTTTCACCAGGGCTTGCCCAGCCTCAACTCCCAAGAAGTTGAGAACATAGTCTCTGGGCAAGATGAAGCACCATAAATTTTAAAAGAAGACAAATTTACAAGTAGTTGACAACAGAAGCATTCAGTATGGGTCTATGAAAAATAAGAATAAAGTCACCCTTCAAAATCCTGCTTTGGTTTAGTCCAGCACTCATTCCTTGTGGGTAGAGAATAGAGCAACCGAGCCAGCTGATACTTGGTTGAAATGACTTGGGTTAATCAACAGAATTCTCTAATTGCCTCCCGACTTGGGTTAATCAACAGAATTCTCTAATTCGCTCCCAATGAGTTTTTTTTTTTTTTTTTGTTTTGTTTTTTTTTTTTTTTTTTTGTGGTATCTGGAGAATCTGTAGAATAGTTGGAGTCTAGGGTATTTACTATGTAGACGGTGTTCCATGATTACTTACCATACAATGAAGCCAAGTGATTTTATTCTCTACAATTGCTTAATAATAACATGAGCTTGGGGTGTAATAGCTCCAATAGTTCACACATTTTTTTTAGTTTCAATATCTCCCTATGAGGATCCCATTGTTCATTGTTAATTGATAGCATGTCTTGAGTATGTCATTAAGAACCCTAGGGTGCAATGCCTCTCTCTTCTCAGTAATGTTTGCCTGGTAGATAGAGGTCCAGGTAACTGGTTAGTTTCATCTGGAGTCTGTTCTTACTGGTTGGTGCCAATATTATAAATGTTAAAAGTGTAGATTATCACTTCTGTTCCAAATACACTTTGGATAAAATAATTTTCATCTGAATGAATTTCAAGGTTTTTGATAGTATTCCTCAGAATTCCTAAGGGCTCATGAAAGAGCATCAGATACATTGGGAAAACTAAACTCTATTTCTTACTCACTACCTTCACACCAACTATGAAAGAACAGTGTGTTTTTTCCAGTGTCTCTCAATAACACTTCTGATATTAGAGGGGGAGAGGTATTTTTCCAATTGCCAAGCAATTTGCCAGCAGACACCAGCTCAGTGTCTACTAACTCAATTCTCAGAGGTGGTCCCACAGGTGACCTGAGTCTCACAAGACCACATTCACTTCATATGCCAATGGCAAACCCCATTTTGTAAATTTGCACTTCTGACTAACTATGTGTAAACTGGGGTTCTTATGACCCTCTTCTCAGGTTCATGAATTTGCTAGAGTGGTTCACAGGATTCAGGGAAATATCATATATAGATTTAACATTTTATTATAAAGGATATTACAAAAGATTCAGTTGACCAGACAGATGGAGGAGATATATATGGCAAAATATGTGGGAAGAGGCTCAGAGCTTATATTCTCAGCCATGTCTCTTCCAGGCACCTCCATGTGTTCAGTGATCCAAAAGTCCCCTGATCTCAGTCATTTTAGGTTTTTATGGAGGCTTCATTTTACAGGCATGATTGATTAAGTCATTGGCTATGTGTGATCAACTCAACCATAGCCTTTCTCACTTGTCCAGAGGTTGGAGGGTGGAGCTGAAAGTTCTAATGCTCTCACCATGCCCTTTCCTGTGGTTCTCTAGGGGTCCCCAGTCACCACTCTTTTTATTAGTATACAACATAAACTCCTATCATTATGGAGATTCCAAGGGTTTTAGGAGCTGTATATCAGGAAATGGAGACAAAAGTAAAATATCAGTAAGATCACAATTTCACAAAAAGGTACTGGAGGGGATGGTAGTAAAGATGAAGGTGAAACAGGAGATAAAAGACAAGGTGGTAGAGAAGGAATGGTATGCACCATCCGGCTTTGACTTTTGGTTTTGGGTCTTTTGAATATGGGTTCTAAGTAAACTTTTCTGTAAAATAAGACGTTCTATTGCTAAAAGGATTTGGAAAACCCTCGTTTATTACAAATGTCTCACTTTAGAAATTAGGAAATTGGATTGGCCCACAAGGGAAAGTGAATGTGGGAAAACCATAGTTATTCCCTTGTTAGGTAACTCCCAGCTTCTTTCATTCAGGTACTACATCCTTGATGCACATAGAACATAAAAATGAATGACTTCAGTCCTGTATGAACTTGACTTTAACACTTTGAAATTTATTCATTTATAGGCAATCTCATCCCATAAGGATCTATGATGGCTTACACAATATTCATATTAAGATAATAAAATACTAATAATTAGGAATTTGGAGGAGAGACTGTGAGATGGAGAGAGAGACACACACAATATCCGTGGTGAGATCTGAATTGTACCAATGGGCTGTAAACAGATTCTAAGCTTCATAGGGTAGGTCAGTGCAGAGTGAACCAATTGGACTCAACTTTCATTGTGTTTGACATTCTGGAAATGTATGAAATCAAAAGCTGGAGAGAAGATCCTGAAAAAAACTCTGGACAAATAAAGTAATTGCTCTAGTCTGCCTGTCGACTCTTACTGTTCTTGATGTACATAAGGCTTCATTATTTCCCTTTGCTCAAATGTACTTAGACTTTAAGTGCCTGAATATAATGTGGAGAGTTAAAACAGAGAAGTGTTCCAATTCCTAAAGTGCTCTGCATCTGTCAGTTTAAGAGGAAACCACACCACTACTTTAATGTTTGTGTGTGTGTGTGTGTGTGCACGTGCCCACACCACACAATTTTATTAAACATATGCTCCAGATTGTATTCTACTTGGAAAGATCACAAGTACTATATTACAAGCTGTAAAAAAATAAGAGAGATTTTTTTTAATAGGGCTCCTAAACCACTTCAAGTATTTGTTTACACGTTGTTCATGTGCACACTGGCTTTTCTTCTGTCTGTGAGACTATTTACTCACTCCTGCACAAAGATGAATATTGCAGTTGTACAGGATGCAAACATTCCAAATCTGTGTTTACATTTGTGTTTCCAACTGAATATGCTAATAGTGTTTAATCAGCAGCGACATTGCTTTATATCAATGTTTGGTGCAGCATGCAGTCTCAATAATAGTGTTGTGATCACCAAATTTTCCCCCACATCAAAACTTGGAGACAATCCCAGTTTTGAGAACAGCCCTGTGATTGAAAAAAAATATTATGAAATCCTTTAATCCTCCTTAGGATTATTTCTGTGTTTTCAGGAAGCATTTAACATCTTTGTTTCTTTAGGAGATGAGGATGGAGAACTTAGATTTACTGTTGCTGCTGTCCAGAGTGCTGATATCCCCAAAGCTCACGAACTGGGCAGGACATCTGCGTTATCCAAGATGGTGTTTTAGAAAGAAATGGCTGCTGGCTGCCAGGAGTTCGATTTGTGGATGGTTTGTGGAGAAATTCAGCAATACACTGGCCAGGAAAACCGACAACCAAAATACCATAGCAGTTCAATATGAAGGAGATGGGAAAAGACTGGCTTTTAGTCATGATGAAATGAATAAAAGTTCCAACCTTTTTTTTTTTTTTTTTTTTTTTGATGGGTTT
>NW_006200742.1:1723766-1724689 GCF_000334495.1 Tupaia belangeri chinensis | reverse complement strand
TGCTATAGGGCGTGTGCGCTCGCCAGACAGACAGAGAGAGACAGACAGATAGAAAGTGAGAAAACAGCCGCCAGGTGGGATGGCCATGCCACAATCCCTTCTCCTCCATTTTCCTCTTGGGATCTTGGGCATGCACGCACACGCGCCCGGCGTGAGTCTCAAGACACCGGGTCTGGGACGCGAACTGCGGTCGACTACGTGGGAGTCCAGCGACATAGCCATTACTCTAGCTGCTGGTCCCAAAGTTCCAACCTTTCAAGATTCAAGCTTGCACAAAATTTAGTGAGCTTTACCTTCGGCAACATAAGACAGAGTACTTTTAGAGCACCAACATTCCTCTCCCTCTAATTAAAAAAATAAAAAATAAAAACAAACAACTCCAGACTTTAAACTTTCTGTTTTTAATTGAAAGTATTTCCTGTTCTTTGTGGTTGTTCAAAGTCTCAAATTCTGTTTCCAATGAGTCCATGGGAGTCTGTCTGTTTTTTGACAGGAACCACAAGCTACTTTTTTTTTTTTTTTTTAAAGAAAAAGATGTCTCCCTCTAATTAAAAAAATAAAAAATAAAAACAAACAACTCCAGACTTTAAACTTTCTGTTTTTAATTGAAAGTATTTCCTGTTCTTTGTGGTTGTTCAAAGTCTCAAATTCTGTTTCCAATGAGTCCATGGGAGTCTGTCTGTTTTTTGACAGGAACCACAAGCTACTTTTTTTTTTTTTTTTTAAAGAAAAAGATGAAGAAATAGATGGTATTGGGACCAGCAGTTAGTGTAATGGCTATGTCGCTGGAATCCCATGTAGTTGACTGCGGTTTGAGTACCGGACACAGTGGCTTAAACTCACGGCGGGCACGTGTGCATGCGTGCCCAAGATCCTGAGAGGAGAATGGAGGAGAAGGGATTGCGGCATAGCCATCCCCCCTG
>NW_006200742.1:1677202-1723699 GCF_000334495.1 Tupaia belangeri chinensis | reverse complement strand
CCCTATAGCGAAAACCCCTCCAAAAAAAAAAAAAAAAAGAAAGTAAAAAGAAATAGATGGTGTTGAGATAGTATCTTTTTTGTTTTTGTTTTTGTTTTTGTTTTTTTGACAGGGTCCCACCATGTCTTGACCTTCCAGCTCCAGCCTACAATTAGCTAGGACCACTGTTTAGGTTAGACAGAAAACTGAATCAGGCTTCCCATATGGCCTCAGCCATACCACTTGCACTGCTGTGACTGGGCCCTCGACGTGCTTTATAAATAGTACTCTTATTTGAAAAAAACAATATTTTGTGTTTTCAACTTTTAAAATTATATCCAGATTTTCTTTAATGCTGCTTCTCTCATAGGGCACAACACGTTTTGGTTCTTAAACACTTATGATATGTGCACTGCTTGAGATGTACAGATAGCTTTCATTAGTGCTAATGGGAGTTATACTTCTGCACCAGGAGAGAATAAAGCCTGCAGATTTTAAATTATACTTGATGCAGATCTTCCAGATGGAATAAATTACGAGGGATGCTTAAGGGGAGAAAGGTCTAAATATCCCCTGAAGTCATAGTTTAATAGCAAAGCAATACTTCTGAGTGATGGAAGTGGAGTCAACAGTAATGGCTCTTCTGCTATCACCATGTTAAGTAGCTGATATTGACTCTTGAAAATTCTTTTGGATTAGTGCTGCACTTGAATTCCATTATTTTCCAAATGACCTAGGAAATAGTTCTCTATCTTGAATAGTCCACTAAAATGAATTCAATCTGGTTCTGTTTTCAAGGCCGTTTATCTTAGATTCAGTAATCTTCAAATCAGTAAGCACAACACCAAAGAGATCTTTATGTCTGTTTTATAATTATTCTTTCTGAAAAGACATTTTCCTGTATCTTTCACTTGGGTCATATGTATTTTCCTTTTTCACTTTTAATTTTTAAAATTTAGTTTTATGAGAGTAAGAGACAGAGAGAGACAGAGACAGAGAAAGAAAAATCATCCTCAACAGGGTCTCATACCATGATCCCCACCTCTAGTCTGATAGGGGAACTGAACCAATGTGTCAGCCATTTTCTTATTTTTTAAATGTTTACATTTTACTTTACTTTAAGAATTATTGCTCATGCTGATGGCATAATTGTAATTATCATTTATATTGTTCATTTTGTGACATAGTTCTTACTTTCTTAACATGTATTACATTTTATTTTATTTGAGATTTTTTAGTTGCCAGGGGGCATATGTGATTGCTACACAGAGAGAAAGAGGAAGAGGGAGAAAGTTGCCCCCATCCATGAAGTGTGGTCATACTGCAATCCCTTCTCCTCCATCTTGTTTTGACTATATGACTCCTAGATAAATCAGTGAGTTATACCAAAAATAATTTAGAAATTTGGGAAAATGTAGACAAAAGAGACATGAATTTGTTCCTTATTTCACAGTCCACTTTGAAACTTCTTTTTTTTTAAATCCAGTAGAAGATTTATTTATAAGACATTCATATTATAACAGTTGGAAGGCAAAGATAAATAGCAAAACCAATTCTCTTGTGTTTAGGTATTTGTCATTTCTCTTCATCCACAATAAAGACTATAAACCTAATACATGTTAAATCTTTTTTTTAATAATACTTTTTATTTTATTATTATTATTTTCTCCTCTCGGGATCTTGGGCATGCATGCACACGCGCCCGGCGTGAGTTTTAAGCCACTGGGTCCAGGACGCAAACCGCGGTCGACT
Organism: Tupaia belangeri chinensis; assembly: GCF_000334495.1. Classification (NCBI taxonomy): domain Eukaryota; kingdom Metazoa; phylum Chordata; class Mammalia; order Scandentia; family Tupaiidae; genus Tupaia; species Tupaia belangeri. Next base: position 1,721,968 of record NW_006200742.1, on the reverse strand, counting down.
ACGTGGGAGTCCAGCGACATAGCCATTACACTAACTGCTGGTTCCCCATGTTAAATCTTTTAAATTCCCATCCTTGCATTCCTCTGGGTGTTTTAATAGAAAGATCACTGAACTAAAGACAAAACATTATTTGGTTGTGTGACACTTTTACGTCATTCAACTCAACTCAGTCAACCCTAACTAACCTCTGAGTAAATGACGTCTCCTAAGATTAATGGTCTTGGGACCAGCAGTTAGCATAATGGCTATGTCGCTGGACTCCCACGTAGTCTACTGCAGTTCGAGTCCCGGACCCAGTGGCTTGAAACTCCAACTGGGCACGTGTGTGCCCAAGATCCTGAGAGGAGAATGGAAGAGAAGGGATTGTGGCGTGGCCATCCCCCCTGGGGGGTGATTTCTTGCTTTCTGTCTCTCTGTCTCTCTCTGTCTGTCTGGCGAAAACCTCTCCAAAAAAAAAAAAGATTAATGGTCTTACATGTATATTTTAGAAACCCACCTATATGGAGAGAAGCAACAGGTTTAGCTAAGTTGGCTGAACATTTTGAAAAAACCTTAGGCTAAGGTAGAAAACAAAAAGCTCTTGGCTTAGTGGTTAAGGGAACTGGATTCCACATGACCAACTACATGGTTTGAACTTACCTGGCATATGTGTAAGTATGCCAAAAATTCCTAAAGGAGGGAGAGGTGGAGAAGAAGAGTCGTTGTATGACAGTCTCCATGTCATAATTTCCACCCCTTCCCCTGGCAAGTACATGCGTGTTCAGGCAAATTGAAAAAAAAGAAAAGAGAAAAGAAACAAAACACTTTCAAATTAATGGCCTTGTAATTACAACAATTCCAAGATATAAGCAACTTTTAAATCAGCCTTTATCTGCTTCTCTCTGTATGTTTATGCAAGTATTTATATGAATGCATATGTTTGTGTATAATGTATACGTTGTTATATTTTCCTACTTCTGGTTGGTATTACTGAACTAATTTCTAAAATTTCTTATAGAAAATTTAAATTAAATTAAATTTTGTTCAAATATACTTAGAAATAAATGAGTGCTCGTAATGAAATATTCTAAAACTTACAGAGAAATAGAATGTGACCAAATTGTTCTTGAGTTTGTTCACATGGCCTGAGATAACCTTTGGTGAATAAAATCTAATTTTAAGGTTACTGCTAAAATAAAAATAGAAATGTCTTCCAAATGGTCAGCATTACATACAATGAAGATATATATTCGGTTGTCAGGAAGGTCATGATGCATTTAGGCATAAAAAAAGCATGGAAAAACACATCATGACTTTCCTGACAATCTAATATTTTTTACTTGGATTTAATAGTCAAATGAGCTTATGTTATCTCCTGGAAGTTTAAGACTGTAAAACCATAAATCCAACCTAACCAGAGTGCATACTAAAAATAAATTGTTTGGGACCAGCAGATGGTGTAATGGTTATGTTGCTGGACTCCCAGGTAGCCAACTGATTTGAGTCCTAGATCTGGAGACTTAAAATTCACGCCTGCCATGTATGCATGCACGTCCAAGATCCCAAGAGGAGACTGGAGGAGAAGGGATTGTTGCAAGGACAACCCCTCTGGGGGTTGATTTCTCACTTTCTGTCTTTCTGTCTCACTGGTGAGTGCAAATGCTCTATAGCAAAAATCTCTAAATAAATAAATAAATAAATTACTTGATGCACGTCCATCAGAAAGGAAAGAAAATAAAAGAACAAAGCAGAGAGGAAAGACCTACATTTAACTCTTTGCTTCTGTGATATTTTTGATACTTTCCTGTTTCATTAACAAAATAGAGTGACTTAAGATGATGGTATAAGCAAGGGAAGACTTTACCTCTACATATCAAGGATTTTATAAGTTAGTTTATGAAATTAGCTGACAACAGGAAGATTTACATTTGAAAAAAGTATACCTATTATTATGTGTCTAGAAGCATCACAGAAAAGTGAATTTCTCCTCCTTCTTAAGAAAAAAAAGGAGAGATTTAGGAGCTTATATACCCTTTTTAATGTAGAGAAGGCTAGGAAACACAGGCAACTTAGAGGAGAATAAATAATTTTGGAGAGAGACAAATGGGCCCTTAGAAGAATAGATTATAGTTTACGATAAAGTTTGAGTGTGATGTTGACCTTTAGTCTCCTCTTCTGTGATAGGAGACTAACTATTTCCCTGGAAGACAAAACTTTCAGGGAGGTGACTGATGACAGCTGAGTTCCCTTAGAGGATCTGTCTTATGGCAGATAAAAGGAGTTCAGAGAAAGCTTCCACCTGCATCTGTTGTGTTTCCAGTGCCTTCAACACAAAGTAATCAATACACCAAAGTGGAATAACTTGGCATGTAATTTACTGAACTCCTTCAATGGCTGACTTTATTTAAGATGTTATAAATATTTTCATTAGTAATTCAAGCATAATTATTAAGGATGAGTGAGCTTGGTAAATGAAAGTGGAACTTACATGATCTTTAAAAATTGTGGGTTGCATGAAACATGGCTACTTAAAAATAGCTAACAAATCTTTTTTGGTAACTTGACACCTTAAAGTTTACTATGTTAAATTAAGTAATAGATATTCATTAAACGTCTGCCATTTTTCATAATTTAGAATGCTGAGGGCCAGCCAGCAGTAGAGTTGTAACATAATGCTCTATGATGCTGGTGCTGGACTCTCATGGCAAGAGAGTCTCTCAGGTTCATGTCCCAAGGCATCTCTGTTCACAGTGGATGCTATCCAACCAAAATCCAAGCTGGCTAAACCTGAGAGTGAGTCATAACTGTAGTCCCTGTGTGTCTGTGTGTGTGTGGGGGGGTACCTCTATCTCTCTTTCATGAAAGGAAAAAATTAACTGAAAAAAATACTGAAACATTAATTGCTAAAGAATAAGTTTATATACTTTTGGCATCTTTTGTTATTTACAGTATAGAGAAGCTAGAGATTTGGAGCCTGTTAAAAGACATAAAAAAAAATTGTACTACTAAAAACATATATTTCCAAAAGGAAAAGTCACTAAAACTTAAAATCTAGTCACTATATTTAATTAAAACTATTATAAATAAGAAGTGAAGCAATTCTGTAAGTGACAAGAGATGTATTTTATTTAAGGAGAAAAGAGAAAATTTGAAAGAGAAATTTCATGTATGGTTGGTTGAATAAAAATGAATATGTGGTATTATCTGTTGAAGATCATTTTATAGTTTTATCAACTGGACTAGGGAGAAATGTTCACATGTTGAAATATTCATTCTGTAAGCTAAATAATGTGATTGAATGTATAAAAGAAAATGAAATAAAAAAAAATAATAATAAAAATTAGCCTTAGTATCAAAAATACACTGGTGCAAAACTAGAAGCTGATCTTACCTCTGTTAAAAGTTCGGTTGGTGAAAAGATTTATTTTTTGTGTGATTTGCCTAGAAAATAGAGTGTATATTTTATTGAGATAATTTATTCTTTTTTTATTTTTTGGCTAAAGGGTATGTGCACTTATCAGAGAGAGACAGAGAGAGAAGGAAAGTGAGAAATCACACTCCCCCATGGGGGATGGTCATGCTGCAATCTTTTCTCCATTTCTCCTTTTGGGATTTGGGGCATGAATGTACAGGCTCCCAGCATTGTTTCCCAAGTAACCAGATCTGGGACTCAAACTGTGTAGTTGGTCATGTGGGATCCAGCCTTCTTAACTTTCATGTTGCCAGCTTCCCTAATTTCTCATGTTTTATGTCTTGTTATTTTTATTATTACCTTCTTTAATTTGCTGTTGGGCATGTGCACTTGCTGGAGAAAGAGTAGGAGGGAGGGGAAAAGAGAGAGAGAGAGAGAGAGAGAGAGAGAGAGAGAGAGAGAGAAAGAAAGAGAGCGAGCTTTTTTTTGAGAGAAGAGGAAGGAGAGGGGGAAGAGAGAGAGAGAGAGAGAGAGAGAGAGAGAGAGAGAGAGAGAAAGAAAGTGAGAAAGCAAAGCACTCCTGAGGTTAGGCCGTGCCATAATCTCTTCTGTTCTCAGTTCAGGATTTGGGGTATACTTGCACAGGTGCCTGGGGTGTTTTTCAAACTGTTGAGCTCAGGACTTAAACCACACAGTTTTTCTTGTGAGTTCCAGCTGTCTTAACCATCACGTCACTGGCTAGCCCCTTTTATTGTCTTTTATTGGATCTTTAATTATGTAAGAAACTGAGTCCTTTCTGAAAGGACTAAAGACATATAAAAGATGTATAGTGTTTTTTTTTTGTACAATTTTTTAAGTTTCTGTATTTTTCTCTGAAATCTTATAATTACCACTCCAGATAAATGAATACAGATATCCAAATCCTATTTTACAGTGACCTGTGATCTATTAAGTCAAGTGTGTTTTAAATCTTTTGACATTTTGACAGTGTTACAAAATCAAATTCTAAATTATGTTCTTTTGACCTCATACTAGTTTTGTAATGTTCCAGGGGGCCCCAAGATTATTCCAGAAGAATTCATTCTCTTTGCACATAAAAAGAGAGATGTGGAAATAATTAAACATATTTAACACATCAAGACATATGGGAAGCAAAATCAAATAGCAAGTGACGCTAAACCTTAAAATTATGGATGTGTTATTGATATGAATGTTCCAGAAGTTTTATAAAACTTCTAGAAATCTGACATGTTCTGTTCTAATGTTATTAATCATATTTTTTTCTTATTTTAAAATGTATGTCACAGAAATAATGAAATGTACTTACTGATCGCATTATAATAAACCCTCATTAGATTTCGAATCATGGCTGTTTTAAGTCTTGTCATCCATAGATAGTTGTTTTACTCTGATACTTTCCTAAAAGTTTTTACAACTAACTGTAACCCTAAATTGCTTTGACTTCATCCAAAGTAACTTTTAAACAATTCATCTACCCTTTGTTCCTTGTTTCTACTTTCTTCCTTCTTTTCCTGTCAGTAATTACTTTCCACATTTCAGAGGGAGATCTCTGAACCTCTTCTGGTTCTTAGAGCTGCCTGATTTGTGTCTCATTCTTTCCTCACATAAACTTTAAAACTTATTCATGTAAAATTTTTCCTTTATCGATAAGCATGTTATTGGTTGAACAGGAAGGTGATCATGTTAAGGGATATTTTGTCCAGGCCAGATGAGCCCAGGACATTGCACTTGCTCTACAACTGAGGTACCCATGTGGGAAGTCCATATCCACCATACGCCCTGTCACCCCCCTCAGAGTAGGCTGGAAACTATTGCTAATCTTCAACGTGTTGGATTCTTCTTTTTCCCTCTGACCTTCAGTTCATTTCGTCCTTCTTCAGATAAGATACAATTCCATTGAAATGGCTCTTGCTTACCAAACTACAATCACCTTGGTTTTAGTTTTGAGTTTTTCCAAATTCTTCAGCTCTATTAGTTAAAAACCCACAGATGATTAATATAACCATGATGTATGCAAGTTTTAGTCCAGAAGCACATTTATTTTCTTTATTTTTAAGTTCTTGAGAGAGAACATCTGTTTCTTAATCATCAAATATTACTGCAAATCTGCACTGTGATTCCATAAGGATTTTATATGTGTTTATGATGTGCCAGACTCGTGCTGGTGTTATGTGACATCTTACAAGCATCTTTTTATAAATAAGAAAACAGAAGGTCAGAAAATTGAAGAAACTTGCCAAACACATCACAGATACACAGGCATGGAATCGGGATCCATGTCAGGTCTTCCTGGCTTTTGTCACGATGCCCTTAGCCTCCCATGCTTGGCTTCTGATGTTCTGTCCTATATTGATAAAATAAAGAATAGCTTTAGAGAGGAAGATACCACTTTGCTGTATTCTTTCTATTTTTTTTTTTAATCTGATGTCATTTATCCTCTGGACCTCATGTTTACTTTATGCCTTTGCATGAAGGCATAGAGGAAACTTAGATGCATATTACTAAGTGAACGTAGCCCATCTGAAAAAGCTATGTACCATGTCAGTCCCAATGCTATGACAGTCTGGGAAAAGTAGAACTGCAGAGACAATAAAAATGTCAGTGGTTTCTAGGGTTTAGGGGGAGGGAAGAATGAGTAGGCAAAGCACAGATCTTTAGGGCAGTGAAATTACCCTCTAAGATGCTGTAATGTTGGATGCTGTCATCATACATTTGTCCAAACTCAGAGCATATGACACCAAGAGAGAAACCTAATGTAAAATTTTTCTTTTATCAATAAGCATGTTATTGGACCTTGGGTGATAATGATGTGTCAATGTAGGTTTATTGATTTTAACAAATGTGCTATTCTGGTGGGAGATGCTGATAATGGGGCAAGCTATTCATATGTAGGGTCAGGGAAGAGATGGGAAATCTCTGCTCCTTCTGATCAATTTTTCTGTGAACCTGAAACTACTATAAAAATTAAAGTCTATTTTTAAAAATGTAGTGGATAGTAGCAAAGGGAGGTAACTGTTCTTTGAAAATGAAGCTTACTTCCTCTTTGGAGTAGTAAAGTAGCATATGCAGTTATGTACCCGTTCCTCTGCCTTCATAAATTTCTTTGTCTTCTACTTACCTATTCCATTCTATTTTCTTTACAAAGCTGTGAGCACAAAGTAAAACATCCTTGTGTGTGCTTGTATGAACGTGTGTTTATTCACGATTGTGGGAAAGAGAGGGAATGTGATTACCATTTTGACTGAATAAAAGAGAATCATTTTGGTTTCTCTCCTCTCCCCATTTCAAGCTTTTTCTTTATGGAGTGGGAGGTAGTGAGGAGGAATTAGAGAGGCAGCAGGATAAAATGAAATCTCTGTAATGCGAGGAGCTACAGTCTTGTCACCTGATATTTTTCTATATAATAGTGCCCATTATTTTTCATAAGCATTAATCATCAAGAAATACAACTCACTGGGAAGGCACTTTTTTATTTTACCCCCAAATAACTCAGTTCTAGAATTTAAAGCCTCTGTACAACATTTTATATGTCAAAGATTGCAGCTCCAAAAATCCATCAAACTAGACAGCTCACACTGTTACTAGAAAGCAGCATTCGGATAAGTGAGTAAGCCCAGTGGCCTCTCCTGCCTTTTAAGAATAAAATGGGCCATGCTTCACAGGCTCACTGCTAAAATTAAATGAGCAGCATGGGATGGCGAATGGCAAAATAATGACCACGAAGGTCTGGAATGCAGGCTCCTCATGTGGTGAGAAGGTAGAAACTCCATAGGAGGCAGAAGGAGAGAAACAGGCCAGACTGTCTAGATGGTGCTCTCTAGTTGGCACAGAAGAGGTGGCTGGGCAGTGCTGACAGCTGTGTGGAAAGCTGGAAAGGGTAGAGGAGTGGAGGGAGCGGCTGGACTTTAAGCTGTTTCATTTGCATGTAGCTCACCAGCTGGCTCCCTGTCAAACCCACTGCCCACTCTTCCCTCCTCACACTGGGTAAATGGTTTGTGTTGGATGTAGCCTATCAGCCAAAGCCACTGAGTATTGAAAAGTTAAAGAATTTGGTACTCTGGATATTTTTCTCTATTGAGATATTATATTTTTCATTATAGCTAAATTGGAATGAAACTGACCACTCAGGTCAAGGCAGATGAAGGGCATTCTAAGATAAACAAAGATGAATTTTGGAGGGACCTGGAGTTTATATTTGCATGACAGAATCTACATACCCAATTGTTTGCTAGTATCTTGTTAATAGCAAAAATAGAAGTATACCTTTGACCTCTCAAAAAAAAAAAAAAAGATAGTTTTGAGAAGCTGTTGCTGAATACTGGCAACCACCTAGAGTGCTTTTTTGCCATCAGACGGTCCTAACTGTTAATAGTGTAGTTTCTTAAATATTTGGTAAGGATTGCTGAAGAATTAAAAGAAATCTTTGCAATAGAATGGAATTAAACAATTACCAACATATATGCATTTCCTGAGAAGCTATGCTTAGAAAATTTTTTCTTCTTCAAACAGGCCCAGAAGTATGCACCTGTAGTCACAGTTACTTGGGAGGCTGAGGTAAGGCTGTCTGTTCTTAAAAAAAAAAAAGAAAAAAAAATTCTTCTATTTCTCCATTTTACATGCATACACACACACACACACACACACACACACACACACACACATGGTCTTCCAGAAGTTCTTGCAAACCACATATTTTGAAAAAAAAAAACATGTTTGCATTTGAAAACTTTTTCCACCAAAATAAATTTCTATTTTAATTCCATTTTTAATTAATATTTTGAAGTTCCCATGTATGTGGGAACTTCACACACACACACACACACACACACACACTTAGAAAGAAAAGCTATGTATAAATACTTGTACATATATATCAAACCAAATATATCTACATTATTTTGGTATATATACAAAACAAATATATCTATGTTTGTTAGGATGATTGAGGATAAATGACAAGATATTTCCACATCATTAATGACTGAGGAGGAAACATGACAAGTAAATAAGGTATTTAAGAAGTGGATTGTTTGTTGAAAGGATGATGGCTTTGTGCATGTTTAGTGGAAAATCGTCAACTCTTTTGTTTGGGGAAATAAGGCCATAGACTCAGAAACACGACTTTTATCATTTAGGATCTATATATGGGAAAAAATGAGGAATCTCCATCGGTTAGAAGCTAGGTGACTACTCATCTCAGTTCGAATATATTTGTTGTAGAAATTGTCTTTTAAACATGAATACAACTGAAGAGCATCCCCTACTTTGTAGGAATTGCTTTGGAATGCATAAAAGAAGTATGTTCTGTGATTAACAATGTACATTGAGAAGAAGCTCAAGTGTGTATTATAAAGTAGAGGAAATAACAGTAAACACAAGTAAATTATAACTGTACTTGGAGATGCAGATATGTATTTTAAAAAAGAGAAATGACCACCAATAAGGTAAAGCATTCAGATTTAGAATACTTTTTCATTTGATAAGAAAGGAATTTGTTTTTAGGTACTAAGGAAATATGACATTGAGGTTACAAAACATTAAGGATAATTTTTAATAGTTAAGTTTTTAACTTTTTAATTAGTTAAGTTTTAATATTTTAAAAGGGGTATGTGTGTGTATGTGTGTGTGTGTGTGTGTGTGTGTGTATGTGTATGTGTGTGTGTGTGCGCATGTAGGTATTTTGAAGGAGTATTTGAAGATAGAGGCTAGTCAATGCATATCCCTGTGGGAACTAGCTAGTGGCTAAAAGCTATGAAGTTATGTGGGTTATGTGTGTGACTATGTGTGCATTACTTACATATTGCTGTGTAGCATATTGCCCTAAATTTAGAGGCTTAAAACACCATGAATATTTATTATCTATCACTGTTCCTGTGGATTAGAAACTTGGAAGCAGCTAGACTGAACTGTTCTGGCTTCAAGGCTTTTCATAGTTATTAAATGGGGCTTCAGCAATCTGAAGGTTTGACTGAGGCTAAATGATCCACCTTCTACTATGGCTGGCAAGTTGGTACTGACTGTTGAGGGAAGGCTTTGGATCTTTTCCCTGTGGGCTTATTTGTAGGGCTGGTTTAGTATCTTTATGATATAATGGCTAGTTTCCTCTAACATGAGCAATCAAAACAATAAACAAGATTGCAATATCATTTACAGTCTAACATTGAAAACCATACTCTGCCACTTCTACTGTGCTTCAGTGATCACAGGCCGGCTTCGATTCAATATGGAGGGATCAAAAAACAGGACATAGGGATCACTGAGAGCCATCTCAAAGAGTGGCCGACCCAGTCTATACAAAGAGAAGGTTGCTTTCCTATTGCAAATATTTGGGGTAGAACATGCTTTTACTGGAAAGCCCATATGAATACCTGTCAACAAATTGTGAAGTTGAATCATGATATTATATGTAAAAATGATTAGACAAAACAGGAGAACATTGTGATTACCCTGTGGGGATATCATGCTAGAATTACTGGGCCAGCTAGGGCGTTGGTGGTTAAGGTGGTTAAGGTGGCTGGATTACACATGTGGTGCCAGTCCTTGATCTAGAGGCTTGAAAAACACAATGGGTGTGTGTCCATGTCTGACCAAAGTCCCCAAGAAAGGAAGAAATGGAGGAGACGAGATTGCAGCATGACCATGTCCCAGGGGGGTTGGGGTTTTACTTTCACTCTCTCTCTCTCTCTCTCTCTATGGTGAGCACATGTACCCTCTGGCAAATTCCACAAACAAAAAAGGAAAAGAAAAGAACAAAACTTGTTATCAGAGACTGTTAATGAAGACTTCTGACCCCAGTTGTATTGTCAGCTTTGAAAGGCAAAACCAAATACAAGTAAGCAAGACGAAAAAAACAGAACTAGAATTGCTAAAATGCAAAACAAAACAAAAACAACTTTGCCAACTCTTTGTATTGGAGACCAACGTGAAAAATCTATACTCTTTTTAAAAGCATATATTTCCTACCTTAAAAGAAAAAGAAGCCTGTAGCCTGTGAATATTTGAAAACATGACATAAGTAATGGCCAAGAGATTTTATCCTTCTTTCTGCCAAGTACCTCAGTGATTAAACTGTATTCCTTATTTGATCTTGCTGTATTATTGAAAGTGTCATGTTCTGCTGAAAGAACCATTCGTTTTTCCATACTGGTTGATTAGTGTTTTAGGTTGGCATTGTACTTGGCTGGCTTATAGTCTAGTGCATGATAACTAATTGTCTTAAACCTGGATGATAGAAAGTTGAGATGAGGAAGAAAGTGGGAGATAAGGTGTCTGTCCACTATTGTCAGCTCCCCCACTGCCACTCCCCACTAAATTTGTTCCAGGACTTCATATATCACTCATCTGAACTTTTCTACTCCCATGTCACCTGCTTAACAATAAATCTCAATGTAGGTGACCAAAACTGTTTTGATATGTAAGCATTTTTTTAACCCAGCAGAAGAAAACCTGAGCAAAATAAGTTCCTCAGGTTTTCTGGCCACTTGTCCTTGATTGGAAATTATTCGATGGCTACAGAACTTGTATCATTAGAAACATTACTCAAGTGTGAGAACTTCAGAAATGTAGGAGAACTCTGAAAATTTACATTGTATTGATTGACGGGTCAGTTGTAATCCATGAACCATAGCATTTCCTCTCTCTCAACATCTGTGGTCTAATGACACCCAACTTTTGAAATATTCTTTATTTTATAACCTACTCAGACTTCAGGTATTTTAGCTGCTGGGCGTAGATTAGGCTGCCCACCCTAAAACCACCTACCTCTTCATAGAACTCCCAATTTTTTCTGGGGCACATGGGTGACTAAAATAAGGATTACATTTGCAATTAGCTATGGTCATGTGCCTAAGGTCCAGACAAAGGGCTATACGTGGAAGTGTGTGCCAGATGCTGGGAAATTGTCCTAGGAGGGGTGGTAGGCTTACTTTGACCCTGCTTTACGCTACTTGTTTCCTGGTGTTCACAAGTTAGATCTGTTGTTGGAGCATCTCGTGGACCAAGTGTAAGCAATCACCAGGTGGAGCTGGAAGCAGTTCAAGTCCCAGATGATAATGAAGCCACCATATCACCCCTAGTTTATGTATGTGAAGAAAGGCGTTTCTGTTTGTTGAAGCAACTGCTACTTTGGTGATCTTTATTGTTGGTTCTGTTCAAAGGATTACATAGGGAAGATTTGTATAGTCTTTTAATATACTGATAAACAGGAGTCATTTCCAGTCAGTTAGTAGTCTATGTGGATCTCAGAGAGGGCACTTTTCTTGTGATAGTCAGGGATAAGTTGCTTTAGTAGTATCGCGCCTCGGTGCAGTCTACCTACACGGATGCTGCAGATACTGTCACTTCTGCTGCCAAGAAAGCAGCTACTTCCCCTACCTCCCTGGTGGTTCTGGTGCACATTCCTGGGTGAGCTATCATCGGACACATTCTCATTCTCTATGTGCCAAAGTAAGGACCCCCATTTTTTTTTTTTTTGAGAGGTTTTTGCTACAGGGTGCGTGTGCTCGCCAGAAGGACAGAGACAGACAGAGAGAGAGAAAGTGAGAAATCACCCCCCAGAGGGGATGGTCACGCCGCAGTCCCTTCTCCTCCATTCTCCTCTCGGGATCTTGGGCACGCACGCACACATGCCCGGCGTGAATTTTAAGCCACCGGGTCCAGGACGCAAACCGCGGTCGACTACGTGGGAGTCCAGCGACATAGACATTATGCTAACTGCTGGTTCCCAGGACCACCAATTTTGACTTTTGCAATTTATTAATGTTTTCACATAGGAAAAATTATTGAAAGGTATTGCGACAGTTTTTTTTTATAGTGTGATTTCAGTGATAAAATTCTAACTTAAAAAATATTTTGAAATTTCATTTTCTTTTATGCATTCAATTACGTTTTTTAGCTTACAAAGTGTGGTACAATAGTAGGGTAATACTTTTTGGTGCTGGACCACATGGGAAGGTCCCAAGTTTGAGTCCTGAGGCCTCCCATCACATACCAGGCACATATTGTCCACACAGCATGAAGAACCTATTAGCAGAGTTTCTTTCTCTCTCTCTGTGTTTCTCTTTTTTTCCTCTCTCTCTGTTTCTCTTTCTCTGTGTCTCTTTGTCTGTACCTCTCACAGAATAAATAAATACATTTTTTTTAACTGAAGGAAAAATAGACTTGGAAATAAGTATGCAAAACATGAAACCTATAATGTTTCACTAACAAGACTTAATCCTCTCCAAATCAAAGCTCATGTTGAATATGGATGCTTCAATGGTATCATACCCTTTAAATTGAAATCATCTGTTATTCGATTACAGAATTATGTTTGTGTTCACTGTGGCTATTTTCTGCAAAGTAGTTATGGGGTATTTACTATGCATAGAACGCTGAGTTATCAACAATGATAAAGTAAACACAAGAATTTAAAATAGAGAAAACGGCATGCATATGTCTTAGCCAGCGTGCTATTTTCAGTATAAACCTTATTTTTCAGTATAAGCCTTCCATAATTCAGTGAGACTTGAAGGAAATGTGCTGGATTCTTTGCAAGTTTTTCATGATGAATAGGATAGTTGGTTAATCTGTAGGATCATTTAGTAGATTCAAAAGGTGCTTGGAAAAAGGCTATCTTTTGCACAATTATGAATGTTGTTTGATCATTCATGTTTACATTATTAGACACCACATACATACCTTGTAATATTTTCTAACTAAAGAATGATAGAACCACAAACATTATCTGCCTTCCTTTTTTTTTATTTTTGCATGTTTTGCAAGTGTGAAGAATGGCTTTGTAGTTGTGAGTTCACTGAAAACATGTTTTTCTACAGCTAATGGTTCTGAAACCTTTGCTAAAATGGAATTGATTTGTTCCTTAATGGACATGCACAAGACAGACTGTTGATTTCTTTTGTTTATTAAAATGAGTTTTCTTTTCTTTCTTTATTTCTTTTTTTTTTTAAAATTTCAGGATGCATGTGATCTCAGAGAGACAGGGAGACAGAGAGAAAGGGAGAGGAGAAAGCATCACTCATGGGAAGTGGTCATGCAAAATCCCTTCTTCATATATCCCGTCTTTTGGAATTTTAGGCAAGCATACACTTGTACCTGGCATATTTCTCAAGTCACAAGGTGGCAAACCCAAACTGTGGGATTGGTCACGTCAGTTTTTTTTTTTAAATTTATTTTTATTTTATTTATTTTTTGGAGAGGTTTTTGCTATAGGGCACATGTGCTCGCCAGGAAGACAGAGAGACAGAGAAACAGAAAGTGAGAAATCATCCCCCAGGGGGATGGCCATGCCACAATCCCTTCTCCTCCATTCTCCTCTCGGGATCTTGGGCACGCATGCCCACGCACCTGGTGTGAGTTTAAGCCACTGGGTCCGGGACTCAAACCGCAGTCAACTGTATGGGAGTCCAGCGACATAGTCATTACACTAACTGCTGGTCCCAAGTCACTTGGGATCTTAAGGAATCCCTTTTTTTAAACTGACAAACTTCAGAATGTAAGCAATCCAATTGTTTTTCTACCTCATTTCTGCATTTCCCTTCTTTTGTACATCCTTTTCCCATTCCTGCACACATTAGTTTCCTTTTCTGGATCTTAGCTATTTTATGGCCATAAGGCTGTCTGGAGTTGCTTGAAAGTTAGCCTGGGAAACTGCTCTATTCAAATAATGTTAAGATTTCCTCAACTGGGGCCAGCAGATGGCATAATGGTTACATCCATGGGTTCCGACAAGGCCAATCACAGTTTGAGTCCTAAACCTGGTGGCTTGAAACTCACATTGGGCACATATATATGCATGCCTACCCAGAATCCCAGGAGGAGAATGGAGAAGAAGGAATTGTGGTGTGGCCATCCCCCCAGGGAGTTATTCTCACTTTCCCTCTCACTGTCTCTCTCTCCAGTGAGAGCATGCACCCTATGGCAAAAGTCTATAAAGTTTTTTTTTTTTTCTTCTTCTTCAGTTGAACTCCACTAAATTAATTTTTTTTCTTTTAACACTTCTACATGCAGATATTTGACATATAATTTCATAAAGCATGCAGTGATTTGAAGGGAAATTATCATAGCCCACTTTCTTTTTTTAATTCTAAAATAAGACCCATAGATAAAAGTGAACTTCTTAAAATCAAAATGCTGATTAGTGAATAAACCTGATTTTGAACCTAAATCTCTGTCAATAACAAAATTATGCTATCTGTACTGTCTGATGATGGCTTTTATGTAACATTAGGGGCTTCTTATAATACCTTTAAAGCAGCAGAAAAATGATAATGACTATAGCTTCATTTCTTGTGGGTTTCAATTTTTTAAGAACTGAGACCAGTTGGCATACTGTTCAATGTCAGATCTGGTGCATTGACAATGTAAGTGAAGTTATCTAAGAGGGCAGTATCAGGGACTGACATTATAATTATACTCTAAAACCACATCTATAATCTTCCCCCCCAAATGTTTTTTTTTTTTGAGAGGTTTTTGCTATATGGTGCGTGCACTTGCCAGACAGACAGAGAGAGACAGAGAGACAGAAAGAGAGAAATCACCCCCCGGGGGGATGGTCACACCACAATCCCTTCTCCTCCATTCTCCTCTCGGGATCTTGGGCACACACGCACACGCGCCCGGCGTAAGTTTTAAGCCACTGGGTCCGGGACGCGAACCGTGGTCGACTACGTGGGAGTCCAGTGACATAGCCATTATGCTAACTGCTGGTCCCCCCAAATGTTTTTTATTGTTAAAGAAGACATGCTTACAATGTAATATTCTGAAATTAAGCTCAATGGGAATATATATTAGAAAAATGTATTTCAGGAATTTCTGGTTATAATATTCTAGGATCTCAACTAAGAGCAGAGGACGAATGTTTCAGTCAACTGATGCAGAAACTACTGTAGAGATGTGGGGAATGGCCACACTATAATGGACTAGCATTGGGATGGTTTGTAATGCATGAACTGGTCTGTGGAACACTAACGAGGCAGTAGGCATTGCCTTTGGCTTGTCTATCGAAATCTTTCTGCCTAATTTGTAGAATACCAAAGGGAACACCTGGTAGAAGTTTAGAATAACATTCTTGTAAAATCTTACCCTGAAAAAAGTCAGAGCAGTGTTGTATGCTCATAAAAGTATGACTCGGTTCTGTATAAGAATACCCTCCTCTCTTACCCCAATTCTCTGGCTTGAATTGCAAATCTAGGACCAACTGTGCTTCCTTACAAAGCTGAAAATCAAGCCTTTTGGTACCTGTCCGATTCTTTTAAATACAATTGAGCAAGTGGTAAGGTTGTGATAGGGTGGCTAGAGAGTGGACTTAGAGCCAAAGAAGTATAGAACCTTGACATTTCATTGAGTGCAGATGAAGTGTCTGAAGGGTTGAGAGATCAGTTAGACACATGCAGATTTTAAAACCTCACATTTTGTAAGAGACAAGCCATTTAGCTTTTGTTTTATTGCCAGCAATGTGAAGCTACCATTGAGATAAAAAATACGACCTGTGAGGCTTCACGGCATATGTAAAACCTTACTCATTTTTCAAGTTATCCTCATTTGTTTAGTCATTTAGTGAAACAAGATTTCTTGGCAGATAAAATGCCACAACCACCACATAGTCAAACAAATAAATCAGTAACTAACTCTTCCCTGAAACACTTATCATGAGAAATGCATTTGTTCCTTTCTAAATAATTTGTATATTTGCAACTTGAGTTCTTCGTTGCTTAATTGTGTTTTATAATGTATGTACTAACTATTATATGTACAAAATATTTTCTGTATTTGACCTATTCTCCTTTAAAGTTGGAACCCAAAGCTACGAGGAGTTGTTTATTCTTTTGTTTATATTTTGGTATTAACTAACTCCCTAGTCCCTAATTCACAATCAGATTGATAAGGCATGAGCTAAATCATATATTCTTTGAATTTCCCTATGGTTTTTAATTATGGCAATGAGAGAAAGATTGGCTTTTCTGGTTGTCTAAGGTAATAATTGTACCTACTTTTAACATTTATATAAATGATAGGGATAAGTGAGTTAGTATAGGAAAAATGTCTAGAAGAGTTTCTGATACATAATGAGGTTCAGTATAAATTGCTATAATTACTGTTTCATTACTTTAGTCCTAATCATTATATTTTACACAAATAACAGAAAAAAACCCATGAACTAAAGTTTCTGCCATCAATCTAGTCTCCACATATCTCTTCTCTACAGAACAAACCAGACTAATCATCTTTAAGGTACAAATATTCTACTCATTTAGCACTCCTTATTGCTTCTTCTTCTCCTTCTTTTTTAGAGAGAGATTTTTGCTATAGGGCATATGTGCTCACTGGAGAGACAGAAAGTGGGAAAATACCCCCTGGAGGGGGACAGCCATGCCACAATCCCTTTTCTTCTGGTCTCTTGGGATTTTGGAGATTTTTGGATATGCATGCACACGTAGCTGGTGTGAATTCCAAGCTGCCAGGTCTGAGACTCAAACCACAGTCAAGCATGTGGGAGTCCAGCGATGTAACCATTACACCATTTGCTGGTCCCTCCCTATTGCTTTAATAGTTTCCTGTTGCTCACAAAATATAATATAAACTCATTATTGTGATCTGAGTTTTTAGCTCTCCTGTCTCATCTCTAATCTCTCTAGGTCAAAATCCAAGTCTTTTCATTTATTTGTACATCTAATGCTGAAAAGAATTATTACCTTCAACTTGTTTCTTTGGATTAATAATTAATTCATAAATTAGTGGATTAAATATTCATCAGAAATTAATTCCATTTACATATTTAGTTATCCTAAATGCCCTTGAATATTTGGAACTACATTAAAAAATTTTAAATGTCTCTAGCCTACCACATTGGTACCTATTATTAATATGCTGCTACTCTGTAGGCTGAGGCCACATGAGAGGTCCTGGTTCAATTTCTAGCCCCTTCCAAAGTCCAGCATTATGGTATACCTCTGCAGTCCTGGCTACTCAGGAGGCTGAGGCAGGTGGATCATGACAGAAGAGTCCTTGCCTTAAGAAACATTTTTTTTTGGGGGGGGGGAGGTTTTTGCTGTAGGGTGCGTGTGCTTGCCAGAAAGACAGAGAGAGACAGAGGGATAGAAAGCGAGAAATCATCCCCCAGAGGAGATGGTCACACTGCAATCCCTTCTCCTCTCGGCATCTTGGGCATGCACGCACACATGCCTGGCGGGTGTTCAAGGCACCTGGTTCGGGACTCGAACTGCGGTCGACTACATGGGAGTTCAGCAACATAGCCATTATGCTAACTGCTGGTCCCGCCTTAAGAAACTTTTGCAAATTAAGAGTTTTCATTATCTCACTTTAGAAAAAAAATATTTTATTATTAAATTATGGTAACATATGCATAACATAGAGTTTACCATTTTAGCCGTTTTTAAGTATACAATTTGTTAAGTACATTCACATTGTCATGCAATTGTGCTTTAGCTAAAGCTTAAAAAAAACTAAGTATTTAAGCAAATTTTGTAAGTCTCATCAATCTTACTAATGTAATAGGTTCTCCTGAAAGCTCGTGCTGTTTACACAAACTTTATTCCTTTATATCTTTTAAATTAAAAAAATCAATTAGATATATCACTGTAAACCTACAGGATTATTATGTCAGATTCTCTTAAACACTTGGAGATTCTATTTTCTTTCTTTATTTTTTATTTATTTATTTTTTTGAGAGGTTTTTGCTATAGGGCATGTGCGCTTGCCAGAAAGACAGAGAGAGTCAGAGAGACAGAAAGCAAAAAATCACCCCCTAGGGGCGATGGCCACGTCACAATCCTTTCTCCTCCACTATTCTCTTGGGATCTTGGGCACTCACGCACATGCGCCCAGCGTGAGTTTAAGCCACTGGGTCTGGGACTTGAACCACAGTCAACTACATGGGAACCCAGTGACATAGCCATAAACAAACAAACAATCAAACAAACAAACCCTTTTAGACTATTAGTTACGAGAATCTGTCAAGGTTTTATTTCCATCTTGAAAGGAAAAGGGCTTAGTAGGCTAATTTTCTATAAGTACAACACACAGGACAAGAGTGTGGTTACGGAATCAATATTAGATTTGTTAAGAAAAAGAAATCAAATTTCCAATGAGCAAAAATGATGACTGCCCTTTTAAAGGAGTATTGGGGATTCCCTTCAGGGATTATATGATTTTATAGAGATGTGTTCCTTTTCACCTCTATAACTAGATTATTTTATGATTCTGTAGTAGAGACTAAGTTATAGAAAACTAATTGTATGCAAATGGTTACCATTTATGGCAGTACAAATGAATTATGTCTCATAGATACACAATTCATTTCCACCCTGTAGAAAAGATCATCTCATACACCACGTTTTAAGTTATTAGCCATTTTTCCTCTTCGCAAATTCATCGCAGCAGTCCTGGCTGCCTGTATCTGTGCTTCAAATAGCCTTTTGACCCAGTTTTAATATCATATTGATTTTCTCATTAATTAATGACTTAAATAAAATCTTGGACCATATTAATTTTTATGAGAACGGTTCTAAATTTTAAAAAATTACACTATAATAGATTAAATTTTTAAAAAGTGACTCATTTTTTTCTGAAACGGAGACAAAGAGATAAGCACCCCCAACAGGATCTCCTGGCCACAGTCCGTCCTCAGTCTTAGCTGGCACAGTTCATGGGCACACGCACATGCTTGGTGCGCTCAGTGAGTACCCGGACAGGACAGGACATGAACACAGCACCTTCCCTATGTAGGCCCAGTTGCACCATTGCTGTGTCTCTGCCTGACCCTTCCTAGGCTAAATTATTAGAATAAATGTCTGATTTAGTCTGTTGACTGATAATTATTAGTCAACATGATGTAAAAGAACTAGGTTTCTCCTGTAAAAATGTATCAGAAAACCGTTTGTGCATTTTATTCTAAGTATGGATAATTCCTACTTATCCATACTTAGAATAAATATAGTATGGAAAACATTTCTCCTTAAGACTAGTTTTGGAAAAAAAATTACCTTTAGAATTCTTTCAAAAACTATTTCTGATATTTGTGAGGTGGCAAAACCTCGTCCTCGTTTCTGACTGTTGGAGAGACATGGATGACGGCCCAAGTCACAAGTAAGTATGCTAATACTCGCCGCACACTTCGTGGCCTTCAAGGAATTTTTCAGGCCGTGTGTGTGTGTGTGTGCTTGTAAAATGTGCTTATGATGTATGTATCATATATATCATATATCTTTGCTTTGTGTGTGTGTGTGTGTGTGTGTGTGTGTGTATCTTTCTACTTTCATACACTAATATTGATGGATGGAGTTACTCAGTTCTTCCATTGGTTGCAGGTTATTTCTTTGCTTCAGGGTTAGAGGTAACACATTTTTTTTTTTCAATTGCCAGACGGTTGTGTGCTTATCAGAGGAAAAGAGAGAGAGGGACACAGAGAGACAGAGAAAAAGCACCCCTCAGTGGGCATGTTTACACCACAATTCTTATTCTATTTTTCCCTTCTGTCATGATTTTGGGCACACACATGTGCTCTGCATGTTTTTCAAGCTGTCGGTGCCAATTCGACTATGGTCAGCCATGTGAGATCTGATTCCCAATACACAGCACTTAACCACTGTGCTATGGGGTTGACCTGGAATCCCAAAATATTTTTATTGCCTGATTGGATTCTTCTTATCATGTTATTAACATTTTTCAAATCTTATTCTTTCCCATGTTTTAATTGACATTCATCTTCATGCTACTGCAGTTCATCCAGAACAGCATACATAACAGACCAGGTGTCTCTTGGCCTCAATCTATTTATTTTTAGTAAACTTTTATTTATTTTATTTTAAACATTAAATCATTATATATCATTACAGCTTATAAAATGAATTTTCCCAGTATGAATACACTGTATATTAGTCCAGTTAAAGATAATATAATACATGCTACTATCAACAGATAATTTCTCATTTTTGAAGCTTTTAACAAATGCTTGTTGAGTGAATAAACTAATGTATGAATTTCCTTATTTCTCTTCCATTCCCAGAGTTTAGTGGGCTTGGGGAAGTTTTCAACCCTGCCCAAGGTGATAGAACAAAGCTTCATGTACGTTTAGCCACCCATCCTGTGCACATGCTCCCATCAATGGTGAGTATTGTAGGCTGTGCACACTCATCAATTCATTCAACAAATATTCAATGGTATCAAGTAATGAAGAGGAAGGTTTTAAAACTCTGGTTTTTTATTTGTTTGTTTGTTTCGTTTATTTTTAGAGAGATTTAGGGCATGTGTGCTTGCCAGAGAAACAGAGACAGAAGGTGAGAAATCACCCCCAAAGGGGGACATCTTGGCCTCAATATTATACTTAATTCTGGAATCACCTTGCTCCTATTTCGTTTTTTTTTTCCTTAAGAATTATTTTATTTTAACTTTGTTCATTTATCTTAATTTGACCAGAAAGGGATAAAGAGAGAGAGCTAGGAAAGGTGAGAAAGCAAGCTGCCAGGTCTGGGACATGAACTCCAGTTGGCCCCGTGGGAGTCCAGTGCCCTTAACCACCAGACCACCAGCTGGCCCCATCCTGCTCCTACTTCTGAGCTAAACTTCCTATGGTAAGTTTTCTGCTTTGGAACTCAGGATTATGTTGCTCTGTGCTCCCACCACAACCATATGTATTTTTCCGGTAGTGTGCCTATCACACTGTCTTGTAACTATCTGTTTCTTTGTGCATTACTTCCTCATCTTGCTTGATAGTGACGATGTCCGGTTTACTGTTGGAGCTTCCACACCAGCCTATGGGGAAGTGCCTCAAAGTGCTTAATACACACCTATGAGAAATAAAGTAGATGAAGTTCAGCAAACGGCTCTGACTATAGTACTATGTTCAGTCAGAAAAGACAGAATATGATGGGATTTGGGACTTGCTATCCCCAAAATACAGTCCTCTGGCATTTCGACTATGTGTAACCAAAAAAAAAAAAAAAAAGGAGTAAACCACAGAAGGAGGATGATCTCCTGACCTTCCCCTTCCCTTCTCCCATGAAGCAGTTCATGTAACAGAGGCCCTTCTTATTTCCAGAGAAAAGGAACATCCTTTCATATCTCCAAAGATGAAGGGCTACCGAAAAGAATATAAACAAACAGGCTTTATGAATTTCTTCCAGTTTCTTGCCATTAGATCATATCCTTTTTTTTTGGAGAGGTTTTTTGCTATAGGGCACGTGCGCTCGCCAGACAGAGAGAGACAGAGAGACAGAAAGCTAGAAATCACCCCCCAGGGGGGATGGCCATGCCGCAATCCCTTCTCCTCCATTCTCCTCTCAGGATCTTGGGCACGCACGCACATGCACCCGGCGTGAGTTTAAGCCACCGAGTCCAGGATGCGAACCGTGGTCGACTACATGGGAGTCCAGTGACATAGCCATTACGCTAACTGCTGGTCCCAAGATCATATCTTTTCTGCTCTATCATTTCCTCACAATCATCCACTTTTCATCAAAGTTAGCATAAAAATGTACAGATTTAACCACTTCTGCAAGTTTTCATTTCCTTATGAAGGTTCTCCTGTCATATAAAACTTAAATTACATAAATTTTTATCCTCTTCTTTTACTAATCTCTTTTTATTACAGGGGCCCCAGGCAATGTTCTAAGATGGACAGAAGGAAGGGATATTTTTCTGTCCTATAAGAATAAATCTATGTTGTTGCAGATATTAAGGAATTTAAGGCAATTGTAGTAGAATTTTTTAATCCTGTCAATTTTTCCTTATGTAATTAATTCCTCATCCCTAGTGAGGTTGAATCATTACCTCTACTGTATCGACAATGCAGAGAGCAAAAGACACTCTGATCCTATTAGAAATGCTTATAGTTGAGGGGTCAGCAGTTAGTGTAATGGCTATGTCTCTGGACTCCCACGTAGTCGACCGTGGTGGCTTAAAACTCACGCCGGGCGTGTGTGCGTGCGTGCCCAAGATCCCAAGAGGAGAATGGAGGAAAAGGGATTGCAGCATGGCCATCCCCCCTCGGGGGGTGATTTCTCGCTTTCTGTCTCTCTGTCTCTCTCTGTCTGTCTGGCGAGCGCATGCGCCCTATAGTGAAAATCTCTCAAAAAAATGCTTATTGTTGATGTGCTAGATGAATAATATAAAAGCAAAAATAAAATTTTCTGTTGTTATAGAAAACTACACTATCTCCTCTCCATGTACACAGATGAAAGATTTATGATCTCAGTAATGATGAAGCAATTTTAAAACATCATCGTTTAATACTTGTTACTTTGGTGTTTTCTGCAGCAGAAAGTCATGTTTTCACAAAGACATGTTTTCACAGAGTCTTTGCTGGTGGTAAAGGGAGGTTCTGACACAAGAACATTAGATAGGAAAGGGATAGTTTCTGTGAGTGCAGGTGTGTGTTTAAATTATTTTGTTTTGACCATCCAAGATTCCCAGTGTTTTTGCAGCATCCCAGTTGTCTGTGGCCTGGGGAACTATAAAGAAAACAATTAGCATTTTATGTTTAGCTGTAATTTTCAATGTATCAACCACATGTGATTGTACCATATTTCTGCTGAGTGACTCCCTGATTAGTGACAGTCACAGATGCTGTTGTTGCATTCTTGGAATGACTATCTGAACACAAATAAAGTTAATGTGCTCTTTTTTTTAGTTATAATAAATTTTCAGGTACCATACAAATCATGAAAGCAGTCAATGGCTACAGATGTTACCAATTACTTTGTAGTTCTGTATTTGGGAAATAAAAAAAAAAGAAATTGAACATGCATACCGAGTGGGTTATTTTTTTCCCTATTTATATTTCTGAGGAAGTGATTGTGGAAAAAGGGAAACAATGTAAAATTATGATGCTGTGTGGCATTATTGTGCACAATAACTTTACAATTTCTGAATTTGGAAGTGGATTGATACACAATGACATTACTTTGAGTAATTGTGACTTTTCATTGTTACATTTTGAAGGATATGACTTGCCTTGGAGAGCCATAGATATGTCACAAGGCTTTTCACAAAGGAAAGAACATTCTTAGAAGATGTTATTGCATCCTTTAATCAATTGTGGATAATTTTCTCTGAACATTGGAGATATGTGGCACTCATTCTATCTAATTTCATCCCTTTTCTAACCAGATTCCACAATTTATTTTTCTAATCCTGTACATCAGTCTATCTGACAATAATTACAAATGCATTTCAGTTTGGCACCATATTTAATGTAATTAGTGATATATTATTTTACTATATAGTCTGATGATGAGGAAATGTCTGTAAAGAGAGACTAGTTAGGGACCAGCAGTTGGTGTAATGGCTATGTCACTGGACTCCCATGTAGTCGACTGCGGTTCGAGTCTCAGATCCAGTGGCTTAGACTCATGCTAGGCATGTGAATGCATGCCCAAGATCCTAAGAGGAGAATGGAGAAGAAGGGATTGTGCCATGGCCATCCTCCCAGGGGGGTGATTTCTTGATTTCTGTCTTTCTGGTGAGCACATGAGCCCTATCGCAAAAACCTCTCTCTCTCAAAAAAAGAGACTAGTTAGCTAGTAAAGAACACTGTCTCATGGTCCAGTGATATGAAATGTTATAAAATGAAGGTGACTCAGATTTTTCTCTCTTTCTTGTAATTATTGTCCATTCTTATTCTACATAGACTGTCAGACTCTGTAAAGAATCATAGTGATTTTAGTTTTACTTCTTTTAATCCTCAAGAATTTGAAAAGAATAGATTCAATCTAGTGGGTTGCTGCTGCATGACCTTATACTGGAACCATGAGGGAAGTCCCTGAGTTCAATTCCTGGGTTGACTTGAAAATACTAGGCATATCTGCAGGTGTGTCTGTGATTGCAGTTGATTAGAAGGCCAGTGGTGGATCACAGTGTGTCAAGACCCAGTTGGGTCCCTTGCCTCTTAAAGAAAAAAAAAAGGAATTGAGAAAAATATAACTCAATCTTGTAAAGATGGCAATTAGAATAAGGATTAGCTTAAGTGTTGACTAGAAAAAGTTGAGAGTTAATACCTATTTTTAGTAAAAATGACTAGGATAGCCAACCACTAACATGCCCCATCTCAATGATCCCTAATTCCTGATATTCAAACCTTTCTGTAGTTCCTTTTGCATTGTATTTGGGTTGATCTGAATGATAAGTAAATTACTATAGAAGTGATTGTAGGGGGACCAGAAGATAGCATGATGGTTACCTTACTGGACTCCCATGTGGTCAACTGTGGTTCAAGTCCCAGACCTGGCTGCTTGAAACTCAAGCTGGATGTCTGTACGTGCCCAAAATCCTGAGAGGAGAAAGGAGAAGGTACTGTGGCATGGCCATCCCCCCTGGGGGGTATGTGTGTGTGTGTAGGTGATTTCTCACTTTCTATCTCTCTGTCTCTCTCTGTTTCTCTGGCAAGAGCATGTGTCCTATAGCAAAAACAAAAAAAAAAAAAAAAAAAAAAAAAGATTATTTGTCACTTCCAAGGCCAGTTTTTAAAGGTCTTGCTGCTTCTCCAATCTCAGATAATTCACCTCAGATAATTCACTCTGGTGCAAGTCAGCTGCCATGTTGTGAACAGAGGGGCCCATGTGAGGGAGATTAAGGTCTCTGTCTAATAGCCAGTGGGAAATAGGTCTTAGCTCAGTGAACAGCTGCATGAGTAAACCATCCGAGAAGCAGATCCTCCAGCCCTAATACATTTCCAGACAATGTCAGCTGACCTCTGAATTGCAACCTTTTGAGAGACTCTAAGCCAGAACTACACATCTAAGCCACTTTGGAATTCCTGATGCACAGATAAAGTGAAATAATAAATGTTGATTTAAGGCACTGAGTTTTAAAACAGCTGGTTACCCAGGAGTAGGTCACCAATGCAAAAGCTGCTGGGAAACTCACACTGTGCACAGCTTCTCACATACATGTACATCACACTCATGCATTCATGAAGATCAAAACACCCCAACTGCTTAGATCTTTAAGCTTTGGAAACTCCTAACTCTCTTTTCTTCATAAGAGTTAGGAAAGAGAATAAAGAGTTAACTTATTTAATCATTTGTGAGCTAGCAGGCCAGAAAGTAGAGGTCTCATGAAATATAAAGGTCTTAGTACAGGTTTTGTTTTTGTTTTTGTTTTTGTTTTGTTTCATGTTAGTGGCTAGACTCCCTGCTACTGTATCTCCTGCCTTAAGGGGTGAAATTGATCACTACGTGACTCAGAGTCATCCCACTGAGACATTCAGGTACAGTATAGAGGTTATCTTTTAATCAGGAGCAGAGAGTTGAGATCCAGGGGTCATTCTGTTGGTCCCTGCTTATACAGATTTTGGCAACGATGAAGTAAATAGATTTTAGATTACCATAATAAATTAATGTAAACTGAGTGACTTACAATAACCAAGTTTATTCTCTCATCTTTTTGGAGGCCAGAAATTTGAAATAAATTTATCTTAAGGTCATGCTCCCTTTGATGACTTTAAGGGAGAACCTTTCTGGTCTTTTTCCATTTCTGTGGGCTCTAGGCATTCCCTGGTTTGTGGCAGCTTAAATCTCTTCTCTGCCTCATCTTTACGTGGTCTTCTCAGTTGTGTATAACTGTTTCCTCTCCTCTTCTTAAACAGACACCTGCTATTAAATTTAAGGCTCTCCCTAAATTCAGGAAGATCTTGGCTAAAGATCTTTAACTCATGTGCAAAGACTCTTTTCCCAATAAGATCATATGCACAGGTTGTGAGGGTTAAGACTTGGACATATCTTTCTCTGGGCCATTATTCAACCCATGGCATAAAGCAAGTATAGCATTTCTCTGCAGGTTGTGATTGCTAATTCCTCAGACAATGCTGTTTGCTGGGTTAACTGTTGAAGTAGAGCATGGAGTTCGTTAGGTCAGCAGTGACAGCAATGGCGGGGAAACAGGTCTTACACATTTTAGGAGAACTTTCATTACACATCCCACAGACTGGACAGGAAGATAAAATCACTCACACACACACACACACACACACACACATATTCGGTCATTTCCAGAAAAAGTCTTTTTTTCTCTTTGTAGAGGTTTTTGCCTTAGGGCATGTGTGCTTGCAGGAGAGGAAGCAATAGAAGCAGTGAGAGGGAAAGTGAGAAATCACCCCCCCCCAAGGGATGGCCACACCACAATCCCTTCTCTCCTATTCTCCACCCAGGATCTTGAACACATATGCACACATACCCGGCATGAGTTTTAAGACACCAGGTCTGGGATTTGAACCATGGTCAACCATGTGGGAATCCAGTGACAGAATCACTATACCACCTGCTGGCCCCTCAAAAGAGAGACTTCTGAATCTTTGATTATAATATAGAGAAAAAAATTCCTTTCTCACTTCTAAGTAAAAATCTCAAGAGGAGGCAAAACCAAAATCATGGAAAAACCTAGATGTAATTGGATGTATGCAAACCAACCCATCCCACCCAGACTTTAGAAGGAATTTCTATATAGAAAGCATCACCATTCAGGATAGTAAGCCCCATGTTTTGAAGACACCAGTGCCAACCCAAGTCTGATTACATTTAGACCATCTTTAGATTCAAACTTTCATGTATGTTTTCTTTTAAAATCAGATTAATTAAAATCATAAATATTTTACAAAAAGTTTTAAAAAATTTGCTGTATAGCATGTGTTCTTCCCAGAGAGTGACAGAGAGGGACAGTGAGTATTCCTTCAGGGGGCTGGACATGCTCCAATCCCTCCCTCTCCATCCTCTCTCAGGATTTTGGGTGCCCCCCCACATATACCTGGCAAGTTTTTCAAGCTGCTGGGTCCAAAACTTGTATGGTGCAATTGGTCCTGTGGGATCCAATTGCACTAACCATCACACCACTGGCTGGCCCTATAAAATACATTTATTACATTTTCTCAGATCCTTATCAAGCACTGTGGAATGGCTATGACCATCATGCATGCATGATACAATTTTTGCAAAGATGGCCTCAATAACCCTTCCCCTTGTAATGTTACTTTGCCATTCCACTCACCAAGAGATGAATTTGTTCGCTACTCCATGAGTCTGGGATGGCCTTGTGTCTTGCTTTGGGTTATAGACTACAGTGGACATGCTGTTCTGTTATTCATGAGTCTAAGCCTCCAGGGATTTTTCACGTTTGCTCTCACCCTCTTAAAATTCCGGGGAACTCTTCTTTAGGTCCATATATCCTGGAATAGCTGTGTTGGGCATAAGACATGTGAATTTGTGGCACATGGTCAGGTCTAGAAATAAGTCAAGAGGTCAGTCAGTATTATTGCTTAAAGATCATACAATCCCAGGACTAATTCAGTGTAAAAGAAAACAAATAAACAAACAAAGAAACAACACAAAAACAAAACCTGACAGTTTTTAAAGAAAGGATGAACACATTCTTTTAAAATACCTTTGGTTTTACTGAAAGCTGCTATGGGTTGTGTTCCCCAAGTTTCATGTGTTAGAAACTTAATGCTCAAATTCATATGTTGATAGCTTTTGGTAAATAATTAGAATTAGAAATGATCATCAGGTGGGGCCCCATGATGAGGCTGATAGTTTCATAAGAAGAGAAAAAGTCACCTAAGCTGACACATAGACACACACAGACACAGACACAGACACACACACACACACACACACACACACACACACACACAAATTTGCTGTTTCCCCATGTGATGCCTTCTGCCACGTCATGACACAGCAGGAAGACTCTCACCAAAGGCTGGCACCTCGATATCGGATTTTCTAGGCTCCAGAATCCTAAGCCAATAAACTTTATTTTTTATGAATTAGCCAGCCAGTGGTGTTCAGTTGTAGCAATAGAAAATGGACTAAGATAGTAGTCTTGATTTTCTGCATTGGTCATGAAAATAATGCATAATTTATAAACTGATTATATTTTCCTGGAATAATTAATATAATGCAAAGTATGAGTCAGTCACGCTTAGCAGAAAGGATACCGGGGTCAGAAATTACTTGGATCTCATTGAAGTGTGTATTGCAAGGGATAACTTTAACATACCCTACTTTACCTCTGAGTAGTTGACAATTAAGGGACTGTAAAATAATGTCTAAGTTAACAATCACTAGAGTAGTAAAGGTTTTATTTTTGTTGTTAAAATATCTTTTGGTCAATTTCATGTTTACCTTAGGTTTTTTTTTTTTTTTTTTTTTTTTGAAAGACATAATCAACCCTGAGGCAATTGTAAGCCTCTTTGTTACTGACATAGGCTGTTTACTGAAAAGGAGATTGGAGAGCTAGATCCACTTTGTGCTAGGTTAATTGCATTGATGGCCACAATTCTTTACCCCACTTTCATTTTTTTGTTTTGCTAGGAGGTGTGTGTGCTTGCCAGTGAGAGAGACAGAGAGAAGGTAAAGAGAACACGCCCCTGATGGAGAATGGTCCCACTATAATCCCTTCTCCGACTGTTCTTCCTTTTAGGATTTTGGACATGCATACTCATGCACCCCATGTGTCTCTTAAGCGTCCTGCTCAGGGACTCAAACCCAGGAGTTGGCCACAGAAGAACCAGCTTCCTTAGCCAGAAGGTCACATAGCCAGTCCCACCCCTTCTTTTATCTCTGACTTTCGCCTTGTGGCTTTGCAGCTATTCTTACTAAAGCACAATATGTTCCCCTGTATCCTGAGTTTGGCCATGTGATTTGCAGTTATGATGTATGCAGAGGTTTGAGAAAGTGCAGTGCATCTGCTCTTGTATCTCCGCCTTTCCTGTAGGAACAGTCTAGGCTCCTGGGCTCCCCTGTTGGAGGAGTGAGAAAGTCTCGTGGAACAGAGACTGTTCTCCCCTCCAGCACGTAGCTGGCCTCAGATGTGCAAGTAAGCCCTACTGAGACCAGAAGACCTGCCTAGTTTATATTGTCCATGAGCAGACTTGAGAATTAAATAAAGGCATATTCAGGGGTAGTATATAAACAGCATTATTGTGGCAATAGGTAAAATGGATACAAATATCATTCAAGATTTGCTTCCTCTTAGATGAAATGAAGATTCCAGACTGGTGGCTTCAGGATACTCTTTTTTTTCTTAGATTCAGATGGCTCATAAAATTCCAGAGGTTTTGTAAGTTGGCTAATTATAAGGTTATAATTGCCATCTTAATGGTAAGTATTAATATGGCATGTGTTTTAGGGTCACCAGTGCAGGCTTCAGGTGCAAGAAGAAGTATTAGGCCAAGTTCAAAGAGCATTCATTAGCAGGAAACACATACTTAGGCGTATCATTTTGCTAACGGGATGTAGTAAAATCTGATTATGATAAATCCTACTGGACTTGGAAATAAAGCTGTAAGTGACATTTTATAATGTCCCACTTGCACTGAGTCCTAAGGCAGGTCAAGAAGAATTTAAAAGCCTTCCAACATCCAAAGATTTTCTTGATACATAAATTATTCATAAAGATTTTTCTACATATTTTCTATTCATTATGTAATTACATGTTTTGTACTATCTCGACCTTTTTAGATGGTAGGATGTTTTTTTTTGTTTGTTTGTTGATTTTTAATCCTGTCACTTATAACTTTGGTATTTCTTTCCATTTTAAAAAAAATGACAAACTGCTGCTCTCCATAATTTTACACCCCTCTTTTGTAAAACATGTTGCCAGAGAGCCCATGCACTCACCAAAGAGAGAGAGAAAGCCAAAAGTCACCCTCACAGGGCATGGCTATACCTCAGTTCTTCTCTTCCATCTCTCCCTCCTTTTGAAATTTTTGGCACGTGTGCACATGTGTCTGGTGTGTTTCTCAAGCTGCCAGTTCAAGGACTCAAATTGCATAGTCTGCCATGTGGGATCCAGCTACCTTAACTACCAGGCCATTGGCTGGACATACTCTCTACTTTTAATATTAAAACTGCCTTTTAAAATTTATTATACCATAATATTTAATAGTTATAAAAATTTAGTTGCATAAATACTATGATTTAACCACTTTTCCTCTTATCTGCTTTTTTGGGTCACTATTCAAAATACCACAGCAAAAGCATTAGTTTTTGTTTGCATTTCTGGTTATTTCCTTAGGAGGAGTTTCCCTGAGTGGGATGATTGATTCATGTCATAAACATTTTAATGGTTTAAAGGTCCTGAATATGTACAGCCATACTGTTGTGAAGAAAGGTTGCTTTTCTTTCTGCCATGCAAGAGGATACCTTTGTTAGAGCAGATTTACTCTCATTGAAATATCCCTTAAACATTACTCTTTCTAGCATGCATCTATTATGCAATTGACAAAGCTCAATAGGGCCAAAAAATAACAATGGAAATGTAATAATTTTCAATTGTGAAGATAGTGACTTCTCAGATTAAATCACTGAAATAATTATGAAACTGTGTTGAACATAGAAAGCTAGCAACTAAATTTATTTTTCTTTTCCTCTCCTGCCTCTCAAGTGACATACAACAATGATTCATAACAGAATCCAGCTTTCTACTAAATGGGCATATGCTGGGGGTTTATATTTTCATATGGCAGGTACACCCTAGGTACGTAAAGAAGTAGCACTGGGTGTTAGTTGTTACAGAGAAAGTAGCAGCTGGTCCTCAGAGTATGCCTCTGTACCTTTGCAAAGTCGGTCGCATTCACTTATGGATAATGAGGCTATGTTATAATGGCTGAGAAGATGAGGTGGTGAGATATGGGAATAGTTGAAATTTAGGATGGGCAGACCTGGTTAGAATCCTGACTCATTTATGAGTGCTGTCATCTTGGACAAAGTACTTCAGCAACCTTAGCTTTAGTTTCATCATTTTTTGTTTTTGAAGGAGCTAAGTATCACAGTGTGGTAGGATTGTAAGAAATGCATGGTATTGTGTAAATAAATAATAGCACAGTATAAATGCATCTAATGATAATGATTGTTAACAAAGAAAAGAGAATGCTAAGTGGATTGGGTGTTGAAGCTTAGTGATGGAAGTTTGCAAATTTTGAAGTATGAAGTAGAAGTACAACAGAAATTTTTGGACAAGCAAGATACTGTACATTAAGTAATAAAATTGTAGGGCTCTGGAGGGTATGTGGATATTTTTCCATTGACTTGCAGAATAACTCTATGTTTTATTCAGGCTTATCCAGTGAGATAAGAGAGAGATAGAAGAAAAGGAATGAGAAAGTAAAAGAGAAAAAGAAAAGAGAAAGAGGAGAGAGAGAGAAGAAAAAGATTTATCAAGGGAATTGTCTCAAGCAACTGTGGAGACTAAAAAGTCCCACAGTAGGCCAGCTACAAGTTAGAGAACATGGGACACCAGTGTGTTGCTCAGTCTGAGTCTGAAGGCCTTAGAGCCAAGAAAGTCAGTGATACAACTCTCAGTCTGAGGTAGAAGGTTCAAGAGACTGAGTGGCCACTGATGTGAATTCTGTAGTTCAAAAGCCAGGGAATTAGAATTCTGACAACCAAAGGCAGGAAAAGTCAGTCAGCCTTCAGAAGAGAGAGCAATAAATTGCCCTTTCATCACATTTTTCTATCATTCAGGGCCATAGTCAATTGGATGGTTCCTGCTCATTTTGAAGACAGATCTTGTGCTCGCTTCGGCAGCACATATACTAAAATTGGAAGACAGATCTTCCCTATCAGTTCTCTGACTCAAATGCTAACCTCCCTTGGTAAAATCAAGGAAACCCAAACCACCCCCTCAAACACACACACACACACACACACACACACACACACACACACACACACACCTTGGGGGATGTCTAATCAAATGTCAAGTCAAACTACGTAGGTTTCCCTTCGAGCAGAAAATATGGCAGATTCTTGCCTACTGAAGCTTTGAGATTAGTGCTTTCCCATCTCTGAGAATCTAGAGAGGAAAACAAAATTTTAGTCTCTGCTAGACTCTCACTCGTTAGCACAAATAACTTCTATGATTGCAAAGTGAGTGGGGATTTATCCCCATCAGCAAGCAAGCAATCAGTTCTGAAGTGAACACCATCTGGGTGCCTCCCAATTCAATTCAGTTGGGACACTATCTACCTAGAGATAGGTCATATCCCACAGCTCTGGGGAGAAAAAGGAACAGGTACAAGGGAGACAGAAGTTCCCCTCTCAGAAGCTGCTTCTCGGACCAAGGACAAAAGGTCAAATACTTATGAGCCAGCATCTGGGGCAAAACCAAAAATATATATACACCCTGACCATACACACACACACACACACACACACCCACACACACGCACACACACCATATCTGTCTTTAGCTCTGGATATCCCCTAATCCAGTCAAGCTGACATCTTAAATTAAGTATGAGATCCTAGATGAACTACCACACTTTCTTTCCCAGTAGGCGTGACTGAGGAAACAGTGGCTAGCTGTAAATACCTGTATGGCCTCACCTTACTGCATCTTTAACTTTATCTTTCAGTGAAGTCACTAATTGTCAGAAACCATGTGCCTGGAATTGAACCTAGAGAATTCCAGGCCTTTATTGCAATTATCCTAGCTGAGGCTATCTGGGAAATAGGATGTATCTTCATATGTCAAGTTGATATAGAAGCTGAGGATGGGGTATGGCTATAGCCAAGCTTCAGAGAGAATTTGCCTCCATATTTAGGAGATAAGAAAACAGTAAATAATGTATTTATCTCAACTTATGATTAATAGACTAAAGTAAAAAGCTCTGTGGTTAATAGTAATTTGAAAATTGATAGAGAGGTGGGTTTTATTGAGGACTTCAATGGTTTGAATGTCCCAATGTCAATATGCTAAGTCTTGATCTATTATTTTATATTCACAAGTAAAGAAATGTAGAACATGTGTTGACATGCAATGTTATCTTTGACTAATTTGAGTCATTACTAGAATTGGCAGTGATTTCTGTAGCTGGATTCATTGTGTAGTAATATGCATTGATTATTGAGATAGCATTGATTACATCTGCTATCCACAGGCAAATCATGTCAGCTCAGTATAGCAAGGCAGAGTTGGAGATTCTGTAAAGTTCTTTTAATAAGGTCTCCTATTAAAACTAGCCTCACTTAAATGAATCTTTATGATGAAGAGGGGGACTTCAGTGTCCCCAAAGTGGAGTCTTCTACTAATGAGGATTAATATAAAAATTAGAGAAAATTACTTAGAAACAGCTGAGAGGAAAAGGTTTTAAAGAGTTGAATTGAGTAGGATGACTGTGACACGAAAATTGGAGTGATTCTTTGTGAGAAATGTCATTAACCCAAACGGAGATGAGCAGAGAATTATGAAGAAGTAAATGAGGCAGTTCTGATCAAAATAGTTTCTTTGAACTGAGTAAAGATGAGCAAGATGCATTGTTGTGTTACTCATTGGTAAAATATTAGTTGAAGCCATGTAGAATTAATTTGTCTTGTTTTTCTTATTTTTTCTCTTTTTAGTTATGCAGAGTTCTTATCTCACAAGAAAATGTTCATAGGGCTTCATTAACCATGGCACAGAATCTAATGGAACCTTACACTTCAAGAGTTGAAAGGAATTTGCATTTGACATTTTTGACATTTGACCCTGTAACGTTCCCCTCAAATAGTAGGTTGGCTTCTGTGCTACAATAACCCCAGTTGTGGGGAATTCAGGAACTCAGGAACCAGCCCATATCCTTCGTCAATAGCATCAAAAATTAGAAGGCTCTTCCTTTTGTAACAAGAAAAAGTATTGTTGTATCCACTTGGGTGTTGAACTGCATAGGTGAAGAAAAAAATCCATTTCTCGTGTACTCCTGTTTTCTGAGCAATAGTGATAAAGGAGATCTCAGCAACCTTGACCTTGAGCCCCCACTAACAATTCAATTGGAACATTGTGAAGTGCTGATTAAAAACTCAAAGTTTTAGTTTTTTTTTTTTTAATTGTCAGAGGGTCATGGAGGTTGGGAGAAGGAAGGAAGGAGAGAAAGAGAGAGAGAGAGACAGAGAGACAGAGAGAGAGAGAAGCATTCACTAATAGGCCATGTTCACACCACAATCCCTTCTTCATTTCTCTATCTTCTAGGGACTTGGGGCATGACTTCACATGTGCCCAGCATATTTTTCAAGCCATGGAGGCCAGGATTCAAATCACAATTGGCTATGGGAAATCTGGCTTCCTCAACCACTAGGCTGTGGGCTGGTCCGGGTGGTTCTTTGAAGAGTTAATGATGAAACTCTGGATAGAAAGTTCTTTCCTTTAGAGAAATCAATTTTGAAAATCTTTAAGTAAGACCTAGAATTTGTATGGAATGAGGAGAAAAATCAATAAAAGAAACCAGGTTTAATAAAGGAATAGGTGTTTTTCTTTGATTTGATGGTGATCTAAAGGCTGGGGTTCTAGAAGTCAAGGAAGAAACAGGGAAACAAATGATGTTCAGAAACTTGGTGAAGGACAGGTCAACTCTACCATACTGCTTTTAGTTATTTGATTATTTCTCTTAGTTTTATGCCACAGGATGCTCAGTAAGCCAGTTTTTAGTTAAAATCTGTTACATAAAGTGCTTTGTGAAAAGAAAGGGAGATGACAGGAAAAAAAATCTAGGACAGTTTGTAGGAAGAGAGTGAAGCAACCAGGAGCATTACAGCACGTGACAAAAAGCCTGGATCAGGAGCAACAGCGGAACGTGGGAAAAATGAACTGTAGAATGTAAGCAGCTTCCTTTTTCCTCCAGAAAATTGTGGAAATGTGGGGCAGTGAGGAGTGAGCTTTGTTTAGGTAGTGGCAGGGAAACATGATCACACAAGGGGCTCGGGTCATGTGCGTTACAGCAGCCTACCAGTACATACTCCTCATTGTTTTTTACCGGAAGAAGTTTAATCCTCTATCTGTAAGAACTTTCCTTAAATATTTAAAAACAGCTGTTTTTCCCAGGATAGATAAACACAGCCTTTTTAGGCGTTCGATGAATACTTTGATTCTAGATTCTCTCTTGCACCATCTTGGTCTTGGTCCTCTGGACGTATGTCTCTTTCTCAGTATCTCTCATCTGATGTTGTGGCTAGAATGGAGCTTAGTATCAATATTTTAGGATTGACTTAATCAATGAGAGAAGACAGGAAACCAGCCTTTTTCTGAGCGATGTTTAACTGAAATTGAATCAGTTATTTTTTGAATTCTTTATTATGCTATTCACTGACATTCAATAGGTCTAATGAAACATTTTTTGAGACAAATATTTTTTATTTATATTTCTTTACCTATAGTCATAGAATTCATTTTTAAACTAGATTTTATTACTATCACCTCTATTTTATCTTGCATTTACTTTGGATACTGATTTATGTCCTATAAGGGTACAATAAAATTGCAAGCTGTATCCACTTTCTTGTCAGTGTTGAGAATGTTAGGGATAACAGAGCAGAGGACAAAAGGTTACATACAATGTGCCATTCTTTGGACATGGTCATTCAACTGATGACACACGCGTGTAACCACACACCAGTCGACTCTCATCTGTTTACTCATCCAGAGAGTCTAAAGAAGAAAGTAGCCTCTAGATAGAACTTTGTACCACGTGTTCTAAAACTTTACATTTCAGCTCACAGATTTATGCTTTACTCAAAAGGGAAAACACTGTAACCTATTAGAAATTCACAGTATTTCACAAATACTGTAACCAGTTTCAAATTTATATAATTTATTTATTTATTTAATTTAGATTTTTGTCATAGGGTGTGTGAGCTTGCCAGAGAGGAAGGAGACAGAGAGATAGAGAAAGAGGTAAAATGAGAAATCACCCTGCTGGGGTAGGGTAGGACCATGCCACAATTTCTTCTCCTTTCTTCTCTCAGGATTTTGGGCATGCATGTACATGTGCCCAGCATGATTTTCAAGCTGCTGGACCTGGGACTTGAACTGCGGTCAGCCATGTAGGAGTCCAGTGCCTTAACCACCACGCCACTTGCTAGCCCCTATGAGTGTTTTTTTTATAATCACGTTTTTGACTCTTGCTAACTTCGGACAGAAAGTTTCTTTCCTTTTCTCTTTTGAATAATGAGATCTTGCCTTTCCTACCTGAATGTAAGTTATTTTCTCTTCTATCTGTCAGGAAATCTCTTCTCCTTCTCTATCTTGGGGAAAATTACAGGATGATGTCTTAGATTGTGCCCTCATATTAAAGATAGTCTGTAATTTTCATGTGTTAAGAACCAAGATAGAGCATTTCCCAGCTTCTGTCTGGTGGTTGCTTTCTTCATTTCAGCTTTCATGTAAGTCTTCAGTAAATAACAAATTCATTATTTTTTTTTAAGTTCCAAATCTGTAATGCCTCCCTCCATTCTAGGCAAAGAGAACATTTTGACCTACTTAATATAAACTTAATACAACTTAAATTATGTTCTATTAAATATGTCATAATAGCATATGTTATATGAATATATTTTATCAGGTAAATATAAATGTTACATAAACAGTTTTATTCTATCAGGATCTTAACAGCATTACATCACTCTCTCCCCATACTAGTGTTCTTAGTTCCAGTGGAATTCACTCCTGTTAGTTTGAATGTAAAGGGATTTACTTCAGAGTATTAGTTGGCTTACAGAATTGCTGTATGTGCATTGAACCACGGTTATGTCATGTGGAGAGAAGTGACACAGTAGAAGAAATGCACAAACATGTCATGATATGGCTCCAAAAGAACTGAAGAAATATCACTACTGCCTTCAGCCATTGTACACTCATTCATCCAAATCTCCTCCAGAGCTGCTGCTGAAAAACCTGCCTGGTGGCCATGTTCGTCAGATCTGTGCAGCTTGTGCTTCAACTACTGTCTCCAACTGTCCAAGTCTCATAGGTGAATCGGTGGGTGAGATGTTGTGGAAAGTATAAATAACCTAGCTGCAGGGAAACTGGGAAATGTAGACTTCATTTTCTAACTTCTGCTGATCAGGAGGTATATGCTAAGGGTTCTGCAGTGTATTAAGTGACTCAGTCTGCAATGCCTATTGCAGTTCCTTCTTGGGCCACCTAACATGCGCAAATCCTCTGCTATCCAGACCAGCTTCCCTGTGATGATGGGAACCGAGAGCATGTTATAGGAGGAAAG
Source organism: Tupaia belangeri chinensis (assembly GCF_000334495.1). NCBI lineage: Eukaryota > Metazoa > Chordata > Mammalia > Scandentia > Tupaiidae > Tupaia > Tupaia belangeri. The sequence continues at coordinate 1,684,574 of NW_006200742.1, read as the reverse complement.
AAACTATTCTTTTCAAAAAGGCTGACTTTCCAAAAGGTGAGGCTCAAAATTTCATCAGTTGGAGGTTAGAATTTCAACATATGAATTTTAGGAGACACATACCTATCATTAGACCATCTCTCTATCATTGTTGGGGAAATATTTATTTAACTTTTTGGCCATTTTTCTAATACTCTTCCCCTTTAATTTTGTTCATGTTTGCTATTGTTAAATTCCATTGTTGACCAAAGCATTATTATGAAGTACATGTACATTCTAGATTCAAGTTCTTCATCATAGGTTGTCCAGAAAGTCATGACATGTTTTTCTATGCAAAATGTATCATGACTTTCCCGACAACTCAGTACACACATATGCTAAGGGTTCTGCAGTGTATTAAGTGACTCAGTCTGCAATGCCTATTGCAGTTCCTTCTTGGGCCACCTAACATGCGCAAATCCTCTGCTATCCAGACCAGCTTCCCTGTGATGATGGGAACCGAGAGCATGTTATAGGAGGAAAGAAACTATTCTTTTCAAAAAGGCTGACTTTCCAAAAGGTGAGGCTCAAAATTTCATCAGTTGGAGGTTAGAATTTCAACATATGAATTTTAGGAGACACATACCTATCATTAGACCATCTCTCTATCATTGTTGGGGAAATATTTATTTAACTTTTTGGCCATTTTTCTAATACTCTTCCCCTTTAATTTTGTTCATGTTTGCTATTGTTAAATTCCATTGTTGACCAAAGCATTATTATGAAGTACATGTACATTCTAGATTCAAGTTCTTCATCATAGGTTGTCCAGAAAGTCATGACATGTTTTTCTATGCAAAATGTATCATGACTTTCCCGACAACTCAGTACACACACACACACACACACACACACACATTTTGTAAAAATTCCATCAGTGTGTAGTTGTCTTTTTATTATTTTAAAAGTATCTTTTGTAGAATAGAAACTTTAAATTTTGATTAAGACTTGATGGATCTTTGACAATATTGGGTAAGCTCTATTTAGATTTGATTTAGAATGGTCATGAATCAGCTCTGAAAGATAATATCAATAATTGATAGCATTATATTTTCTCTGTCAGAAAACAAGAATTTTGGTAAAATATTTAACTTTTTTTCTTAGGAAAAATATCTTCACCAAGAAAATAAAATTTGCTATAGACAATAAGCATATTGTTGTTTGATTAGATATAAAAAAGGAAACCATGGACCAGCAGATGGTGTAATGGTTATGTCGCCGGATGATCACATGGTCAACTGCAGTTTGAATCCTGGACCCAGCGGCTTGAGACTTATGCTGGGTGTGCGTGCATGTGTGCCCAGGATCCTGCGAGGAGTATGGAGGAGAGGGGATTGTGGCGTGGCCATCCTCCCAGAGGGTAATTTCTTACTTTCTGTCTCTGTGTCTCTTGGGCAAGTGCATAGGTCCTATAGCAAAAATCTCCTTTTTAAAAGAGAAGACCATGCTTTGCTTGAAGGTATCTTGCTTCGGTCTTACGAGCAGGCACAATGAAAGTTTTGCCACTCTTTGGACTTTGTCCTTTTTCCTGAGCTTAAAGGAAACTCTTTAGTCTTTGATTCCAATAGGAGAGTTGTCTCATGGTCTTGACAACCTATGGAGTTATGAGTAAAAGTATTTTTGGATATTTTGAATTTATTTTTTGGAAGTCAGTGTAACTGACAAAACTGGTACCTCTGCATGGTTTCCTGTTCTGTTCATTAGCACAGCTTGGCCAATGTCTCCCTTTTAAAGTCAGGATTATATTCAGAATGATACTCTGCATTTTGGTCTCTGTCCCCTACACATACTGGTGATCATGATGGTAATGTTATTAGTGTAGACAGAGAAGGGGCTGTAGTATAGCATAAATACTTATTTCCTTTAATTCAGACATTTGCAAAAGTGTATATTGTGAACAATACTTAAGGACATTTTATTTTGAAGGAAAGAAAGGAGTTTCTTTATTTCTAATCCCTTAGCTATATTGATATCTGTGTTTGTAAGTTATGTAATATTTTTACTTCAAAGCACTTTTTTTTTTTTCATCACAGCAATTTTGTTTCACTTCCAGGAACTCCTGCTTCTTTGTATTCATAGTTCATAAGTTTTAGATGGCTGTGACTTCTTCCCTGGGTTCTATGTGAAGATATATTGCCCTAAACGTGTCCTGTCATAGCACTGCATCCCCTTGGACACAGTCATCGGTTGATCCAAGCATGAGTATCTGACTCCAGTGACCTTTCAAAGAGTTTTTAATAGAATTTATTGAGAGCGTCTGGACAAGGTCCCCAGAGGATGCTGAATGAATAGGCTCCAAGTCTTAGTTGCTGGCAGTCAGGTTGCTACTCCATGGGGAAGATATTCCTTAGAGTGAAACCATAACAGAGAATGGTAGGGATGAGAGTGGGTAAGATAGAGACAGTATGTTCTGGAGCATATTAAACAATTCTGGACCCTGCCATTCTGTTAAACTAATTTTAACTTTTGAACTCAGTACATTCTCCTTTTTATGTAAACTGATGTAAGTTAATTCTTTCCATTTCAAATAAAATAATTTTGACAGAAACAAGGTTCAAATAAAATTGAGCCCTTGACCCAGAAGATTCTTATCTCAGGAACTTCTGTTGTGTCATTGCTAGAATCTACAATTGACTTTCTACTGAAAATATTTATAGGTCCTATTTATAAAACATAAATCAGAAGTTGGTTACTACTTTGAATTCAAATATCCTTGCACGCTAAATGAATTAGGCTATTTATGTTTCTTTCTGTGACTGTTCTGTTTTTCGCATTTAGAGTAAACAAAAACATATGGATGGAGGAATTAATGCTTTGAATCAGGATAAATTATAGGACATATTCAAGTATAGGATGGATTCTCCCTGAAAAGAGAATGCAGCTGGGAACCACTTACTTGCTACTTACAACTTTCTCTACATTGATTTTTATTTTTATTTTTTGGAGAGGTTTTTGCTATAGGGCAAGTGCATTTGCCAGAAAGACAGAGAGAGACAGAGAGACAGAAAGCAAAAAATCACCCCCCAGGGGAGATGGCCTCGCCGCAATCCCTTCTCCTCCATCCTCCTCTCGGGATCTTGGGCATGCACGCACACACGCCCGGCATGAGTTTAAGCCACCGGGTCTGGGACTCGAACCATGGCCAACTACATGGGAGTCCAGCGACATAGCCATTATGCTAACTGCTGGTCCCTACATTGATGATTGTGTTCTTTGACTTTGTGCCTGTACTTGTGTTATTGATTCTTTTTGGTTTTCTTTACTTGGTTTTCTCCTAATTGTATGTCAGTACATAATTCAAGATGCTCACCCTGGCCCATGCAGATTGTGCCCTTTCTCGGTGTGCCATCGACGTGCTCTGTTCCACGTTAATTCCACGTCCCATATCTGCATGTTTTAAATGATGAGCTCTTTGCATCCTGTCTGTCATATTCATTTGTATCTCAGCACCTGGAACTATTTCCAGCTCAGACAGGATGCTCCATAATGGCACTCTTCAAAAGCAAAATAAAACAAAAAGATAAGGATTCAGTTTTCAGATGGCAGGGGTGATGTAGTTATGGTCAATTATCATAGTCACAGAGAAACAAGTGATGACTACCTCGAGATTCTGAGTAGTGGGTATATCATATCAGTCTACTAGGGCTACCATAACAAAGAACTTCAGACTGGGTGGCTTACAGGAAAGAAATTTCTTTCTTTCTTTTTTTTTTTTTTGAGAGTTTTTTGTTACAGGGAGTGTGTGCTTGCAAGAGAGACAGAGGGACACAGACAGAAAGCAAGAAATCACCCCCCAGGGGAGATGGCCACATCTCAATCCCTTCTCCTCCATTCTCCTCTCGGGATCTTGGGCATGCACGCACACACGCCCGGCGTGAGTTTAAGCCACCGGGTTCAGCACATGAACCGCAGTCAACTACGTGGGAGTTCAGCAACATAGCCATTATACTAACTGCGGGTCCCAAGGAATTTCTTTTCTCAGAATTATGGAACCTAGAGGTCTGAGATCAAGGTGTCAGCAGGGTTAACTTCTTCTAAGGCCCCGCTCCTTGGCTTACAAATGGCTGTCTTCTTCCTCTGCCTTCTGTCCCCTGTATCTGTGTCCTAATCTCATTTCATCAAGACATCAGCCATACTGGCTTAGGGCTTACTTTAATGACTCATTTCACCTTTGCTACTATAAAGGCTTTTCCCAAATAAAGTCATATTCTAAAGTACTGGGAGTCAGGATGTCAGCATATGAATTTTTGGAGGGATACAGGTTAGCCGCTGTCATTGTGCCAGCAGAGTGGAGTACCGATGGAAGGACGTAGAGCAGAGGAAAAGCTCTGTAAAGCCCAGCTGCTATGAAACAGCAGTAATGCAAGTACCCTGCAAGACTGGAAGCCATTTGGTTGACCAAGGGTTCAGACCTCTGGGTTCGCCTGAAAGCACGCCAGCATGTGCACAGGTGTCCAGGGTCCCAAGGAACTGAAGAGCTGGGGAAGCAGGATTGTGGTGCTTCACCTAGTGGCTTTGGTAAACCTCAGAATTCACAACCTCCTGCTGGGGTGTTTCTCTCTCTTTCTTTTTCTCTCACATGCTCATGTACACATACGCAAACAGTGGAAAATAAAGGGGGAAAAAACCCCTCCATAGCTAATGCGATAGTCTGAGTTAAAGATCATGGATCTAAATTTTTTTTGGAGAGGTTCTTTTTCGCTATAGGGCGCATGCGCTCGCCAGACAGACAGAGAGAGAGACATAGAGACAGAAAGCGAGAAATCACCCCCCCAGGGGGGGATGGTCACGCCACAATCCCTTCTCCTCCATTCTCCTCTCGGGATCTTGGGCACGCACGCACACACGTCCAGCGTGAGTTTTAAGCCACCGGGTCCAGGACGCAAACCACGGTCGACTACGTGGGAGTTCAGTGACATAGCCATTACGCTAACTGCTGGTTCCCAAGGGTCTAAATTATTTTAACATTTCTTATTCTATCAAGTGTAATATGTTTTATTTTTTTTGCAGCTGTAAAAACCAGTATTGGTGTTCTGTTTCTTTCTTACCTTGAGATTCAGGTATGATAAAACTGTCTCCATAAAAAAATATATTGCTTACTTATGGGACCAGCAGTTAGCGTAATGGCTGTCACTGGACTCTCACGTAGTTGACCATGGTTATAGTCTTGGTCTTGGTGACTTAAACTTATGATGGGTGCGTGTACGTGCGTGCCCAAGATCCCGAGAAGAGAATGGTGGAGAAGGGATTGTGGCATGGCCATATCCCCTGGAGGGCAATGTTTTACTTTTTGTTTCTCTGTCTCTCTGTCTTTCTGGGGAACGCACACAACCTATAGCAAAAACCTCTCCCCCCGCCTCCCCTCAAAAACAATAAAAACAAAAAACTGCTTACTTAACCTATCATTATTATTACTATTATCATCATCATCATTATTATTGGCAATACCTTGTTGGAAGGTCAACACTGATTATATTAGGGAGTTATTCTGTCAGAAAATACTGTGATTCTTGTTTTAAGAAGAAAATAGTTCATAAAATCAAAACTCTTTTAAAGTTATAGACCCTAGAGCCTGCCCATAAAACTCTCATATGCTTTTTGAGATTATTAAATGCCCACCACGGGATATATATCTGAAGAGCTATTTTTTTTTTCCTTTTTCCCAATTGCCGTTTATCTGCTTAGACATTTCAGAGTAATGTATGGAGCTGAGTAGTGGCAAACATCACCCGTCCCAGCTCTTCATAAGAAAGGGCTTCGACGTCCTTCACTGAGATAACTGGAGCCATTCTGCTCTCTCTGGTGCTTTCTCTGAGAGTTTTTTATTCAGACAATTCGGCAAATGTTTGCCTCATCCGTCGCTTATTTAAAGCCATTGGATACTGTCATTTCTCTCCATTCGTCAGCGTTATACCTACATGCATGCTGTATGAACAATGAGGAGGAGCAATGAGGCATGGTGTTTACTCGGACGCTTTTGGTGGGAATGTTCATCTTAAGAAGAAATGAACTGGAACCTAAAGCACTCTCCCGAGGAGCACCTATTATGCATTCCACTAAGTCTGCTTTTTAGTTTTCTTCTCCCCTAGGAGAGAGGGTTTTCCCTACCCTTTGGTCAATCAAGTATGGCACAAGGGCAATGATAACGCTAATAGATGCTGTAAACCAGTACTTTTAATGCACAATATAATTGAGTAAGAATATGGTGTCTCTACTGGGGGAGTCCCTGGTGCTTTAATGGCTGAAATTATGATTAGAAAGATCCAGATAAAGCTGCCTTCTATTACACTAAACCACAGTATTATACAGTTTTCCTTGCTGCCACATATCCGTTCTTTTCTTTTGAATAATGCAGTGTTGTCTTAAATGGTTTAATATTACTTTGGAATGGAATTTGACAAACTACCGAGGGAATTTAGTATTTTTAGTAAAACCAACGTGACCTCAATTTTTAGTGGTATTTTCAACAGACAATCTTTTACTTCTGTGGCTTTTTATAGGAAAGAGCCCTTTAAATAGTACTCAGTAGCATACGTCCTAGCCAGCTGAATGGGGTGGTATGAGGTGCAGTCACATACCCTGTACATGGAAAGATCATTACCCTAATTGCTGTGAGGTACTTAGAAGCTGTATTTGCACTTTTCACATTGTCAAGGGTGCAAGGTGAGAAAACAGTTTATGGATGGTAGTGAGTGGTGGGAGGTACTCTTAAAGTAATGAATACTTCATAATTCAGGTCCAGTGAAGTGTGAGTGAAATATATTCTTTTCTCCCTTTAGGAATAAAGATCATCAATTACTGCTGTGGACTAAGACACCTTTATTTGTGATCTAAAGCTATCCAATGTAATACTCTAAAACTGCTAGTTTCACCTTCCCTTTACGGGATTATTTATAAGTTCCTTCAAAGGACATTCACTATAACTACATATATAATAAATAACAAAAATGACTTTGTGCTGTTAGTAATGCTATTACTAATAACGTGAAGAGTTAGCACTTGAGTAGCTCTTGGTCAGCCATTTTGTGTAGAACTAAATTCAACCCTCATATGACAAGGTTGAAAGGGTGTGGAAAATTTGCTGAATGAGTAACGGCTAGCGAGCAGCAACCAGGATTCGAACTCTGTCATTCACTGAAACCACTAGGCTTTATGACATCTCTAGCGAATCTCTAGGAGAGAGCTTTTCTGTTTTGATGAAGAAAATAAAATAGTGAATTCCGGAAGAATAAAGTTATTTACTTGATCCTAAATGTAAGCATCAAATATTTTGCCTACAGAGCTTCCTGACTTCAGGATTTCTACCATGCAGGCAGAGAAATATCAACCTGGATGATAAAATATATATATATAT